>NW_024412376.1:60010639-60014588 GCF_014898765.1 Herpailurus yagouaroundi
CGCCAGTCCGTGGAGCGCGCACCGCCTCGCCGCCCTTCCTACCCTCTTCCGTGGGCCTCTCGTCTGCGCTTGGCTCTGGCGACTCCGTTCTGCTAATCCTCTGGTGGTTTTCTGGGTTATTTAGGCAGGTGTAGGTGGAATCTAAGTGATCAGCAGGACGCGCGGTGAGCCCAGCGTCCTCCTACCCCGCCATCTTCCCTCCTCCTCCAAAGTGTATTTTTCTCTTTTTTATTAATTTTTAAAATTCTGGTATAGTTTACAAGAAATATTATACTAGTTTCAGGTGTACAGTATAGATATTCAATAATTCTAAAATCAGTGAACTGATAAACCTCTATTCAGACTTATAAACAAAAAAAGGAGAAAGGACTCAAATAAATAGAATCACAAATGAGAGAAGAGAAATAATAACCAACACCACAGAAATACAATCATAAGAGAATATTATGAAAAAGTATATGCCAACAAATTAGACAATCTGGAAGAAATGGATTAATTTATAGAAACATATAAACTAACAAAACAAACAGGCAGAAATGAACATTTTCATTCTATTACCAGCAAAGAAACAAGTCCAAAAGCAGATGGCTCTAACGGGAAATTCTACCAAACATTTAAAGAAGAGTTAATATGTATCATTCTCAAAGTATTCCAATAAATAGAAAAGGAAGAAAAACTTCAAAATTCATTTTATGAGGACAGCATTACCCTGATACCTAAACCAGATAAAAACATCACCAAAAAAGAGAACTACAGGGCAAGTATCCCGATTAACACAGATGCAGAAATCCTCAATGAAATACTAGCAAACCAAATTTAGCAATACGTTAAAGGAAAACAAACAAAACCCCCCAAAAACAACAAAAAAAAACCCATCTGCTGGGGCGCCTGGGTGGCTCAGTCAGTTAAGCATCCAACCTCAGTTCAGGTCATGATCTCAAAGTTGGTGGGTTTGAGTCCCACGTTGGTGTCTGTGCTGACAGCTCAGAGCCTGGAGGCTGCTTCGGATTCTGTGTGTCTCTCTACCCTTCCCCCACTCACACTGTCTCTCTCTAAAATAAATAAACATGAAAAAATATTTTAAAAACTTTCACCACAATCAAGCAGAATTATTCCTGGTTTTCAAGGTGTTTCAATCTTCAAAAATCAGTAAGTGTGATATCTCAATAAAAGAAAAGATAAAGAACCATATAATTATTTCAATAGATGCAGAAAAAGCATTTGACAAAGTACAACATCCATTCATGATACCAAAAAAAACACCTCAACAAAATAGGTTTAGAGGTACATATCTCAACATAATAAAGGCCATATATGAAACCTACAGCTAATAGCATCCTCAGTGGAGAAGAACTGAGAGCTTTTCCCCTAAGATCAGGAACAAGGCAAGGAAATTCACTATCACCACTTTTATTCTACATAGTCCTAGAAGTCCTAGCGAAAACACTCAGACAACAAAAAGGAAATAAAAGGCATCCAAATTGGTAAAGAAGAAGCCAAACTTTCAGTCTTTGCAGATTATATGATACTATATATATATATATATATATATATCCCAAAAGACTCCATCAAAAAACTGCTAGAACTAATAAACAAATTCAGTAAAATCTTAGGATGCAAAATTAATGTACAGAAATCTGTTGTATTTCTCTACACCAATAATGAAGCAGCAGAAAGAGAAATTAAGAAAACAATCCTATTTATAACTATACCAAAAATAATAAGATACTTAGGAATAAACCTACCCAAAGAGGTGAAAGACTCTGAAAACTATAAAAGAAATTGACAAGGACACAAAGAAATGGAAAGACATTCCATGCTCATGGATTGAAGAACAAATATTGTTAAAATGTCTGTACTACCCAAAGAAGTCTGCACATTTAATGCAATCCCTACCAAAATGCTAACAGCATTTTTCACAGAACTAAAACAAGCAATTATAAAATTTATATGGAACCAAAATAGACCCTGAATAGCCAAAACAATCTTGATAAAGAAAAACAGAGCTAGAGTCATCACAATTGCAGACTTCAAGTTACATTGTGAAGTTGTAATAACCAAAACAGTAAGGTGATGGCACAAAATAGACACATAGGTCAATAGAACATAATAGAAAACCCAGAAATAAACCTAGTTATAAGGTCAATAATATTCATCAAAGCAGGAAAGAATATCCAATGGGAAAAGGACAGTGTCTTCAGCAAATGTTATTGGAAAAAACAGACAGAAACATGCAAAAAAAAAAAAAAAAAAAAAGGAAAATAAACTGAACCACTTTCTTACACCATACACAAAAATAAATTCAAAATGGATTAAAGACCTAAATGTGAGACCTGAAACCGTAAAAATCCTAGAAGAGAACCCAGGCAGTTACCTCTTTGACATCAGCTGTAGCACCTTTTTTTCTGGATATGTCTCCTGAAGGAAGGAAAACAAAAGTAAAAATAACTTACTGGGACTATATCAAAATAAAAAGCTTCTGTACAGCAAAGGAAAAATCAACAAAACTGAAAGGCAACCTATGGAATGGGAGAAGATATTTTCAAATATCATATCTGGTAAAAGATTAGTATCCAAAATATATAAATAACTTACACAACTCAACACACAAAAAACAAATAATCCAGTTAAAAATGGGCAGAACACACTCACAGAGATTTCTCCAAAGAAGACATACATATGTCCAAAAGACACATGAAAAGATGTTCATCATCACTCACCATCAGGGAAATGCAAATTAAAACTACAATGAGATAGCACCTCACGCCTGTCAGAATGGCTAAAATCAACAACACAGGAAACATAGGTGTTGGCAAGGATGCAGAGAAAGGGGAACACTCTTGCCCTATTGGTGGAAATGCAAACTGGTGCAGCCACTCTGGAAACCAGTATGGAGGTTCCTCAAAAAGTTAAAAACATAACTACCATATGATCCAGTAATGACTATGTTTACTTGCCCAAGGAATGCAAAAATACTAATTAAAAGGGATACATGCACCCCTATGTTTATAGCAGTACTATTTATAATACCCAAGATATGGAAGTAGTCCAAGTGTCAATTGATTGATGAATGAATAAAGAAGATGTGTGTACACACACACACACACACACACACACACACACACACACACACCATGGAATATTATTCAGCCATAAAAAGGAATGAAATCTTGCCATTTGCAATGACATGGATCAAACTAGAGAGTGTAATGCCAAGCAAAATAAATCATCCAGAGAAAGACAAATACCATATGATTTCACTCATATTTGTAATTTAAGAAACAGAATAAGTAAAGGAGGAAAAAAGAGAGAGGCAAACCAAGAAACAGACTCTTAACTATAGAGAACAAACTGATGGTTGCCAGAGGGGAGGGAAATGGGGAAATGGGTTAAATGGTGATGGAGATTAAGGAGTGCACTTGTCATGATGAAGCACTGGGTGTTGTATGGAAGTGTTGAATCACTATATTGTAGACCTGAAAGTAATAAAACACTATTAAGCAACAGGAATGAAAATAAAAACTAAAAAAAAGAGAATACAAAAAAACACAATTTCTATTATGTGTATTCTATTACTCTTTGCTCATTCCTTTTCTTTCTTTCTTTATGTAAAACTGATTTTCTTACCTATGCAATTTTCCTTCTCATTGAAGAACTTATTTTAACATTTCTGCAAGGCAGATCTACTCTTAACAAATTTCATAAGTTTTCATTTGTCTGAGAATGTCTGTTTCTCCTTTACTTTGAAGGACAGTTTCACAGGGTACAGAATTCTAGGTTTTTTTTTTTTTTCTCAACACTTAAAATTTTTTATTTCACTCCTTTTGCTTGCATAGTTTCTTAAGGCAAGTCAGGTGTAATTTTTATCTTTGTTCCTCTGTAGGTAAGAATTTTTTTTCTTTTTTCTTTCTTTCTTTCTTTCTTTCTTTCTTTCTTTCTTTCTTTCTTT
>NW_024412376.1:60014598-60147456 GCF_014898765.1 Herpailurus yagouaroundi
TTTCTTTCTTTCTTTCTTTCTTTCTTTCTTTCTTTCTTTCTTTCTTTCTGTTTTGTTTTGTTTTTCATTTGTTTTGGCTTTTGGTATTAATCCTGCTTGGTATTATCTGAGTTTCCTCGATATGTTGTTTGGTGTCTGATATTAATTTGTGGAGAAATTCTTAGTCATTATGCTTTGAATATTTCTTGTTCCTGTCTCTTTTCTCCTTCTTATATTCCCATTAAGCATACCTTTTAGAATTGTACCACAGTTGTTAGATATTCTGGTTTTGTTGTTATTGTTTTACTATTTTTTGAATTTTTCTGAAAAATTCTATTGTCATATCCTCAAGCTCAGAGATCTTTCCTCAGCCATGTCCAATCAGTTTAATTGCCTATTAAAGACATTCTTCATTTCTGATGCATTTTTGATCTCTTAACACTTTTAAATTTTTTCTTAAAATTTCCATTTCTCTGCTTGTATTATCTGCCTGTTATTTCTTGTTATTTTACTGTTCCATTTAAAGCCTTTAGTATGTTAATCATAGTTTAAAAAAAATTCTTGATCATTGCAACATTTCTGCCATATCTATGATTCTGATGTATGTTTAGTCTCTTCAGACTATGTTTTTTGCCTTTTAGAATGTTTTGTAATTTTTGGTTGACAGGTGGACATGATGTACTGAGTTGAAGGAATTGCAGGAATAATTAATATAGTAATAAAGGGCGGGGGGAGAGGAATCATCTGTAGTTTTATGATTAGGTTTGAGTCCTTTGGTTGAGTCAGTGTCCCTGGACTGGGAAATTTACTAGTGTCTTTCAGTTTATTTTTTATCAGCCTGGTTTGGACAGGATGCTTAGAGTAGGCTAAAGTTGGGTATTTTCCTTTCCCCAGGTGGGTTAGGTTCTGATAAAACCCAACAGGTTAGTTTCTGGTAAAATAGTTACAATAGAAATCTCTTGTATATTTCAAATGATTAATTTTTTCCTGCCTCTGCCAGAAGAATAAGAGGATTTTTCTCTGATACTCACTGTGAGGTCCTGGTAGAACTCCTGGAAATAAAACTTACAAAGTAGGGAAGTTCCCTTAAGATTGCATCTCCTTGGAGTTTTGACTTACAGACTTGTCCACACTGAGCCTCTAGCAATTTGTCAATTACAGTTTAGGTTTTCCTACCTGGGCTGGTTCCCATGGAGCTTCTGCTAGTAAGTTTCTGCTTCTGTAAGTTCTAAGTCTCTGAATCTTACCTATTTGCCTCTCCATTTTTGGAGGCATCATTTCACCCTGTGGTCTAACTCTCTGATGGATCTAAGAAGAATTTTTTCAGTTCAACTTCTTTACTTGTTAGCTTGGAATGGTGACTTCTAAGCTCCTTACATAGTGGACTGGAAACCTGAGGTAGCAGTATCTTTTTTATTAAAAAAAAAATTAAGATCCAGTTTCCTACAAACATTAATAATATATTACTGCTCAAAAAAAGAGTGATACTTAACACTATTAGTTATATTTCTAGATAAGACATTTTTAATTTTTAGACTGTATATATTTGAGATTGGGCTCATTTTTTAGTGTAACATTTTATTATTTCTAAAACTACTTTTTGACATCTTTTATCTTTCATTTCTCCTCTCTTTGTTTTAGGTATTTTGCCTATGCTATTCTTCTGTATTTCCATTTCTTCTTGAAATATAATAGGAATATTTCTCTAATCATGGCACAATTAAATTAAACATTTTAATTTAAATAATCTTAAAATCAGATTAAGCAATCATTTTTTTTTTTTTTTGTTTCTTCTTTTGAAAGCTTTCACTGAATTATTTCATTGGGGAAAGGAAGTTCAATCATTGGGGGAAAGAAAGTTCAACCAATTGTGAAATAATATAACTTAAGATATTTTATAATACATAATACATTAATCTCATTGCAGTATGTTTGTATACTATGATTGACACTATTCTTTTAAATTCATTTTCTAACAACTGTTACCCTCAAGGGAAAATAAAACCCTGAAATATATTGGATGAGTTCAGCATTTTTTTTTTGTTATCTTTTGAAACATTCATAAGTACTCTTTGCTTAAACTATTAAATAATCTGGCTACTGTAAATATTAGGACCATCTGTAAGCCATGCATATGATGTTTCTTCCTGGCATCTTTGTAGGTTTGAAACACAATGAACTCATGGAATTTACTAAATTTTGTTAACAAAATATTTCAGTCAATAAATAGAGCCTGGAAAATTCCTTATGTCATAAATGTTTTTATTGTGGTTTTTTATCATTTCATTTATCAAGTTAGGAGAAGTATCAGTCTAATAAACTAATGGAGCTTAAGAGAATAATACCATTTTTCTTTAAGAATAAGCCAAACTTTGAAATCATATCTTTATTGAAAAAATGTGAATAGACTTATTTAAAATATGTGCTGGAAAGGACAGATTCTTTATACATCTAAAAGTTGTACAGAATCAGCGAATTCAACAAAAGCCTAACTCTGAAAGATAAATAAAGAAGGAAAGAGGGGCGCCTGGGTGGCGCAGTCGGTTAAGCGTCCGACTTCAGCCAGGTCACGATCTCGCGGTCCGTGAGTTCGAGCCCCGCGTCGGGCTCTGGGCTGATGGCTCAGAGCCTGGAGCCTGTTTCTGATTCTGTGTCTCCCTCTCTCTCTGCACCTCCCCCGTTCATGCTCTGTGTCTCTCTGTCCCAAAAATAAATAAACGTTGAAAAAAAAAATTTAAAAATAAAAAAAAATAAAAAAAATAAAAAAGAAGGAAAGAGGAAAAGTACTGTTCATTTTTCTTATTTTCTTGGACATCTTGGATATCATACATATTTTAACAGATATTTATTTCCATGTAATTGTATCTAAAGACAAAACATATTGTTGACCACACTCTTTACCTATATTTTTCTATTAATTCATGACTTCTCTTTAATATGAACTGATCAATATACACATATTTGTTTGAGGAAAAATACAATATTAAATAATGTACAGCATAAAAAAGATATCATTTAAATAGAATTTCCCAAGGTGAGGTAAATATATACTGATAGAATCTGAAAGTAATACTAGAGGTAAGCAGATGAACAATCTTTTTAATTTTAATTGCTAACTTAAAAAAATAGCGTTTATTCGTTTTTGAGAGACAGAATGAGACAGAGCATAAGTGGGGAAGGGGCAGAGAGAAGGAGACAGAATCTGAAGCAGGATCCAGGTTCTGAGCTGTCAGCACAGAGCCCAACGCAGGGCGTGAACTCACAAACTGCGAGATCATGACCTGAGCTGAAGTCAGATGCTCAACCGACTGAGCCACCCAGGCACCCCAAATTGCTAATTATTTTTATGTGAATTAGGAAACTACATTCAAATCTTGATTGCAGGAGAGTTAGAAGGATATCTGTAAAAAAGTAGACCATTAGAAGGAGACATGCTAAGTCATAGATGGTACAGATTGTGTGATGGTATGACAAAATGATAAAGATTAGTGAAGCATGGAAGTTTGGGAAACAGTGCATTAGGAGTCAATATCAGTATTATAATAACATTTTGGTTTATATATGAGTAATTTCAGTAGCCTACCTTCCTAGTGTATTTGATTATAATTTAATTTCCAAAAAAAATTGATATTTATTAGCTCAGTTCAGGTTCAAGTAAAACTCACAAACTCATGGCTCTCATACAAGGAGGGGGAAAACCCAAAAAACATTAAGCTGTATTTATTCAGTAAAACAATTTTAGCAGAAGTGCTTTGCAACCTCAAACTATTGTACATAAAAAAGGAGTGAAGGCACATAATGTGATTTATAGAGCCTATGTATAAACTGGATCCATTAATTCTGTAATGATTGATCTCTCTCCTTTGGTTCCCTCTGAAATCATTTGCCATAGTGCTGTTCAATCTCATCAATACCTTCCCACTTTCATTGTACAACTCATACCCTAAAGATTGTCCAACTTTGTAAAAGAGATACAATCTTATTAGGTTTGTGGTATACTTTTAGCAAAGCAATTCTGAAAGTGGATTGGGGGAAAAAGATGTTTAGGGATAGAATATATCGGCTTTAATCATACACATTATTTACATAACAGTTTCACAGTTACACAGTTTCTTCCATGTTCTCTTAAATCTTTGTCTGTTACAATAATTTATGCTTAATGGGCTGACCATCAAGGTCTTTTAAAAAAATTATTGTAACCCATTAACATTTATTTGGATATTAACTCATGATAGAAGGAAATATTACATTGGGGTAACTGGCTGGCTCAGTATGTTAAGTGACTGACTCTTGATTTTGGCTCAGGTCATGATCTCAGGGTTTGTGAGATAGAGCTTCATGATGGGCTCCACACTGACATTATGGAACCTGCTTGGGATTCTCTGTCTCTCTTTTCTCTGCCCTTCCCTCCCTCCCTCCCTCTCTCTCCCTCTCTTCTCAAAATAAATAAACTTTAAAAGTCAATAAGGAAATATTTCATTTTATTGTGGTGGAAACATTTCTGAAGTTTGAGTCCCAAGATTTTTAGTCATTGTAGAGAAATATAATCATACTTGGAAAGGAGTAGATAATTTAGGAGGAGCCTGTGCTCAAACCTTTAGTGCTTGAAGAGGAAGTTACAGAAAAGGTACTTGACATAAGCTCAAAACTTTTACTTTGTAAATTTCTTCACCCTTGGTATGTAATCAATGCCTTTTTCCCACCAAAGGAGATGTCTTAAGCATCTCCTTGACTTCCCAGATGGCATTGGAATATGTTTCTCAGATTCTTTGGGTTCTGTGTATGCCTTCATCACATGTTATTTGGTGAACATACTTAGAAAGAAATTCAAAATCTACAAGATAATAATTTTTCTTTTTAATGACAAATATATGAAGTGATTTACTTCTTAACCTCAGGGTAGTTTTTATTTCATAAATAACAGCTATTTAAAGATGAAAGACATCTTAATGATATAATAACACACCTGTGTTTCACATACGGCTACCTATATATTACCTGGAGATAAAGAGGAGAAGAAAGGAGAAATTTCATAGTGGGAGACTTCCTCTTAGGGAAAAACTGTCTTAGTATAAAAATGGGCATGTATGGAGCTGTTTTGTCAGAAAGATGTGGACCTTTATAAACCTGGCTGGAGAAGTAGAAGCTAGGTTGATTTGCAGCAGAAAGAATGAGGTCAGTGTGGATATGGAGAGACAGATAAGTTGAAGAGACAGGTGCCTAATTTCTCAGCAGCTGAGGTTATATAATATTAAAGTTTAGGTGATTAATGATCTCATCTTATGATGTAATCTATCCATTGCCTCTTGTTTTGGCTTTGAGTTGCTGTTACTAAGGAAAGAGAAGAGGCAGGACTCCATCTAGAAGGATGATATATTCCTTATCTTTGCAACTCATAATATACTAATTTGATAATCTAATAATTATGTTTTTTTTTATCATTGCAACTTTAAATAATATACTACACCTCATTCCGTTAGCTCTCATCTGAACCTCAGTCCTTTTATGTGTAGGATGAGGAAAACTTTTCCTATATATTTTCTACCCTTTCTATATCCTACCTCCTTTGACTATATTTTTACTTTTATAACACCTAAGAATTTTTTCACATTGCTTTTCTGTTTTAAATTTATATTTTCCTAGATTTTTATTCTTTTTTTAAAAATAAATTTGATAAATATGTTTTTAAGTATCATTCAAGAAAAATGGAAGATAAGCTTCTTTTGACCATTAATTTATGCACATTTCTTTATTCTGTCCTCCAGATTATCAGTTTGTTGGGTATAAAATTCTAGGTTCAACTAATTTTCCTTTAAAAAATGAAATTGTAGGGGCGCCTGGGTGGCGCAGTCGGTTAAGCCAGGTCACGATCTCGCGGTCTGTGAGTTCGAGCCCCGCGTCGGGCTCTGGGGGGATGGCTCAGAGCCTGGAGCCTGTTTCCGATTCTGTGTCTCCCTCTCTCTCTGCCCCTCCCCCATTCATGCTCTGTCTCTCTCTGTCCCAAAAATAAATAAACGTTGAAAAAAAAATAAAAATAAAAAATGAAATTGTTGCTTGATTGTCTTTAGTAGTTTTCTGGTGAGAAAACTGATGCTGATGCAACAGAATAATATTGTAAGTTATTTATTAAACTAATGTATCTCTACTATGGGTAATTCTTGTTCCTTTTTGTCCCATGGCTCCATAATCAATGACATCCATTTCAATGGGAGAGCAGTTCAGTATAGAAAATAGTGATCTTTGCTTAGTTTGTTGTCTCAAATTATACTTTCTCAATGCATTATAATACAGTTATTTTGAAAGCCTGACCTTGGTGAAAAAAAAAGCTTTCTAAATTATGTTTTTTTTTAATATAACCAGAGCAAGATTGTGTTATTTTAATTCTTTTTTTTTTTTTTAATTAGGCTTCAAACCTAGTGAGGAACCCAGTGTAGGGCTTGAACCCATGACCATTGAGATCAACAGACACTTAACTGACTGAGCCATCCAGGTGACCCAGTTTTGTTATTTTAGAACTTAGAATTTAAGGATAAACTATAGTGAAAAATAATGTGCTTTAAAGTAGTATCCTCTTTGGTTGGAAATGTAAATTAATTTGAGTTTCAGAAGGCTGGGTAAAGAGTAAAAATAAAATAAGGGAGAGAAAAGGAGAGAAAGAGCCCTGATCACATCTTGGTGCATCAAATTTTTGTATATTGAATTTTATGAATATTTTCTGCAACATAGCATGGAAACAATAGAGCAGCCTCAGTGATAAAGGTGTCCTAATAGAAGGACCTGAGCTATCACTCCAAGTTGTTTAGGGCCTGTGTATTGTTGGTTGGGCATAACAAAGTTTTGGTGTACTTAGCAGGAACAGGTAAAGAAGTGTTGAGAGAATCCAAGTTTTTTGAAGAAGGCTGAAGCAGTAACAAGGGGGCTGCAGAAAATGAGAGTACAGCAGAGACCATGGACTTGAATAGAAATACCAGTATGGGACTTATAATGGCTGACCAATCAAGCTTTATCTCAGCAAAGACCAACAGGAGAGCCCATGGCCTGGGGCAAGGAATATCTAGTAGAGGCCAGAGATCCAAAATACAGAGTATGGAGCACAGATTTTCCCCCTTCTTCCACCTGAGAATCCTGGGGCTGCTCACTGATAATAACAGCACACTGTGCTCAAATTGGCTGAAAATAATGAAAGAACTTCAAGACAACTTGAAGTCTCCATGTAGGGTAGACTTCAGGGTGGTTTCTGGTCTCTTTTACCATGATTCTCCTGGTTCTGTTCTCTGTGTATTGACTTCATTCCCAGGATAGTATCTAGATGGCTATAGATGCTCTGGGCCTCCTATCTATGTTGGCTAAAGGCCAGAGAAAGAGAGCAGCCACTGTTTTCCTGTTTCTTTCCTAATAACAAGGCTACTTTTCGTAAGGAACCTCTGGAGAGGTTGTTTCTCCCTAACTTTTATGCGTCTAAATTTTAGATGCTCATCTTTGATACTGTCCTTGAACCAATGGGTTGCCATAAGCTGATAGGGAATGATATAGAGCTTCTTCTCATGTTGTCTTGGATTAATCCATTCAGCGCTGCTCCCCAGTGGGAAAAGGGTTATTTATATGAGACCCACAGTTGATTCCACTACCAAGATAATATACTGGAAAGAAGATGGGTGAGTAGAAAGAACACTTGGGAACTGAGAAAGAGCCTGACCGGATATTTGTAACTAAAATGATGGAATATTGTCCACAAAGTGACTCACTTAAAGCAGTTGACCTTTATGTGCAAGTGTAATTTTTCATATTACCAAGCCCTCCATCCAATTTACGTCAGTGGGAATCCAAAGTTCCTCTTTTTTTCCCCCTATATTTGAGTTGTACTATGCAAATTTTGACTTGGTTGCTCTAGTTTTATTTTGCTTCCTTTGTATGTGGTATTTTTTTCTTTCTCTGGAAACTTTTAGGGTTTTTTTCTTTTTCCTTAGAATTCTAAAATTTCACAAGGCTGTATCTAGGTCTAGATATTTTATTAATTTAGCATACGTGGTACTCAGTTGAGTGTGCCCTTTTGGTACTGTTTCATATTTTTATATGAATTTTTATAACATCTCTTTACCCAATTCCTTTTCATGGATTTATTTTTAGTTAGGTATTGAACCTTTTAAACTGGTCCTCTGCATTGTATATTTTCTTTCATAAGTGTCATATTCTCTTTGGTAATAAATTTTGAGACATTTTCTTCATCATAGACTTTTATATCATAAACTTTCTATTGAATTGTTTAGCAGTTATGTATTTTATTTTTTATTTATTTATTTTTTTTTTCAATTTTTTTTTCAACGTTTATTTATTTTTGGGGCAGAGAGAGAGGGAGACACAGAATCGGAAACAGGCTCCAGGCTCCGAGCCATCAGCCCAGAGCCTGACGCGGGGCTCGAACTCACGGACCGCGAGATCGTGACCTGGCTGAAGTCGGACGCTTAACCGACTGCACCACCCAGGCGCCCCAGCAGTTATGTATTTTAATTTCCACAAAATTTTCTTTGTTTTCTTTTTGTTCCCTTTTCAAAACTTCCTGATCTTGCTTGACAAATGCATTTTTTTTTTACACGGCTTTAAGAAATCTATTAGGAATTTTTAAATGTTTTCTTTTTTCCCCCTGGATTATTCTGATTCTCTTGAGACCAATCATCTGTTTATTTTGACTTCCTATTTCCAACTGTTCCCATGTTTGAAGATCCTAGTTGTCCATTTAAATTGAAAGTTGAAGAACCAGACTGATTTTTCTAGGTACTTCTGGAATTCCTCTGCTCTGTTTCCTGATAGGATACCTGATGAGGAGGAATGATTGATGAGGAATCTTCTGTTTCTGGGTGAATTAAGTGCACTGTCAGGTCCTACTTTGAATGAGAGGGTGGGATGACAACTTTCAGGTTGTGGGCCCTACATATAAATCTGCAATAAAATGCCAATTCTAAAAGCCAGAGCCTCCCTCATGTTAAAAAAAAATTAACTTATAGAAAATATATTTGCTGGGGCACCTGGGTGACTCAGTCAGTTAGTTAAGTGTCCAACTTCAGCTTTGGTCATGGTCTCACACAGTTTGTGGTTTTGAGCCTGGCACCTGGCTCTTGCTGACAGCTCAGGGCTTGGAGCCTGCTTCAAATTCTGTGTGTTTCTCTTTCTTCCCATTTTCCACTCACGCTCTGTGTGTGTGTGTCTCTCTCTCTCTCAAAAATAAACATTAAAAATTTTTTATTTTATTTTTTTAAGTTTATTAAGAGACAGAGAGAGACAGAGCGTGAGTAGGGAAGGGGCGGAGGGAGAGGGAGGCACAGAATCCAAAGCAGGCTCCATCCAGGCTCTGAGCTGTCAGCACAGAGCCTGACACGGGTCTCGAACTCATAGACCCTGAGATTATGACCTGAGCTGAAGTCAGACACTCAACCGACTGAGCCACCTAGGTGCCCCCCCCTTTTTTAAAAAAAAAATTTTTAAGAAAAAGATTAAAAAAAAAAGAAAACATATTTGCTTTTATGCCTGGGTGTAAACCCTGCTTTGCTTGCTGCTGGAATAATGAAATGGGACTGAACCAGCCGTTCCTTATGTGTTCTGCCAATCCCACCCTCTGTATCCCTCTGACATATTCATTGACTGTGAGATGAGATCTTCTAGGTTCCAATGGATTTGTAGTCTCATCTTAGATATAGCCCCTCACAGCATATCCTGGGACAGATTTCCTCCTCTTTATGTCATTAAAGGGTACACTTACTTGTTTGCTTTCTTCCAGACATGTATTGAGATTTCACATTTACTTGATGAATCTCCTTTACAATTTCCTGTCTGACTTTTTGCAGTTGTATACTGTCAGTCTATGGAGCCTTGCGAGGCTGACAAGTACACTAAGTGCAACAGGTAATTATTGTTCTTCATTCTTGTGCCAAACATTATTCCGTATACAAAGGACTGAAGTAAACTATGTGTTTATGTCTAAAATATGTCTTAGCCTCACAAAGCTTACTTACAATGGGTGGAGTGGGTGGTGGGTGGTGAGGTCAACAAGCAGTTTTTTGTTTTAAACAAAAAACTACTAGAAGGAATAACAAGTGGTCTGAAAGAGGAAATACAAAATGCTTCAGTTACCCAGTATGGGCAAGGGACTCTGTGTAGAGCATAAGCCATTTAAATTAAGAAAGGATATATGACTAAGAGACAATAGGTTAAAATAGGATTCAGTGGCAAAGCAGGTGAACTATAGTGTGCCAACAGCAGCAGAAGATAGAGAGTTTACTGCATTTTGGAAGAAGTAGAAAAAAATTAGTTGGCCAGGACCTTGAGTGCATAAGACTAGAAAGGCAAAGGGCCATGCTGATGCAGTCATTTTGTTAAAGGTTCTGTCATTCTAAGAGTAATAGCAAGCTTTTGAAAGTTTGTAATCTGTGGAGAAACAAGAAGCACTTTAGAAAACTCAAACTGCTGACATCATGAAGAATGAGTTGGAGGGAAAGAGCCTGGATATAAGGAGGTCAGTTAGGGAAACTTCAGGAAGTTCATGTGGGAGCCCTAGTCTAGGATCTTGGCAGTGGTGATGAAGCCAACTGGAAGGATTTGATAGATATTAAAGGGCAAATTCAATGGAGCTTAATTATTTTTAGGATATGAGAAATGAGGAGAAGGAAGGATTTAAAGATGATCCTCACTCAGGCTGTGCCATCTGAGTCTAGAGTGAAATCTGGAATAGGGGTAGGTGTGCAGAGAAAGTGCAATTGCTGATGATTTGTTCACTGCAGACATGTTGAACCCAGCTAAACCAAGAGTCAGCACTAAAGAGAAAGAAAAGCTTATAAAAAAAAAAAAGTGTGTGGGGTCATTTCCATTGCCATTGGGTTGCCCTTTATGTGGAAAGCTGGAACATTTTATTATTATTATATCAAATATTTTATTATTTTTTATCAAAGATTGAAAACTATCTGGGCAACTCTAACTAAACCCATAATGTGAATAAAATGCTTTATAAAAAGTAGAAAAATAGGGGTATATGGGTGGCTCGGTCAGTTAAGCAACCGACTTTGGCTCAGGTCATGATCTCACGGTTCATGGGTTTGAGCTCCGTGTTGGATTCTGTTCTGACAGCTCAGAGCCTGGAGCCTACTTCTGATTCTGTGTCTCCCTGTCTCTCTGCCTCTCCCCTGCTCATGCACTGTCTCTTTCTCTCTCAAAAATAAACATTAATATTTTTTTAAAAAAATTTTAAAAAGTAGAAAAATAGACTGTTTTAATATGTATAAACAAAAATAAATGAATAAGAAACGTTGCTATTTTGAATTCAAAAAATATAGAAAGATAAGGAGGTAGATGGATACTAGGACAAAGTTTCTAAAAAGTCACATTACATTAGAAGGCTTTTCAGTGTAAATGGCCCAGTTTCTTTGAGGTTTTCTTAAACTGTTCCTAGGGAAGTGCAGACCATTTTTTCCTTCATATTTAGATCTAGATCTATGTGTTTTTCTATATATCTATCTGAAAAATAGAATAATGAGGTTTTCTTGAAGTAATTGGGAGAATTGGAAAATCTAGGGTGAAAAATTAAGGAGTTAAAGAGGACAATAATAGCTCAACTTTCATTAACATACAAACCATATGCCAGATCCTGTTCTAGGAGTTTCCCACATATGAAATACACTAATCTTCATACAGTAAGGTAGCTGCTGTTATTATCTCATTTTACTAAGGAGTACAATGAGGCATAAAGCAATTAAATAACTTTCTCAATTTCACACATTTAAGAAATTTGTGGAACTGGGATCTAAACTTTGGAAGTTTTGCTTGAAATCCCACCCACTTATTTCTCATGTTATATAGACTTTATATAAATATAAATATCTATATATGACATAGTCATAAGTAGAATATATGCAACTAGAGAACTTATCCCAGGTTTATACTTAATAGAACCACTGGGTAGAATAGTCCAGTGACTGAACATGCAGGTGTTTTCACTAATACACTGCAAAAATCACATTAACTCATACATATTGTTTGTCCATGCTGTAAGTATATGTATCTGAGGTAGCATACACTAAGTTGTGAATAATGATAGACAGAATGGGAAACCCATTAAGCTGTGTACCCCTTATGTTTCTTTGATGAAGAGGGGGAGAATAATTAAATGGTCAGAGAATTTGCAGAATAGGCCAAGAAAGTGACATTACTGTGTTTTAAGAGTCCCTCAATATAGCAAGAGTAGAAGCAGAGTGACTTTAGAATGACAAAAGAAGAGGAATTTTGAGAATTGTTGTTTTGTAAGTTTAGGATTTTCACGTGTGCATTACTTATAATATGAGCATTGCTAAGCACAGCTATGCCTGTTTTTATTTCAGTCCCTTTAACATGATTTAATGTCAATAAAATCAGAATTTGTCTAAATAAATATACATAGTCCAATTTTAAAATTTTTAAACAGCTACAGAAAACTACAGCTGAAAATATTCATGTGCATATTTTCAAGAGAAATGTAAAGTCATTTAATACTGCCTGTGGCAGTTTTGGAAGTATGAAGATAAATAAGGATTTAATTTTCTCACTTGAATATTTTCCTAATTTGATGAACACACTGAAAAAGTAGAAGTGACAGCCATTTAAATGATCTTCCAGAGAAGCTTAAAGGGGGCCTCACAATCTCATTTTTTCTTAAAGGAAGTTCTGTGTGTGTGTACCCAGGCATACATACATTTTGTAATTAAAATTAAGGCTTCAGAATATTGTCTTAGATTCAGTCATCCTATAGTTGTGAAGGAAAGAATAAACCAACTCAGGGGTCCCTGGGAATATTTAAGCAGGGGGCATAATTCATAGCCACTGGGATACAAAATCTATTTATGTAAAAGTATAAGAATAGATGAGTCATGAACATAAAAATATCACAAGTGGAAAAAAAATTCCAGACTCTAGAAGGGGCAGAAGATTGACCTAAAAGAGTTGGGTGTACTCAAGTATCCCTCATGTTTCTAATAGACTTTTGTTGTTTGGCTTTGACTTCAAATCAGTGACAGCAAATAAAAAAGGTTTAAATAAAATACCACATCACCCACATGTGACTCACAGTGAATAGCAAACAGGACAGACATTTGTCAGTGCTAAACAGCAACCTGATACTTGTCATGTAGATAGTATGCAGTTACCAGTAGAGAGTTTTTACAAAATTAAACCATTAAAATTAATTTTAATAATTATAACCAGTTCATAGTTACCAAAGATATTCAACGCATTTATATCATTATTTTGAGTGGTATTGTGAAGAAACAATCTGCTACGCAGAAAATTTATGTATGTATGTATGTATGTATGGATATGCACAGTTGTTTTGGGAGACAACATATTAACACAATTTATTCTCGTGCCATTTGTCTAGTAGCTAGTGTTTATGTGCAGCTGGACAGCTTATTCCTAGTCTATATAAATAGTGGAATCACGGGATAGGGTAGTCACATGCCGGCTGAATTGTTCATGTGTTTTCATTAATGCACCACAAAAACCAAGTTGACTAAAAAAACTTTTCATGTAGTTACTTAGCTACTTAGTGTGGTAATAGAGGCAGTATTAGGTTCAGGTTATATTTAAATTTATTGTCTAGAATTATTTTTCAACTGTAAGGTTCATACAGTAGCATAGGAACCTAGTCAATTTATTCATACCTGAGGGCTTACTCTGACAGTCTCATTTGAAGGCCTCACTCAGGAGACTTTTTGTTTCATTTTTTATTAAACTTTCTATTTCTAAATTTTATCCATTCATCATTTTTTGAGAACTTATGGGTAAAAACTGTTAGACACAGTTGCTACTCCTAGTATTCTTATAGTCTAGTGAAATAGTAAAATAGTGAATTGTACTACTCCTCAAGCTATTTTCACACACTATATTTTGAGACATGGTTTTCTTTTAAACTAGGAGAGTTATTTTCTTGCTGCACATTTATAGTTCTTTTCCTGCCACCGAGTCATAAAAATTAATTATAACATCTTGTAATTGTTAAATGTGCATTGGTGTCTTTTGAACATACATGCAAAAACTGGTCAGCTCAAACAAATAAATAAGCAAATAAGATTAGTTGAAAGGTAACTCAAGTGCTCACATAATCAAAGGGATTACTGGTGGACAAAACTCTTGGAGGAGGGTCAGGCAGCTTGGGGGACTCAGCAGTAGGGCTCTAGCAGAGCTTCTCTCTTGGTCTGTAGTCTGAAAACTATAGTCCACATGGCAATTACCAACCACCAAACACGATGGCCTGTTTTGTGCAAACTGCAAGCTAAGAAAGATTTGTTTTATTTTAAAAATTTTAATGGCTGAAAAAAATAAAAAGAATACTATTTTGTGACACAGAAAAACTATATAAAATTTAAATTTCAGTGTCCATAAATAAAGTATTATTGAAACATAAGCCCACCCATTCATTTATGTATTATCTATGGCTGCTTTTGTCTACAAGGACAGAATTGTAGTGATAGAGACCTTGTTGTCTACAAAGCTGAAAATATTTACTATCTGGGCCTTTACAGGACAATTTTGCTGACCCCTGAACTAGAGAATAGACTTAAAACGAGTCTCTAATACCCGTCAGTGGTAATGTCTCCACTCATTTTAGGCATCTGATAAACTCAACTAAACTTGGATCAAGTTTCCATCCTCTGACCTGTGATCACAGATGGGGCATCAGTTTATAACTGGACTAGCTTTTGTGTGTGTGTTTAAAGCAATGGAATCTGTTACAAACAAAAGGGAGGACCCATGAGGGAAGCCTCTGGGCAAACAAAGGGAATGACCATTTCAACACAGCAATCAAATTATCATTGCCGTCTTTTCTGTAATCCCTTCATTAATGCAGAAAACCATAAGCACTTAATAATCTTCTATTTTATATGTTCCTGTCATTGATTTAGGCAACAGACATATGAAACAGTTACTACTTTGAGGATCTCATAGTCCAAAGAGGAGGGTAGTTACTCAAAAGGCGAAATAAAAAACTATTTTAGATATTGCAGAAGAGATATAAACCAAATGGAAGGGAGCAAAGAGAAAGAAACAACTGAATTTACACTGCTATAAAGAACAGGCGAATTTTGAGCTTCGTATTTAAGGATGATGTTCCAATTATTTATTACTATAAAATAACACTAAAACTTAGTGACTTAAAACAACAATCATTTATTTTATTCAATCTGTACTTTGTGCAGTGCTTGGTAGAAACGAATCATGTTTGCTCTATTGCGGCAGTTTAAATAGTGACTAGAAGACCTCCTTTCAAGGTGATCCCTCACTGCCTGGCTTGTTGGTGCTGGTTATTGGCTGAGAGATGCTAGGGCCTTTTACAAATGAGCCTCTCCACAGGCTGTTTGGGATTACTCAGCATGGTACCTAGGTTCTAAGAGCTAAGGTTTCAAGAAAAACAGGTGAAGATATGTATCTTTTTTTTTTTTTTTTTTTTTTCTCAACTCAGCCTTGGATTTCATGTTGGCTGAAGCAATCACAAAGTCCCTCACTCAGGTTCAAGAGGAGACATAGACATAAACAAGAGTCTCTAAAGAGAGACTACAAAAATAGCTTGGGAAACAACTGTGATGACACTGTAGGTCATACCAGGCCAAAGAATTTGGATTCTATCTTGGTTGTTTGTTTTATAGCATTTAATAGTTATAGCATTTAACAGTTCATGTGTTCTTTATAACATCCTTGCAGTTCTAAAGGTAAATTCAACTGTTATTTCATCTTTGTTCTTCTGACACTTTGTCTGTTTTGAAGTTCTTATCATATAGTATCTTATTTCTTCTTTTGAATAACTGTCTTCTTCATGTAACTGTAACAGCAAACCTACAGAAGTGTTTAAAATCACAGGGTTATTTTATCAGTTTTGTTTTATAAGCGATTACCCACCCCCCCCCTTTTTTGTTAGTTATATACTTGTAGTTAGGAATATAAACAAGAGTATAAAAATAACCATATTTTATAACATGAACTTTTACTAATATATTATACTTATACAACACTACTCTAACTTCAGTTTATTATTATTTTTTCAAATTATCATAGGTTGAATGTATGGGCAACCTGGAATTTTTCTGTGATCAAATGGAAATATTTCTTATTAAATATATGAACCACAAATCCCAAACCTGAATTGTCAAGTTTTGCAAGTAAAGCATGTGGTTGTTTATTACCAGCTGTGGTCTAAGAGTTTTCAGTGTTCACAAAGACCACATGCTCCTTGTATATCCTTCTATTTAGCCAGATTAATTAATATACCCTTAGCACCTGATTGATTGTAAGTTTGAAATCTGTGCTTTCTTTTAAACTTGAAAATTTTTTTAACTTAAAAAACCTTTAAGATTTCTTTTTTGCTAACTTTTCCTATACCATATAGCTTGAAATTAAAATTTGAATACTCAAGTATTCCTAGGGTTAACTGCATTAGCATTTAATTGCTGTGTAACAAATTACAACAGACCTAGATGCTTTATTAGTTCATACTTTTTGCAGGTCGGAAGTTTGGAGATAGTGTCCTCCTGGTCTTACAAAGCTGAAATCAAGATGTTGGCCACCTATAATCCATCTGGAGCTCAGGGGTCTCTTCCAAGATAATATGGTCGTGGTAGGATTCAGTTCCTTGTGGTTGTAGGACTGAGTTTTCAATTTCCTTTTGTCTGTCAGCCAGGGATCACTTTCAGCTCCTAGAGTCTGACTGTATGCCTTGTCACAATCCCCATCTGTTTTACAAGGAATGGAAAATCTCTCTTACATCATATTCCTGTCACACTTTAAATTTCTTTCTTCAGGAAGAGCTCTGTCTCTTTTAAGGATTCACTTGATTAAGTTGGGTCTATCCCAGATAGTCTCTCTTTCATAAAGCCAAATATGCCATGTAACATAACCTAATCACAACAGTGAAATCTAACAAAGTCATAGTTCCTGGTAGGCAGAAATCTTGAGTTAAAGCGTGCAAAATGGGACACTATTGAAGTGAAGGAGCACCATTACTTTATTTATTTATTTATTTATTTATTTATTTATTTATTATTTTTTTTAACATTTATTTTTTGAAGGACAGAGCACAAGTAGGGGAGGGGCGAGAGAGAATGAGACAGAGAATCTGAAGTAGGCTCCAGGCTCTGAGCTGCCAGCGCAAAGCCCGATGCAGGGCTTGAACTCACAAACGATGAGATTATGACCTGAGCCGAAGTAGGACGCTTAACCGACTGAGCCACCCAGGCACCCAGCACCATTACTTTATTAATGATTAAACTGAAACAATAGGTAGAAACCGGGGATGTCTTGGGAAAAATATGGTTGTATTTGTATTTAATTATTTCCTTTATTTTTAAGCTTATTTATTTATTTTTGAGACGGGGGGGGGGGGAGGGCCAGCAGGGGAGGAACAGAGAGAGAGAGAGAGAGAGAGAGAGAGAGAGAGAGAGACAGAAGATCTGAAGTCGGTTCTGTGCTGAGAACAGAGAGCCTGATGTGGGGCTCAAACTCACAAACCATGAGATCATGGCCTGAGCCAAAGTTGGACGCTTAACCAACTGAGCCACTCAGGTGCCTCTCCTTTGTTTTTGTCTTTCATTAACTCTAAAATCCACACTTTTATTTTCTACTCCTTTTTATTCTCTTTTATTTTCAAATTTTTACTTAATATTTGAAACATGAAAAAAAGCATATGTAACGTGTAAGTGATGAAGCACAAAAATTTGAAAACCATGAATCCAACATTCAACTTAAGGTTTTGAACATATCAATATCATTGCATCTGCTTTGGGACTTCTCCCTTGTTCCATTGCCCTGCCCTTACTTTTGTTCCACCATTATCTCTAGCTTCTGCTAGAGCTGGGTGGTTATCGCATTAGATCTGAGCTTCAGTTGTCTAAGAGAAGAGGTGTGTGGAGTTGCCACATGGAAAAATCGCCAAGGTACAGAATAGTTTTTCCCCATGTTTATAATGGTAGCTTAAAGTTAGCATGGTGCTGACCCTTAAACCCTTCAAAGTAGAAAAGCCACCATCATTTAGAGTCACCTACAAAATCACCCCTTTGTAACTTAATGTAATTAGTGTATTTAGTGTGCTATTCCTGGCCGTTTGCCACTTGGAGGTGAGCCCTGTTGACCAAGAACTTGGTCTCAGGCTCTGCTGTCACCCATCAGGGTCCTCTAATTTTCCTCCCAGTTCTTTCCCCATCTGATCCTTCCACAGTCATCCATCTTCTATAGCTTCTGCTGCTGTGAAATTATGTCCACTAAATTCCTAGAAGAGTCCTTCCTTTGACTGTTTTGAGTTATAAACATGTGTATACTTCCCATAATGCAAGCTCATTTTGCATCATACTGTGTACAAGTCATCCACATGTCTGCTCTAGTAACATCAGCAATATATTTTTAAAAAATTTTCCTCATATTTCTTTGGTTTGTACTCTTACTGTGTTAATAAGCTAATTTTAGGCCTGACTTTCCCTAGCTGTCTCTGTCTTCCCTCATGTCTAAAACTCAATAAAATCATAAAATACTTTGCATCAATAATACTGTGTTTGTCTACTCCCAAAGGTGAGTTCTATCCTTTGTACTTCCAAGGAGTCATTTTTGTTTTTATTTTTTTTAATTAATTAATTAATTTAGAGAGAGCACAAGGGGTGGGGGGTGGGGGATGACAGAGTAGGTCCTATACTATCAGCACACCCGATGCAGGGCTTCAACTCATGAACTGTGAGATAGATCATGGCCTGAGCCAAGACCAAGAGTCAGATGCTTAACTGACTGTGCCACCTAGGCACACTGCCCCCTTGCCGAGGGTCATTTTTAAAGACACAAAGCATTAATATCCCGTTTGTCAGGACCTGTCAATTCCTAGGATTTTAGACCTCCATTTTTCAGGGCCAGTACCAATTGATTGTAATGTGCAAGCTCAGTTCTACATCTGTAGTAAGGGGGAAATTCTGGCTTTAAAAGGAAGAGGTGAAGTGGTTTTAGCTCAACTCTGTTAGAATAAGCACTCTGTTAGAATGTCGCCCTCTGGCACTTGCACAGTTGTCATTATTACCATTTTGCCTTGTCCTAGCCAACCAGACATTCTCTAATACTCATATCTATGTCTAGATATGGACCTTAATGGGATGGGAGCCTTGCCTAGCTCATATCATATTCTTTTCTTATTCTTGACTACATAGCCTGGGGATCTATAACTTGTTGGTACAGTGTCCAGACACTAGCACCCATCTTCTTCCTCTCAGGGCACTCTTTGATCCTGGCCTCTGTATGCCAACTGCCTTGCAAATGTATTTTTTCCCTACTTTTCAGGATGTGCAGCTCAATCTCTGCCTTCTGGAGCCTGATCACTGCCACTACACATCTAATTTAGCCTCTGGCTCTCTGTCTGGACCATGTCTTCTGGTGATTCCAGAAATGAGGCAGAATGAGAGCTGTATCAAATTATGTGCAATAAAATATTAAATTTTATATGTTGATAAGGTGAGTCCATAAACACTGTGTTTCTACCATGAAGCAGTCATCATGCTAGATAGTAGTTTTCAGTGGATTCAATCTATCAGTCCCTGCCTGCAGTTTGTCTTCCTTTCAATAAAAGTCTCAATCTTGCCTGCACTTCTGTTTAACTTTCATAGTGCAGTTTCTTTAATCAAGTTGTAATTTCTTTATCTTCACTGATTGTTCCTAAAGAAAACAAGCTCCTTATCTGATATCTGATTAATAAACTCATCATAATGATAACAATATGACTTAGACACTTAATCCTTATTTTGTAATTAACTTCTTTTTCAGTTTTAAGTTCATGTGTTATCATATTTGAATTATAACAAATTATCAGTCCTTGGCAAACTGTTATTATCACCTGCTATTAATCTTGTATTTACCTTGGATTCACACGATATTAATGGCTTCCATCATGTAGCCTTTGTTATACAGTACTTTCATCCCTTTGAAGCACAACTTACAAAAGGTGCTCTTCATGGTCTTCTTTTCCTTCCCAGAGTCTCTTAGATGTTCTTACTTTCACTCTTCTTTCTTTTGTGAGTTTCATCCCATAGTTTTGCAAATGACTAAGGAGATAGACCCACAGACATGATTTCTTTCCTTTTTCACCTTACTTTGCTCCCTTTCTTCATGCCTCGTTTCTATCATCATGCTCCACTTCTTTATCTTTATTCTGTAATTCCTCCCCTCGATGGTCCTGATTATAGATGATAGCTGAGACTCACCAGACCCTTGGCAGAAGCAAAGGGAACACAGTTCGGGTTGCGTTTTCCCTAACTCCCACAGGCCTGTCCCTCCAGATGTTCTCACTGCTCTCACTGCCCCTGCCGGCCCATGCCTCCATGACACACTTCACGTGCTCTCCCTCCTCTGCCTCTGAGCGGCCTGTGGGAGTTATTGCTGCAGCTCTGTAACCTCTCAGTGTCATCATTCTCAGATTCTCACATGTGAACCCCAGCCTGGCTCCCTTGCAGCAGTTATTCACAAGTAGAAAGTCATTTGAATATGCAGTCACCTCATGTACTGGTATTATTCCTCAAGACCCTTTGCTTACCAAAAAAAAAAAAAAAAGACCCTTTGCTTACCAAGATGAAGAAGTTGGGGCACAGATAGATTAAAAGTCTTTGGAACAGTCACAAGGCATTTAAATGTTATGAGTTGAGCCTATGGCTAGATATCTTGACTTCTAAGCAATGTGGGACAAACTGGGTGTTAGGAATGTCTGTATCTATATGGTCTAGTTTATTCTCAGACAAAAATACTAATTTTTAAACATGCTAATTTACTATTACTAGGTTGGATTTAAAACTAGCATAAGGAATGTCATTTCAAGTTTATTTTATTTTTTTAATTTTTTAAAGTTAATTTGTTTTGAGAGACAGGGGGAGATAGAGAACACAAGCAGGGGAGGGACAGAGAGAAGGAGAGGCAGAATCCCAAGCAGGCTCCATACCATCAGTGCAGAACCCGCTGTGGGGCTCGAACTCATGAACTGTGACATCATGACCTGAGCCAAGATCAAGAGTCGGATGCTTAACTGAATGAGCCATCCAGGCACCACTGTCATTTCAATTTTAAAGGAAAATATTTCAGGGTTTTTTTTCTTTCTTTTTAGTACCAAAGGTTCAAACAGAAAGATCTTAGAATTTGTTTTTATACATTTGCTGGCTTGGATGTAGACTTTGAGGGAACTTATAGTTTAGTTTTACAATCCTTGTAAGAGTGTATTACTTGGAGAGGGTCTATTGTTTCTTTTCACCACAAGAAAAGTAAATCTATACCTTCAACTACAAATATTATTTCAGTCATTATAAACTAGTTAGTGTTGTAAAGTACCTTAACTATTTACAAGTGTATCTCTAAAGAGCTCTGATAACTATCTCTCAACCTGATTTGTAATTCTTGTAAAAATATAGCTGTGTAATTCCTCCAAAATATAAAACATCAGAAAATATTCCTGCTGGCTTCATAGTCAAGATCTTTGTTTTTAAATTTTTTTTAACATTTATTCATTTTTGAGAGATAGAGAGAGACAGAGCATGAGTTGGGGAGGAGCAGAGAGAGAGGGAGACACAGAATCCAAAGCAGGCTCCAGGCTCTGAGCTGTAGGCACAGAGCCTGATGTGGGGCTCGAACCCACAAACTGTGAGATCATGACCTGAGCTGAAGTCTGATGCTTAACTGACTGAACCACCCAGGCGCCCCCACCCCCCCTTTTTTTTTTAAGTTTATTAGTCGAGAGAGAGAGAGACAGAGAGACAGAGAGACAGAGAGAGAGAGAGAGAGAGGGAGAGAGAATCCCAAACAGGGTTCACACTGTCAGTGTGGACCCTGATTGTGGACTGGATCTTATGAACCATGAGATTATGACCTGAACTGAAATCAAGAGTTGGAGGCTTAACTGACTGAGCCACCTAGATGCCCCCATAGTGAAGATCTTCATTTCCAGAAATAGTGTTTATTCAGAATTAACCTTTTAGGCTGTATCTACCCAAAACCAAAACAACAGTCTGGATAATTAAAGGCTGAGTCAAACTAAAAATAAATGTCATGGTCCCAGCCAACTAAATGACTCAAATTCAATCTGTTTGCTTAAGCTATTTCTAAATGATATGATTCATAATATGTCAAAATGCATGCAAAATAAGTTTTCAGTAAAGGTGTATTTATTTTAAATGTCTTATACAGGATACTATGTAAAGCAGTAAACAATGATATATAAGCTATGTTCCAAATAAACAACACTTATGAGAACCTTGTATGTTCCTGATATTTTCCTAGTGCTCTGCATGATGGAGATCATGGTGGTCCCTGAGGGTAATAGTTCTACTTATAGGCATTTAATACTTTGTTTGGGAAATAAGATGAAAATAAGAGGAAGAATGTATACATATAAAATATTAGTTGTAATTCAACTTCTCATAATATCTTAAAATGTTCGAGTGATCTTAAGATTTTTAAAATTAATAATACATTCATATTGTGACATATTTATGACTCATATATATTATTTTGAACTTCCCATTTGTTTTATATAGAGACAAATTTCTCACCTTTTAGAAGGGCTTTGCTTTTTGCAATAAAGTTCTATTTAGTAACTGAGAAATGGTATTTGAATTTAGAAAAAAAAACTTATAAAATGGACCCATGTGACTGGAAAGATTAATGAATCTTCAAAGAATGACTTCACGGAAATGAGTAAGTTCTATGACATTTTTAATGAATTTTTAATGTGAAGTTTACTCCTTAAAACTCCAAAATATGTAATTTTTTTTTTACCAAAAGTAAAAATCCCTAAAGATTAAGGTCCTCTAGTATAGCACAAATTTGTTTTACAGGTATGAATATTCTTTTGTTTTTTTGTTAGTGTATTTGCATGGGAGATGTTCTCTATGTTCTTGTAGTGTGAAAACACTTTTTCTGAAGTTTCTTACAAAGCTTCACAACTTCTAGTGTGAAGCAGTATTTACCCTATAATTCATCTAGCTATTAGTTAATTTACAAAAGATCACTGAGAAGTATAATTTATAATTGAACAGGCTTTACAATAAATAGACACACATGTAGGATATATTGTTAAGATCTGAGGAGAAAGGAATAACAAAGGGAGATGCTGAAGAGGAGTAGGACGATATATAAAGAGAGACAGATTCAACAGAGAATTGCCCTATTTTATATACATATTTTTCAAAATCAAGTGAGAGAATTCTCTTTTCCTTTCTTTTCTTTTTTTTTTTTTTTTGAAGTTTACTTATTTATTTTGAGAGAGAGAGAGAGCACAAGCAGGGGAGGGGCAGGGAGAGAGAGAATTCTAAGGCATGACAGAGGCTCCAACTCAGGAACCACAAGATCATGACCTGATCCCAAATCTGCATTCAGACACTTAACTGACTGAGCAACCCAGGAATCCTAGGAGCATTTTCTGTAAGATATTTTTCTGTACCTGCTCATGTAATTCAAATTTAACACTATTTTACTTTTTTCCTACCCAAATACATTTGTTATTATATTTCTCTATCAGTTATATCTCCAAAAATAATGTTAATAAATGCAATAATTAGTCCTTCCTTTCACATATGTATGTAGATATGATATTAAAAACAAACAAAGCAGCAGTTTTGCGCCATTAGTCTGCTATTAACTATTAACCATTCAAACTAATGTGACTGACAGGTTTATAAGCTATTAGTTTGAAAACTGAACTCTTAGCGATTAAAGGGATCACTAAAGGAGTACATGAAAATCATAGTTTACCAATTTGAAGAATAGTATTCAATGACCTGATGTTTACTTTCTTTTCATAAAGTATATTTTGAATAACATGATAAGGTGGAGAAGGGGAATTCATATAACTCCTCTCTTTCTAGTACTCTCTAGCCACTGAAAATTGAATATTACATCTAAGTCTCTTATGCTTAACATTATACCAAAGTTTTAAGTGATTACTTGCCATGCAGTCAAACTGAGCCTCATGGACATTAATTTTGTGAATCACATTTTCCCTAGGCCACCTGGTCTTCTATCCCTTGTTCTCTTCTAGCCTTTATGACTTATGTCAGATGATATCTCCTAAAAGACTTTCCTAATTCCTATGGTATATGCATATCTGTATTATAAAACTTAATGTATTTTACTGAATGTGCCTGCTTATGTATCTAAGTCTCTCCCATGTAGTATGGTAAGTTCTTGAAGTGGTTATGGGGTGAGAGAATGAAAAAGAAAGCAGACACCATATAATTAATATCTTAATCACTTTATTTTCTTTAGGACCTAAGAGAGTGTAGGTGTTTTATAAATATGTTTTCAGTAAGGGGAGATGGTTATTTCATGATCACCAACTGGTCTTTCTCCATTTTTTTGTTATATATATATATATATATATATATATATATATTTTTTTTTTAATTTACATTCAAGTTAGTTAGCATATAGTGCAACAATGATTTCTGGAGTGGATTCCTTAATGCCCATTACCCATTTAGCCCATCCCCCCTCCCACAATCCCTCCAGTAACCCTGTTTGTTCTCCATATTTGAGTCTCTTATTTTTTTGTCCCCTCTCTGTTTTTATACTGTTTTTGCTTCCCTTCCCTTATGTTCATATGCTTTGTATCTTAAAGTCCTCATATAAGTGAAGTCATATGATATTTGTCTTTATCTGACTAATTTCGCTTAGTATAATGCCTTCTAGTTCCATCCATGTAGCCACAAATGGCAAGATTTCATTCTTTTTGATTGCCGAGTAATACTCCAGTGTGTGTGTGTGTGTGTGTGTGTGTGTGTGTGTGTATGTATATACCACGTCTTCTTTATGCATTCATCCATCGATGGACATTTAGGCTCTTTCCATACTTTGGCTGTTGTTGATAGTGCTGCTAAAACGTTGGGGTGCATGTGTCCCTTCAAAATAGGCATACCTGTATCCCTTGGATAAATACCTAGTAGTGCAATTGCTGGGTCATAGGGTAGTTCTATTTTTAGTTTTTTGAGGAACCCCCATAATGTTTTCCAGAGTGGCTCCACCAGTTTTCATTCCCACCAGCAGTGCAAAATTGATCCTCTTTCTCTGCATCCTCACCAACATCTGTTGTTACCTGATTTGTTAATTTTAGCCATTCTGACTGGTGTGAGGTGGTATCTCATTGTGATTTTCATTTGTATTTCCTCGACGATGAGTCATGTTAAGCATTTTTCCATGTGTCGGTTGGCCATCTGGATGTCTTCTTTGGAGAAGTGTCTATTCATGTCTTTTGCCCATTTCTTCACTGGATTATTTGTTTTTTGGGTGTTGAGTTTGATAAGTTCTTTATAGATTTTGGTTACTAACCCTTTATCTAAAATGTGATTTGCAAATATCTTCTCCCCTTCTGTTGGTTACCTTTTAGTGTTCCTGATTTTTTCCTTTGCTGTGTAGAAGCTTTATATCATGATAAGGTCCCAATATTCATTTTTGCTTTTGTTTCCCTTGCTTGCAGAGACGTGTTGAGTAACAACTTGCTATGGCCAAGGCTGAAGAGGTTTTTGCCTCCTTTCTCCTCAAGGATTTTGATGGCTTCCTGTCTATGTGTAGGTCTTTGATCCATTTTGAGTTTATTTTTGTGTATGGTGTAAGAAAGTGGTCCAGGTTCATTTTTCTGCATGTTGCTGTCCAGTTTTCCCAGCACCACTTGCTGAAGAGACTGTCTTTATTCCATTGGATATTCTTTCCTGCTTAATCAAAGATTAGTTGGCCGTACATTTGTGGGTCCATTTCTGGGTTCTCTGTTCTGTTCCATTGATCTGAGTGTCTGTTTTTGTGCTACTACCATACTGTCTTGATGATTACAGCTTTGTAATACAGCTTGAAGTCCGGGATTGTGATGCCTCCTGCTTTGGTTTTCTTTTTCAAGATTTCTTTGGCTATTTGGGGTCTTTTCTGGTTCCATACAAATTTGAGGATTGTTGTTCTGGCTCTGTGAAGAATTCTGGTGTTATTTTGATAGGTATTGCATTAAATATGTAGATTGCTTTGGGTAGTACTGACATTTGAACAATATTTGTTCTTCCTATCCAGGAGCATGGAATATTTTTCCAATGTTTTGTGTCTTCTTCTATTTCTTCCATAAGCTTTCTGTAGTTTTCAGTGTATAGATTTTTCACCTCTTTGGTTAGTTTTATTCCTAGATGTTTTATGGCTTTTGATGAAATTGTAAATGGGATCGATTCCTGGATTTCTCTTTCTGTTGCGTCAATATTGGTGTATAGGAATACAACTGATTTCTGTGCATTGATTTTATATCCTGCAACTTTGCTGAATTCATGGATCAGTTCTAGAAGTTTTTTGGTGGAATCTTTTGGGTTTTCCATATAGAGTGTCATGTCATCTGCAATGGGTGAAAGTTTGACCTCCTCCTGGCTTAGTTGGATGCCTTTTATTTCTTTCTGTTGTCTGATTGCTGAAGCTAAGACTTCAAATACTATGTTGAATAACAATGGTGAGAGTGGACATCCCTGTCTTGTTCCTGATTTTAGTGGGAAAGCTCCCAGTTTTTCCTCATTGAGGATATTAGCGTTGGATCTTTCATATATGGCTTTTATGATATTGAGGTATGATCCTTCTCTCCCTAATTTCTTGAGGGCTTTTATCAAGAAAGGATGCCATATTTTGTCAAATGCTTTCTTTGTATCTATTGAGAGGATCATGTGGTTCTTGTCCTTTCTTTTATTGATGTGATGAATCACATTGATTGTTTTCGGAATATTGAACCAGCCCTGCATCCCAGGTATAAATCCCACTTGGTCGTGGTGAATAATTTTTTAAATGTATTGTCGGATCTGGTTGGCTAATATCTTGTTGAGAGTTTTTGCATCCATGTTCATCAGGGAAATTGGTCTATAGTTCTCCTTTTTAGTTGGGTCTTTGTCTGGTTTTGGAATCAAGGTAGTGCTGGCTTCATAGAAAGAGTTTGGTTTATCAATTTTGGTAATTCTTTCAAAGAACCAGCTTCTGGTTTCACTGATCCGTTCTACTGTTGTTTTGGTTTCGATAGCATTGATTTCTGCTCTAATCTTTATTATTTCCTATCTTCTGCTGTTTTTTGGTTTTATTTGCTCTTCTTTTTCCATGTCTTTAAGGTGTAAAGTTAGGTTGTGTATCTGAGACCTTTCTTCCTTCTTTAGGAAGGCCTGGATTGCTATCTACTTCCCTCTTAGGACCATCTTTGCTGTGTCCCAGAGGTCTTGGGCCATGATGTTATCATTTTCATTGGCTTCCATGTACTTTTTAAGATCTCCTTTAACTTCTTGGTTAGCCCACTCATTCTTTAGTAGGATGTTCTTTAGTCTCCAAGTATTTGTTATCTTTCCAAATTGTTTCTTGTGGTTGATTTCGAGTTTCACAGTGTTGTGGTCTGAAAATATGCATGGCATGATCTCAATCTTTTTGTACTTGTTGAGGACTGATTTGTGTCCCAGTATGTGATCTGTTCTGAGAACATTCCATGTGCACTGGAGAAGAATGTATATTCTGCTGCTTTAGGATGAAATGTTCTGAACATATCTGTTAAGTCCATTTGGTCCAGAGTGTCATTCAAAGCCATTGAGATTAGAGAAAAGGGGGGGAAAATGAAAAATTTGAAAAAATGAATACAATGAAGTAAAATGAAATGATTGAAGTGAAGCAGAATTTGAAAAATTTACAAAAAAGTAAAAAATAGAGTAGAAAAAATCAAAATATTTTTAATAAAAATTGAAAATAAAAATAATTTTTTCTCTTCCTATATTCAAGAAAAAGAAAAGAAACGAAAGAGAAAGAGAAAAAAAAGAAAATTGAATAGATGGACCAGTGAACAGATTAAATACGATTAAATACATCTGTTCAAACTATGAAGCAATTTATAGTCTGCAAACTAAGCAGTTGGAGAGACTTGCGGTGTTCCTGAGAAGTGAGGTTGGCCCAGGGTCTTAGTGTAATGGCTCCCTTCTCCACTAGATGGCGTTGCTTAGCCTACTGGAGTGGATTGTTGTGGCGCTTGTAGGTGTGTATGTACATGAGCAGGGGGGGTGAATATGGCGTCACCCAGCTACCCAGTCTCTAGTATCGAAACTTTATTCTCCCCAATCAGCAATTGCACACCTGTCCTTTGTCTCCAGCTTCCGTCCACTCCCCGCTTTTACACTGTCTGTGAACAAGCTGTCATGTTGCCAGGAGGCACCTTCCTCATGAGTTTTATCTCATATGCAGCTGTGTTTCCCAACCCCTCACTTCTGAGGGACTATGGCTTTGGCCCACTCAGACCTTCTTGGGGAGGGGGATCTCACCAAACGGTGGCTTGGTGCTGGCCGCACCCAGGAACGTTTGTGGGACCATGCTGCTGCTGATGCCCAGAGACTGTGGCTGGGTGCCAGCCTACCCCAGAAAATGTTCATCACGATCATGTAGCAACAACATTTCAGGGATTGTGGAGAATCCCAACACACATCTGGCACGAGGCTTCACCCTTAACGACCTTGTTCCAGCACCAGCGAATGTGGTTGTTCTCTGAGGTCTGTTGGCACCTTTTCCTATGGGGGCAGGGTGCACAGCCTCTACCAAATGTCCTCCCAGCAAGGGAACCACCTCTCCACTGTGGCCCTTGGGCTCCTGAACCTCACTCTGCTCCTGGGGATTTGCCCTTCCCACCAGAGCATCACCAGGTATGAAGCTGTGGAGTTTCAGACTGTGCCCTCCCCCTGTTTACAGAGTCTTAATGGAATTTAAGCCCTCTCCTTTCTCCTTTCTCCTTTTTTAATTCAGTCCCTGTGGTTGTTTCCACTTTTCCACTTTCTCTCCAATTGCTTTTGGAGGGGGTGCTTTTCTCATACTCTACCCCCACCATGTCTCTGTCCTCTCTCTGCAAACAAAAACAGCTCCCTGCCCTCTGTGGCTTCTCTCTCCCCAGTTCTGTGCCATGTATCTGCTGCGTTCTGCGGTTCAGGTTGTGCATATTGTGTTAATCCTCAAATCACTTTTCTAGGTGTGCAGGATGGTTTAGTGTTGATCTGGCTGTATTTCATGGATGTGAGACGCAAAAAAAAAACTTCCATGCTGTTCTGCCATCTTGGCTCCTCTCCTGGTATTTCTCCATTTTATGGCCTATCTTTTAATAGTCTGTATTGTGATAACTAATATTTTATCTAATGCATAAATATTCTTACTTTCATCTTTTGTAAAATTTATTCAAATTTTGTTGGTGACATTGTGGTTATACTCTTCACAGGTCATTTATAGACCAGTGTGAGGACCATTGAATTTAAAAATCACTTTCATAGTCCAAAGATCTTTTCTAATATTGTTAATAATTTAACAAATGGGAGACTTTGATGATTAAGGAGATTTGCAAACAAAATATGGATTTCTCTACAACCTCATAATTACTCCCCTTCTCCTTAAAAAAAGTCTCTTCCTTAGAGTCTTGGAACGTGGAAGACAGCCCTTCATATGTTTATCCACTGAAAGGTCTCTGATAATTTTGTCACTCTTTGGAGGCTTATGTTCTTAAATTGGAGTATTATTTGCATACACTTTTTTAAAATTCTCATTCTCAACCTAGTAAGCTTCTAAAAATGATACGGAAAGTTGATATGAATGAAAAAAAAATGAAAATCTGTTTTCTCCCCACAGCATGAGAGTGTGAGGGTGGAGGATAGCATATTAGACTTTATTAGGGAGAGTATATGCCATATAGGCCCTGTGTTTTAGCTAAGGTGCCACTTTGAGAGGGTGTATTTAAACTCAGTCCCCATGTCTGGAAATGTTGAGCATAATTGCAATCTGACACTCGATGAAGTAAATTTTTTTTAGGGTAAATGTTTTCTTGCCTAAAGAAAGCCCCTTTTCTTTAAGGGGACCCAGGCTCCTGCTGATGAAGAGTTCTAGATCCTCCTCTCTGGAAGTGATAGGCATTCTCCTGTTTTTGTGCTTTTATTTGTCCGCAGGATCCTATGATTCTCAAGTTGGGAATGCAATTGGTCCCTGGAATTTTCACCATCCTAACACTCACTTGGTCATAGGTAAATTGATTACTGTAGCTCAGTTGCTCTGTGAACAAAGCTCTCTGTCTGTTTTGATTTTCAGTCCTCACTCTTCATCTGTCATGCATCATATATTGTTTTTTTCTGCACCATTACCCACAGTGACAGACTAGACCAGACTGTGTCATTGACTGCAGACTTCATTCCAGCCCCTCCAGAATTGAAAACATATTGCTGATTATTATGTTTAAAGCTCCTAACCTGTATGCAATCTGTTTAGGGTAAGAAGATTTTGATGTTAGCTTTCTGGTTTTTTGAACCATGACAAAACTTAAATCTCTCAGGCTACTTGCAAGGAAAACCAGATCTTGACCATGTAAAACTAAGGAAAGGCAGGAGAGAAAGAACTATAAAGTAAAAAAGTTGAAGGCAGACTTTTATCCCAAGAATCAACTTGCAGAAATTGCCAAAAGGGATACAATTTAAAAATTAAACTTAGTTATCATCCCATCTCATTTCAAAGGATTTGAGTCAAAGAGTAAATAACTATTTTTTTCTGTTTTAGAAATAAAAGGTAGAAATATGAAATGAGGTATTTTTTAAATCACCATGCCAAAATTAATTTGTTTAAATATATTTTCACCTTCAAAGTAGATGCTGTAGGGTGCTATAAGCTTAATCACACAGTCTGATCCTTTACATTGCTTTTTAGATTCCATTGGATACTTTGTAGGATAGCTCCAGTTGATGGCAATTACTAGTCTTTTGTGGATTGTTATATATTTTTAAATGGCCTAAAGTCCTTTGGTTACATATTTCATCAGTAGGGAGCATATATAAGCTGGATAATATACAGTTTTTATTCTAGACTGTCACTTAAAAACAATACAACTGATTTTTGTGTGTAGGTTACTGATAAAAATTGGTTCTAAGATAATGCCAGAAAAAAGTGCCAATAATTCATTTGTACATATACCTTCTTGTGTTTTATATTTTATTTTCAAATAGTTTAAAGACTCGCCATAGATTCCAAATCTATTGAAAGATAACCCACTAGGTATCACATTACTTCTCCTTTCTTCTCCTTTGTAACTAGCCACTCTTTCAGGGTGTTTATAGCAGTTGAATGTGAAGAGCTTCCAGGTTTTCTTCTAATTCCATGCCTCAGTTTGTATGGAAGACAGTGCCACTTTTTTTCACAGTAGAACTACTAGCTTTACCTTTTCATATTCAAAGGGAAATTAATTATTTCCCCTCCCATTGATTGTAAATTTCAAACTATCATATTGTTCCAGTTCCCTTATTATCAATGTTATCATCATTTCCACTTGTCAATCTTGCATTTTTCTTCTTTGCAATTGCAAATGGGAATCTTCATATTTCTTCTTTGCTGTTCACATTATCAAATTATATCTGCTTCATATTCAGCAAATCAACATTACTGTTGCTCCATACTCATCCTTCTAAGATACATGAGTTCATATGTCACTTTACTTTGATAATTAATTTGCTTTAGCAGGTCCATGTTTAGCTGCAGGCTTCATTGGTTGCGGTCAGGAATTGGATCTCAACTACTCTTTGTAACTACCTTTTGTGATTAATAAAGTACCAAGCACCGTGGCACTATGGGAATGAATATGATTCAATATGTAAAACAATTCTTAGGGACCATGATAATGATATTTGTTTATATGTCAAATAAAGCAATCATAATATGACCCCTGATAGCCCAATGATATTTTAATAGGGCTTTTCAATGAGCAATCTGAAACATTTTAGATGTTTGTCATCTCATCTGTTGACCTTTCCAGACTCTGTTGAACTTTCCAGCCATCTGCCCTCTTCACCCACATCTGTGGTTTGAAGGTATAAGCAGAAGGAAAGATGCTAGGAGGAGTCAGTCCTAAACTGACTTCAGGGTCTTCCAGAAGCATATCACTATTCATGTCAATATTCCTTTGTGAAATACACAGTGAACTTGTTGAATATGTCGTCATGGATTGTGTGAAATGGACAATAGACAGAGATGTCAGACATAGCTTTAAAATTATTGGTAGCAAAATGTGTCATATCATTAGCTCTGTGATTATCTATGCTTATGGATTGTCTGTGTACTCAATTCAAAATGTTCAAATTGTGGAAGAAAATGTGACTCCCTGATGTAGTATGATATAGATCAATACTGAGGAAAAAAAATTACTTTCAAACTGAAAGGATCTTTAGAATAAAAGCATAACATACTTTGTTGCCTTATTGACAAATATTATAATGAATTTAACTTACTTCCCAAAGTCTACAACCCAATTTTTATATTTAATAACTCTCATCTTCCATGATAAATACTGGATGAACCATCCAAAATCAATTCCAGATTGATTATTTTCATGAGACCATAAAGTCTAAGGATGCCATCTAATCATGGCGCCTTCCTCTTCACATTGCCTGGGTTTCATATAATTAATGTCAGTACAGAAAGGATTATAGATTCATTTAGAGCATGTGATGTGAAAATTTTTAGGGTATTTTTAGCTTCAAGGTTATTGTCTTCCTGCATAACCTGTGATGCAATCTATGAAATTAATTTATAAAGTTATACAATAAATTTTGTCGAGTTTAATTATTTTCTTTTTTTTAAATATATGAAATTTATTGTCAAATTGGTTTTCATACAACACCCAGTGCTCATCCCAACAGGTGCCCTCCTCAATACCCATCACCCACCCTCCCCTCCCTCCCACCCCCATCAGCCCTCAGTTTGTTCTCAGTTTTTAAGAGTTTGAGTTTAATTATTTTCAACTTAAAAGTAATATAATACAAATAACAATTCAAATAGTCCTTATTCTTTTCCTTTACCCCTTATCAACATAAATGCATACATTATTTTCAAAGTTTCTATGGGGTATGGGGTAGAAAAGTGTTACCTGGGAGAAATTATTTCCTTCCAATAAGATATAAATATGAAAACCAGGAATTTGGGTTTTTTATTTGTACTATTTATATATATGGTTGCATTTGTGGGATAACATTTCATCAGCTGATGATGTTTAATTGAGTCTTCCCAAAAAGAGTATTGGACCCTAGAGAAATTCTTAGGGGCTCTACTGCTCAACCTCATCATTTCTTTCTCTCTAGGTTCATATTGAAGTTAGCCCTTGGAGGTAAAAGTTGAACCCTCCTTCCCCTGAAAATAAACAAAGCTTGACACTGATGAATGCTTACAGTACTTTGTTCTAAACTAGAACACTAGTTCAGTAACTTAAATAGAAGTTTAGTAGGGGAAGAATTGCATAGCCAAATATTACATTCTTTTTTTTTTTCACAGCTCCATAGATTTTATGACACATGATATATTAAAAAAACAAACCAATAACTTACTTATTTGCTGAGGAGAATGTTAGAAAGAAATGCTATCACATAAAATGTACCAATTTTAAGATATTGCCTAATATCAGATGTATTATGCATAATGCATTTAGGAAATTCTGCATTATATATTTGCTTCATAGAAATTTACATTCGGCTGTTGTAGATTAAAAGTTTTATCTACAGAATAGTGTTTGGGAGTTACAATTCTAGAAAATAATATACAGACTTTTTCAAAGAACATACTTTACGATATTTTCTTTTTACTTCTGTTATAATCTTGTCTTTTACATTTTCACCATACAGTCTGCAATCTTTAGTTACAACCAAATAGACAAGTTCCCTGAACAAGCCACTGTTTTTCTTACCCTGGTGCCTTTTATATATTGCTTCTTCTTCATGGAATGAAATTTTATCCACTTCTTTTTGGTGAATTTTTATTCTTTCCTTAATATTATATTCATTTGGAGATCCATACTTGTCACTATATAAATTCATACTACTTTTCTTTTAATTCTTACTGTGCAGATAATAGCTCAGGTTCTAAATCTTACAATTTTTTCCATATTCTGTATACAGGTCTGATTGACTTTTCCTCTTTAGAATTTTTATAAAAGTAGAAGCAGCCATCTTATTTTCTTAAGTAAGAGCAGAATTATTACTTTTAATAAAAATAAAACTTGGGGCGCCTGGGTGGCTCAGTCGGTTAAGGCGCCGACTTCGGCTCAGGCCATGATCTCACGGTCCGTGAGTTTGAGCCCGGCGTCGGGCTCTGTGCTGACAGCTCAGAGCGTGGAGCCCGTTTCAGATTCTGTGTTTCCCTCTCTCTCTGCTCCTTCCCTGTTCATGCTCTGTCTCTCTCTGTCTCAAAAATAAATAAACGTTAAAAAAATTTTTTTTAGAAAATAAATAAAACTTGTGCAACAGGAATATTCTCGTATTTAACGTAGGCATGGTCCATGATGGTCCTCAGTGATTGTGGGCCAAGCATCAGCCACTAGAATATAGAATATTCTTATATAAAACATAAGAAAAGGAAATTGATTCCACTTGTGAGTTAGTAAATAGATATAGTTCCTGGCCTCAGTTGTGTGTGTGTGTGTGTGTGTGTGTGTGTGTGTGTGTGTGCGCGTGTGTGTATGGTGTATTATGCTTCTGATTGTTGGCTGCCATTCAAAATGAATGTTGTTTAGTTTGAGTATGTTATACAATTCACCCCACCAATTAAATCACTCTTAAGGGAAGAAAGAATGGTGTAGTCAGTTATTTGCTGCAATAAAGACATCTATGAAAATCTGGGATGGCCTGTCACTATCACAGTCTTGGTTGTTATCACAAACAGATAAGGAATGAAGAAGATATCAAAGAAATAAGGAACAAAAGTTGGGACAAACAAAAAATCTCTATTTTTATATTTTACTGAGATTTGTTTTTTATTATCTCTCGAGCTGGAAATAATGACAATTTCCCTCATTGAAGAAGCCTATTTACTAAAGACTAGCAGCATAGGATAGATTTGCTAATCTGGATATTCTACATGGCCAAGGTTAAACTTTTAATTTTTTTTTTTTAACATTTATTTATTTTTGAGACAGAGAGAGACAGAGCATGAACGGGGGAGGGGCAGAGAGAGAGGGAGACACAGAATCGGCAGCAGGCTCCAGGCTCTGAGCCATCAGCCCAGAGCCTGATGCGGGGCTCGAACTCATGGACCGTGAGATCGTGACCTGAGCTGAAGTCGGACGCTCAACCGACTGAGCCACCCAGGCGCCCCAAGGTTAAACTTTTATACTCAGAGGTTACAGTATGACAAATAAATAGGCTTTGATGAGTATTACAAAAACTACTTAAATCTCATCCCTTGAGAAGCATTTATTGCCCTTGTATCTTGAGGTTTCCTGTTGCTTCCTCATCTACCCATTTATTTCTTTCTGCCTGTAACACCATACTTTTATATCTTGGTATGTATTGCTTTTTCTCCTTCTAGACTGAATTCTTTTAGAATGGAAGCTAACTATGCCTTATTCAATTCTGTGTCCCTTTTACATAGTAATCAGGTTAGTAACACTGAGAAATTGCTAAAAAAAAGTTCAGTGAATGAATAGAATACATATGTGGAATAAGAGAAAAAGGATAGTATCAGAAGGTGGAATTAAATAGTGGTTACGAGTCTATAGCTTTTGCAGTTAGATAGATTCTTGAGTTCACTTGCCAAGACTATGACTGAGAACATATATTTAAACCTTTACAGAACTTAGCCTTTTTCACCTTTAAGGCAAGAAAATTATCTCCTTCATAGTTTTTATGAAGGTATAGATAAATGTCAGGTACATAAATACCTTTTCAGTACCTGGGACATGGGAAAATTTCCACTGTGCTATTGTTATCATATTAACAAGAACTGGTACTTTGGTGAGAACTGATTGTGTGCAGAAGAGCAGAAAATACTTTTTTTTGAAGTTTCATTTGGTCATGAGACTTCCTCTACTCTCTGCTACTGTACTCCAAATCCCCTAGCCTAGAGATGACAAGCTCTTGTTCCAAGCTTATATTTCTCCCTTTATTTATTTGTCTTTATTTTTCATTTCTAGTCTTGGTGGAAGAGTCTCACTGAAGGCATGGAAATTGTGATGGGCCTAATTCGATGTAATTCGGAGGTGGTCCTTCGTAGTAGTACTCCAATCTGATCCTGTTTACATATTATATGCTTAATGGCATATGATCATACTGAAATGAATGAATAATTCACGCCCCTCTAACTTTATTATTGACAAGTAATCTTGTTACTGGCTTCACATTTATTATTTTCAAACTCAATTCCCATCTCTTTGTAAATCATTGTTGGCTTTAATAAAATTAATTTTCAAAAAAAGATTTTCTGAGCACAGTGGCCAAGTTGCACAACACTCAGGGATACCATTCATATTGTACTCTGTGTCATAGAGTCTATGAGAATTACAGCCTTTGTTGCACAATTCCATTCACATAGAATACAACTTGAATGGTATCCCATGGACTTGGGCCTCTGGGCACTGATATCAAGTATCACTGCAAGCTACAAAAACAAAGTAGCCTGACTATTATTGTTATTAGTTTTCCTAATAGTGCTGCACTCTCTCCATTTGACAGTGGAATTTAGGGAAAATTTCTCTCATTTGTAACTTTATTTAATAACTAATATGTATTTTCCATAATTAGAACATCATTTAGCAATTTCATGAGTTGGAATACTTTGATAGATAATATAACTGTAAAGAATAAACACGAAATGATGATATGAAGGCTTCATTTTATTTCCTAGAAATCATGGCCACATATCATAGTTATGCATATAAGTCACTGAATCTATTTTTATTTTTAATAAAAGCTAGATATATTCAAAGATTATACATATTTTAGTGACTGTAATAAGTTAAAACCATTGTGGATAAACTAAGTTTTTTAAAGTGAATTTTATTTTAGAAAGGGGCCATAGAACTTCATTTCAAATTTTTGTTCATATTTTAGTTTTTAAAATAATGCATAATTTTAATTTAAAAATAAAAATTATATAAAATTTACTTGGAAGGATAAAATATTGATTAGATTAAATATGTTAAGGTTTATAGAAAAAATAACTTATAATTCGGAATTTCCAGTTCTAAATAACAAATATCAGAGAAATATTTTGAAATTCACACTGCAGAATTATTAAGGTTGCTATCACTTTTTTCCACATACCTATAAAATAGTTGTAGCATCATGTCAGGAGATAGTGTTTTATGTACATGACTTGCAACTCTAAGGATAAAAGATTGTAAATGTAACCTATTCTTTTTATTTTTAATGTTTCTTATTTATTTTTGAGAGAGAGGGAACAAGGGGGGAGGGGCAGAGGGAGACAAGGACAGAGGATCTGAAGTGGGCTCCACACTGACAGTAGAAAGCCAGACATGGAGCTCACAAACTGTGAGATCATGAGCTGAGCTCAAGTCAGACACTCACCCGATAGAGCCACTGAGGAACCCAAATGTAACTTATTCTTAAGAAATGCAGTAGTAGATGAGGCCAGCTGTTTCCCTAGAAAATGCCAGTATAGGCTTAGTTCTACCACCACTTCCCCACCAATGTCACCATCAATATATCACTGTCAGTATAACTAGAGGACTGTAAGTTCAAGTGTTTAGTTTTTTACAGAAGAATGCTTATAGTAAAAGCTGTTTCCCTTATTTTCCTATGGGGAGGAAGGAAGGGAGTGATCTGCTCTTTAACTGGCCTGTGATGAGGCCTCTTAGAAGATCACTGAAAGATTAAAGAGATTCTCAAGAAAAGATTAGCATTTTATTCCCCAAACGTCCAGTGGCACTGTTGCTGAGCTACAGAACCCACAGGGCCAAAATGGTGCTGTGTGTTACTGAAAGGGAGTTGGAAAGAATGCTTTTGGGAGAGTATTCTGGGTGTCTAGAGATGTGGCATCCCTGCTATGGGGAAGATGAGAAGGGAGCATAATATGTGTCCCTGGAAATTTTGGGGTGTCTTCAAAATGAGATACTTGTTCTTGAATCAGGCCTAGAGATTTCTACAATTCTAGAGAATCTGTAGATCAGGATAGCAGTTGCCCACATTACCCATTAGCAGGGGTGAAAGAACAGTGTCATGGGGATGCCTGAGAAGAAACCATCTCTACTATAAGCAAGTTGTCTATAGTCTCAGAGGGTTCAGAAGAGAACTCTAGCATTTTTCAAGGTGCCACATGAAAGAGCACAAAGGTTAGTGATGTTACTATGTATTCAGGGAGTTGGTAGTGGGTGACAGCAGAACTAAAGAGACCTGGTGGTCAGTGACAGAAGGCATGCAAGAAGAAAACTAGTTGTGTGTGTGTGTGTGTGTGTGTGTGTGTGTGTGTGTGTGTTCTCTTTGGGACTGTCTATATGTAAGATCATGCCATTTGTGAATAGAGAGATTTATTTCTTCCTTTTTAATCTGGATACTTTTTATTTATTTATTTTGTCTTGCCTGGTTGCCCAGGTTAAAATTTTTAGCATAGTGTTAAATAGCAATAGTAACAGTCGGCATCCTTGTCTTCTTCCTGTTCTTAGGGGAAAGCTTTCAGTTTTTCACCATTGACTATGATATTAACTATGACCTCTTCACAGATGCCTTTTGTCACATTGACAAAGTTCCCTTTTATTCTAATTTTGAGAGTTTTTTTTTTTTATCGTGAGAAGGTGTTAGATTTTGTCAAATGATTTTTTTTTATTCTCCATTGAAATAGTCATTTGGTTTTCTCCCCCACTTTCTTCTGTTAATGTGGTATATTACGTTCTTATATTGAGCCACTCTTGTGTTCCTGGGATAAATCTCACTTGGTCACAGTGTGTAATACTTTTAATATTCGGTTGGACTCAGTTTGCCACTATTTTGTTGATAACTTTTACAACAATGTTTAGAAGGAATATTTGTAGTTTTCTTGTGGTGTCTTTTTTTCTGATTTTGATATCAGGACAATACTGGCCTCACAGGATGAATTAGGAACGTTCCTTATATTTTTTTGAATAATTTGAGAAGGATTGATATTAATTATTTAAATGTTTGGTAAAATTCGCCAATGGAGCCTCTGATCATTGGCTTTGTGTGGGGGGTGGGGTGGAAAGGGAATGATTTTGGTTACTGATTTGATTCTTGTTTTGAGTCTCTAAGTTTGGTAGTAATATCTCCAATTTCATTTCTGATTTTAGTTATTTGTATCTTCCCTTTTAACCTTTGTGAGTCTAGCTAATGGTTTGCCAATTTTGTGGGCTTTTGCATAAACTAACTCAGCTTTGTCAATCTTTGTTTTTCTTCTCTGTATTTCTTTATTTAAGCTGTAATCTTTATTATTTTCTTCCTTATGCTATCTTTGAGGGTTTTTTTTTGTTATTTTTCTAGTCCCTTAAGATATATTGTTAGTGATTTCAGATTTTTCCTCTTATTTGATGTGTTTACTACTATAAATTTATTATGAGTATTGCATTTGCTGCATTACATAAGTTTTTCTATTTTTTAAAAAATTTTTCTCTAAGAACTTTTAAATTTTTCATGAGATTTCTTCGATACAGTGGTTGTTTAAGAGTGTATTGTTTACATTTTCAGATACTTGGGGATTTTCTAGTTTTCTTTCTATCATTGATTTCTTCATTCCATTGTATCTGGAGAAGATATTTGCATTATTTTAATATTTTAAAGTTTATTGATTTGTTTGTAGTCCAACATATGATTTATCATGGAGAATAGTCCATATGTACTTGAAAAGACTGTTCATTCTGCTGTTGTTGGCTGGAATGTTCAATATACATCTGTTGAGTCCATTTGGTTTACGGTGTTTTTCAAGTCTTATACTTATTGATTTTCTTTATTTTTATTTTATTTTTTGTTTTTATTTATTTTTGCGACAGAGAGAGACAGAGCATTAGCAGGGGAGGGGCAGAGAGAGAGGGAGACACAGAATCGGAAGCAGGCTGCAGGCTCTGAGCTGTCAGCACAGAGCCCAATGCGGGGCTCGAACCCACAGACTGTGAGATCATGACCTGAGCCGAAGTCGGACACTTAACCGACTGAGCCACCCAGGCGCCCCTACTTACTGATTTTCTATATAAATATTTTATCCATTATGAAAGCAGGGTTTGGCATTTCTAGCTATTGTAGAACTATCTACTTCTCTCTTAATTTCTGCCAGTTTCCTTCATTTATTTTGTGTCTCTGCTGTTTGCTGCATATAGCTTTATAATTGTTTTATCTTGATGGTGAATTGTCTCTTTTATCAATATACAATGCCCTTCTTCATCTCCTGCAACAGGTTTTGAATTAAAATAGAATTTTTCTGATATTGATGTAGCTACCTCAGTTCTCTTGGTTATTATTTACATGGAATATATTTATCTGTTCTTTCACTTTCAATCTATTTGTGTGAACTTTGTCCATTCTTTGCAGACTGTGTGTGTGTGTGTGTGTGTGTATGTGTGTGAGAGAGAGAGAGAGAGAGAGACAGAGAGACAGAGAGACAGACAGACAGACATTCCTTTAATGCCTTTCCAGCACTTCTTGCTTGCACTGAGCCTAAAGAACTGTCAGAGCTGAAAGCTTAGGGTCTTGTCAGGTCATTTCTGAGTTTGTGTCTTAGTTCACCTGGGCTACCATAACCTAAATATCATAGACTGGATGACTTAAACAAGAAACATTTATTTCTCATAGTTCTTTAGGCTGGGAAGTCCAAGACCAAACCACTATAGATTCAGTGTGTACTTCATAGAAGTCTGTGTTTTTACTGTGTCCTTACATGGTGGAAAGAGGACTTGCAAGCTCTCTGGGGTCTCTTTTATAAAATATTAACCCCATGCCTAAGGGCCCAATTGTCATGACCTAATGATTTCCCAGTGCTCCCACCTCTTAATACCATGACATTGGGAGTTAAGATTTCAAAATAATAATTTGGGGAGGACACAACATTCAATCCATAACAGCATGAATTCTGCTTTGGGCATGTGTGTGACTTTCTAAATTCCCCCATTATACGTGGGGGATTTTGAATGCCCTAATTTCTAAAAAAAAAAAAAAAAAAATCACTCTCCAGGTTTTCTTTTGAAGGCATTCCATCCTCTGTTATTTCCTTCAACTACACACACACATACACACACACACACACACATATATACACACACACAGATATACACACACACACACACATATATATATAATTTATTATATTTATTTATTTATTTATTTTTTTTTTACTGTGTATTGTTCATATGCCTTACAGTGTTTTTGAGGACTTCTTACTACTTTTCCAAACTGAATGATTTTGAGTTAGGTAAGACAAAGTACCTTAGGTCATTCCTTCAGTTATTCCTTAATTGCGTTGTGAATGACAAATACAATTCTTCAAGAATAAGGTCTTCTCTACTCTCTCTGGAACCAGGAACCAGGAATGAGAATGTTGTCTGCCATCTTCAAGACTGCTGCCAAGCCAGAAAAAGGAGTAGTTCAGGCCAAATAAAAATGCCACGGGCGCCTGGGTGGCTCAGTCAGTTAGGCATTGAACTCTTGATTTCGGCTCAGGTCATGATCTCAAGGTTTGTGAGTTCAAGCCCCACATCAGGTTCTACACCGTCAGCATGGAACCTGCTTGGGATTCTCTCTCTCCCTCTCTCTCCTTCCCCCCACTCACTCTCTCTCCCTTTTTCTCTCTCTCTCAAAATAAATAAACCTTTAAAAAATGCCACAAAGAATTCCTAGTGTTTTTTTTCTTACAGTAACCTTTAGTATGTGATGATTCTATACTTGAAACACTATTTTTACAAATATCATTTTTGTAAAAATATACTTATGAAACTTATAATATTGGGGCGCCTGGGTGGCTCAGTCTGTTAAGTGTCTGACTCTTGACTTCAGTTCAGGTCATGATCTCATGGTTTTTGAGATCAAGCCCTGTGTTGTTTTCTGCATTGACATGAGAGCCTGCATGGAATTCTCTCTCTCCCTCTCCCTGCCCCTCTCCCACTCATGCTCGTTCTCTCTCAAAATAAATATAAAACATTTTTTTAAAAATTAAAAAAGAAACTTATAATATTTTAGTATTTCTTTAATTTCTTATACAAATTCTACAATCCTTTCATACAGCCCACATATACTATAATTAAATACTCCTTGTTGAAATAATTTTTAATGTTTTTTCTTACTATCCTTAGCAACTTGATTCTATGACTGATAAATTTGATTATTCTTTTATCATTTTGAGGCATACCTTGCTTTTTGCTTGAGTCTATTTTTTAACATGGCTCTCAAAATATTGTCTTTTTATTTTTAAAATTATGATATTTATCATTTTCATAATTTTTAAGTGTACATTTCAGTGTGCATTTTAAGTGAGCATGTCCACATTGTTGTGCAACCATCACTACTATCCATCACCAAAACATTTTTTATCTTGCAAAACTAAACTTCTTTACCCATTAAACAATAACTCCCCATTTTCCCCTTCTTCCAGCCTCTGGCAACCATCATTCTATTTTCTGTCTCTATGAACTTATTTCTCTAAATTTATGACTGGATTATTTCACTTAGCGTAACGTCTTTAAGGTTTGTTAAGATTGTATCATGTGTCAGATGTCTTTCCTTTTTAAGCCTGAATAATATTCTTTTGCATATATGCACCACATTTTACTTATCTGTTTTTCCATAGATGGACACTTGAGTTGCTTTTACATTTTAACTATTGTGAATAATGCTGCTACATATATGGGTGTATATTCCCACCATTTTTACATTGCTTTTTCTTAGCATTTTCTTGGTTGCTATAAACCTTTGACCATTCTCTAGAATTCTAAAAGAGTTGGTTCTGACAGTTTTGTTTCTGATGTGTTTGTGAAAAGACAGACCTTGGAGCTACCTATTCCATCATTTTCACTGATGTCACTTGTCATTCTCATTTGCTCAAAATTATACAGTGGAGTTTTCCAGAGGCTATATGACATGTGGTAATTTTGTCACTCTAATGCCATCACTTTGAGGCAAGTCATTCAGAGTGAAAGAAAAGGAATGGAGTATTTGAAATGTAGACACGGTGAACTCTTGAAAAATTACTTCATTTTTTATAGCATTTTCAACTATTGTTGTAAAACCCATTTACGCATCTTATAGGTTAAGATATTATACTATATTCGTTGGGAAGTCAGGCGTAAATGCTGAGAAAATAATAAACCTTGAACATTTGACTTTGCTAAATGTTTTCTGAATAAATGACAAAGGTAAAAGAAATGATGACACAGCCACAGTCTAATAATATAATAACTCATTATATCAATGATTTATACAAATATAAAAACTGAATTAATATCCTGTCTTCAGGATTATACTTTTGTTTCTATAATGGAAATATCTATAGACATCACTGGACTTGCTATTTTGCTTTTATCTGTTGATTTTAATCCCAATGAGTCATGAAGGAGATATTTTATGGGAATGCTTAGCAACAAACACTAGTGGTACTTAAATATTCTGTTTTTTTATATTTAGTAATTGTTTATTCCAACTTTCCCTCTAATCCCAAAGGATTTTGATTATTTCACTGTGGACATGGAGAAAGAAGTGAAAGAATTTCATTCAACATTCATGGGGAAAGAGAATACAAAATGAATGTGTATGTGTTGAGATTGGCAGATGGGCTAGTAATAAGGAATGGAAAGATGAGGGTAAGAACAGTCCTTTTTTATCAAATTGATTAACACTGAAAGAAACATCCACTGTGTATTACAGGAGTGCTGAAACATGCTAGTAAGCAAACAGACTTGGTATATGTTTTGACTTCTTCCCATTTCATGATTCAGTTTTTTAAAGATTTAGCAAAATGTAATTTAAGAATTACAATATCTCTCATTTTCCTGTGTATAGCCTTCTAATTGGGAAATCTTAACTAATGTTATATATATGTCTCTAAGTAATATATATATATATATATATATATATATATATATACACATTTTTCTCTAAAGAGCAAACTAAAGAAAATGGACAAAGTGATCTAAAAAATTGCTTGAAATAGAAACGTGGCTCCATAATATTTTCTGTGGATTGGTGGTTAAATTTTCATCTGAGATTGAATCTTTTGAAATTTACTTTTTGTTTTATGCTACCTCCCATGTTTATTAATCAAATGGTTCTTCGTTTCTTTGGAAATATTTCTTTTGTATTAACTGGTCTTGTGGCTTTGGTATTGGGCAGACAGTAGTGGTAGGAGAAAGGGAATCTGGGCTTCTTGGATACATGTTTTTCTTAAAAATGGTAGTAGTGAGAAACTTTCCCATTACAGTGTTAAGTTGAGGGTGGATTTTTTTAAAATGTAATTGTTATTATGAGGCACATCATTTAAATTGTTGAATAACTTTTTCAACTCATGATTTTCCTGAGACAACTTACACTGATGGTAATAAGTTATTGGTGAGGGAGACTGATGATATCTTGGTATGAACAAAGACAGTGACACCAAATTATACTAGTCATTTTATTCTTTACTGCCATGCACTCACATTAAAATTAAATGCCAGAGAAGGGGCCAAGATGGTGGAGCTGCTTGCCTCTCTCACCCTGAAATGCAGCTAGATCAATACCAAACCATCTTGCACACCTAGAAAACTGATCTTGGGATTAACACAACAGTATTCACAACTTGAACCACAGAACTCAGCAGGTACATGGCATGGAGAGGAGAACTGGGGGAGAGAGAAGCCACGGAAGGTAGGGAGCTGTGTTTGCTTATGGAGACAGTGGGGAGAGTACAGGAAAACCACTCCCCCTGAAAGCAGCTGGAGATAAAGAGAAAAATGGAAACACCCATAAGATGGGGAGAAAGGAGAAAGGAGAAGGGTTTAAATACCTTTAAGACTCTATAAACAGGGAGGTGCAGAGTCTGAAACTCTTCAGCTTGATACTTGGCAGAGCTCTGGTGGGAAAGTCGAATCCCCAGGAGCAGAAACAAAGTCTGAGGGGTCCTTGGACCACACAGGAATTTCCCTGCTGAGAGGACATTTGGTAGAGAATGTGTGGCCTTCCCATAGGTAAAGGTCCCAAGGCACCCCAGAGAATAGCCATGTTTGCTGGAGTTGGAACAAGGACGTTAAAGGTGAAACCTGATACCAGATGTATGTTGCGATTTACCATAATCCCTAAAACACTGCAGCTACATGATAGTGCGAACTTTTATGGGGCAGGCCAGCACCTGGCCACAGACTCTGGGCATCTGCAGGAGTGTGCTCATGCAAACATTCCCGGGGGTGGGCCGGCATTCGTCCATTGCTTGGCTAGACCCACCCCAGAGGGTCAGAGTGGGTTAAAGCTGCAGGGCCCTCAGAAGTGAGGGGTTTGGAAACACAGCCCCATCTGAGATAAAGCTCAGGAGGGAGGTGCCACCTGGTAGGCTCATGGATTGGTTGCAGACAGTGTAGAAGTGGGGAGTGGATGGAAGCAGGAGACAAAGGAGGGGTGCTTGATTGCTGCTCTGGAAGACCACAGAGTTCTGATACTAGAAACTGGGTAGCTGGATGATGCCATTTTCACCCCTCCTGCGCATAGGCATACATGCATGCACACGCCACAATGATCCACCCCAGTAAACTAAGCAGTGCTATCTGGTGGAGAATGGAGCCATTACACCAAGCCCTGTCCAACTGCCCCAGCTAGGCTCGAGAGGAACACCACAAGTTTCTTTGCCTACTTAGTTTATGGACTTTAAAGTGCTTCATAGTTTGATTTATAGGTGAAACTGGATGTAATTTCAATCATATTTCATTCTTTTTGCTGGTGTATCTATTCAATTTTTTTTCTTTTTTCTTATTCTTGAATACAGAAAGAGAAAAAAATTGTTTTTATTTTCAATTTCTATAAAAAATTTTAGTTTAATTTTTCTCTGCTGTATTTTTTACTTCTTTGTAAGTATTTAAATTTTATTTTACTTTCATCATTTCATTTTATTCTATTTTATTATATTCACTTTAAAAAAATTCAAATGTCCTTTTCTTTTCCTTTTTTTTCTTTTCATTTCTTTTCCTTTTTATTCTATCAAGCTACATATACAAGCACGATATCTGAACCAGAATTTAAAATCATGATAATAAGAATAATAGCTGGAGTCAAAAAAAGCATAGAATCCCTTTCTGCAGAGATAAAAGAAGTAAAATCTAGTCAGGATGAAATAAAGAATGCTATAACTTAGATGCAATCTTGAATGTATGCCATGGTAGCAAGGATGGATAAAGCAAAGCAGTGAATCAGTGATATAGAGGGCAAACTTATGGAGAATAAAGAATCAGAAAAAAAATGGGGGGAAATAAGGCAAAAGAACATTATATAAGAATTAGAGAACTCAGTGACTCATTAAAAAGGAATAACATCCGAATCATAGGGGTCCCAGAAGATGAATAGAGAGAAAAAGGGATAGAGGTTTATGTGAGCAAATCATAGCAAAAACTTTCCGAACCTGGGGAAAGACACAGATATCAAAATCCAGGAAGCACAGAGAACTTCCATTAGATTCAACAAAAACTGACCACCAACAAGGCATGTCATAGTCAGATTCACAAAATACACAGACAAAGAAAGAATCATGAAGGCAGCAAGGGACAAAAAAGTCCTTAACCTACAAAGATAGATCAGTTCATAGCAGACCTATTCACAGAAACTTGGCACATTAAAAAGGAGTGGCAGGATATAGTCAATGTGCTGAACTGGAAAAATATGCAGCCAAGAATTCTTTATCCAGCAAGGTTGTCATTCAAAATAGAAGAAGAGGTAAAAAAATTTCCTAGGGGCGCCTGAGTGGCTCAGGTGATTAAATGTCCAACTACAGCTCAGGTCATGATCTCACGGTTCATGAGTTTGAGCCCCACATTGGGCTCTGGGCTGACAGCTTGGAGCCTGGAGCCCGCTTCAGATTCTGTGTCTCCCTGTGTCTGCCCCTCCACTGCTTGCACTCTGTCTCTTGCATTGTCTCAAAAATAAATAAACATTAAATAAAAAAAAATTTTTTTAAATAAATAAACTCAAAATGGATCAAAGACCTAAACATAAGACAGGAAGTCATCAAGATCCTCAAGGAGAAAGCAGGCAAAAAACTCTTCGACCTTGGCCACAGCAAGTTCTTACTCAACATGTCTCCACAAGCAAGGGAAACAAAAGCAAAAATGAATATTGGGACCTCATCAAGATAAAAAGCTTCTGCACAGTGAAGGAAACAATCAGGAAAACTAAAAGGCAACTGATGGAAGGGGAGAAGATATTTGCAAATGATGTATTAGATTGGCAAGTATCCAAAATCTATTAAGAACTTATCAAACTCAACACCAAAAAAACAAATAATCTAGTGAAGAAATGAGCAAAAGACATGAATAGACACTTTTCCAAAGAAGACATCAAGATGAAAAAGTGCTCAACATCACTCATCATCAGGGAAATACAAATTAAAACCACAATGAGATACCACCTCATACCAGTCAGAATGGCTAAAATGAACAAATCAGGCAACCACAGATGTTGACAAGGATATAGAGAAAGAGGATTTCTTTTGCACTGCTGGTGGGAATGCAAAGTGGTGCAGCCTCTCTGGAAAGCAGCATGGAGGTTCCTCAAAAAATTAAAAATGGAACTACCCTATGATCCAGCAATTGCACTACTAGGTATTTATCCACAGGGTACAGGTGTGCTGTTTTGAAGAGGCACATGCACCCCAGTGTTTATAGCAGCACTATCACAATAGCCAAAGTATGGAAAGAGCCCAAATGTCCATCGACAGATGAATGCATAAAGAAGATGTGGTGTGTATATATACATATATACAATGGAGTATTACTCGGCAATCAAAAAGAATGAAATCTTGCCATTTGCAGCTACATGGATGGAACTAGAGGGTATTATGCTAAGCGAAATTAGTCAGTCAGAGATAGACAGATATCATATGACTTCACTCATATTTGGAATTTAAGATACAAAACCAATGAACATAAGGGAAGGGAAGAATAAAATTACATAAAAACAAGGAGTGGGACAAAAACATAAGAGACTCTTAAATACAGAGAACAAACTGAGGGTTCCTGGAGGGGTTGTGGGTGGGAGGATGAACTAAATGGGTAAGGGGTATTAAGGAGAACATTTGTTGGGATGAACACTGGGTGTTATACATAGGGGATGAATCACTGGAATCTACTCCTGAAATCATTATTGCAATATATGCTAAAAACTTGGATGTAAATTAAAAAATAATTTAAAAAAATTAAATACCAGTTTCATCTAGGAATGTCCTTGATAAAGAAGTAGAAATTATTGGGGCACCTGGGTAGCTCAGTTGGTTAAGCATCCGACTTTGGCTTAGGTCAAGACCTCATGGTCTGTGAGTTCAAGCCCCATGTCAGGCTCTATGCTGACACCTTGGAGTATGGAGCTCACTTCTGATTCTGTTTTTCCCTCTCTCTGCCCCTCCCCTGTTTGTGCTCTCTCTCTCTCTCTCTCTCTTGCTCTCTCTCTCTCAAAAATAAATAAACATTAAGAAAAACTTAAAAGAGGTAGAAATTATTAATTTTATTAGTGTTTGACCCATTGGCTCACTTTTTATAATATTCTATGGGATGAAATTGAAAGTATGTGCAAAGAACCTTTGCTATATACCAAAGTGTAGTGATTACTTTGGGGACAAGAATTTGTGAGATTTATTTGAGGTGTGTTGAACCAGCCCATATTTCAAGGTACAAACATTTTACTGAAAGAATAACTAATAGAAAATTATAGTTTTTAGAATAGAGTATTTGACAGATATTTTCTTAAAAATGAGCAAAATCAGCCTGCCACTACAAAAGAAAAAAAACCTGATGGCATTTGTTATCAATGATAAAACCTGAGCTTTAATTTAAAAATAAGAATTTTGGAAGATTTGTGCTTAACAGTGAGTTTGACAGCTTCCCAATAAAAAAAAATTCTGATAAGACTGATGGTGATATTAATATGATTTCTTGATAAACCAACATTTGATTATTTGCATATCTCAGTGAACTAGTATATTTTATTTTATTTTAATTTCAATTTAATTTAATTTAAATTATTTTAATTTAATTTAATTTATTATTTATTTTAAGGGAGAGAGAACTTGCACACAAGCAGGGGAGGAACAGAGAGAGGGGTAGAGAGAGAGAATCCCAAGAAGGCTCCTCACTGTCAGTGCAGAGCCCAACATGGGGCTCAAAGTCAAGAACTGTGAGATCATGAGTTGAGCCAAAATCAAGAGTCAGATGCTTAACCTACTGAGCCACCCAGGTGCTCCTGACCTATCTCATCAGTACATGCTGCTACTAAATCATGCGTAGAAAAAAGATCCATTGAAAGGCATGATAAAAACAAAAGAAGTTACAGAGAGGGAAGGAGGCAAACCATAAAAGGCTCTTAAAAACTGAGAATAAACTGAGAGTTGATGGGGGGGTGGGAGGGAGGGGAAAGTGGGTGATGGGCATTGAGGAGGGCAGCTGTTGGGATGAGCACTGGGTGTTGTATGGAAACCAATTTGACAGTAAATTTCATATTAAAAAAAAAAAGAAAAAGAAAGGCATGATAGACCACAGAGTGTGAAAAGCTTATAGATCTTGTTTCAGAGTCCACTAATTTTTAAACAACTTTTTTTTTTTGTGGTAAAAACACATAACATAAAAATTACCACCTCAACTGTTAATTGTACAATTCAGGGGTCTTAAGTATATTTACATTGTTGTGGTATAGATCTCTGAAGCTTTTTCATCTTGCAAAGCTGAAACCCTGTAATTCATTAAATAATAACTTTCCTCTTCTCTTTCCTCCCATGTCCTGATAACCACCATTCTATTTTATGTTTCTATGAATTTTAGATACCTCATAAAAGCAGAATCACCGAATATTTGTCTTTTTGTGACTGGCTTATTTCACTTAGCATAATGTAGTTAGGTTTTATGCATGTTGTAGCATGTGACAGGATTTCCTTCCTTTTTAAGGCTAAATAATACTCCGTTTTGTAAATGTGCCACATTTTATATACCCATTGATCTGTTGACAAACATTTGGGTTGCTTGCATCTCTTGGGTGTTGTGAATGGTATTATTATGAACATGAGTGTGCAAATATCTCTATAGACCCTGCCTTCAATTATTGCTCTGACCAAGAATAGTGTAGGATTCTGATGGTAATAGAGCCCAGGTAAAATGGTAAGATCATTTCTAGGATCAAATACAAGGATATCTCAGTGTATCAGAGTAAATTCTTGAAAGTACAAGTCTTTGACGGCTTTTAGGAATAAAACAAAGACTTAGTTAAGTTACTTGAGCAAGGGTAGATTCATCTTTGATTCAGAATTACCGAGGAGAGATGTACTCTTGAAGGTCTGGAGTATGCCTCCATTAATCTCAAATGTGGTCCTCTGAAACCTTTATCTGATTGGCAACTCCATAATTACAGAAGAAAAAAGAACTTCCTAATCTGCATCTTCACTACTTTTGTACTAAACCCTTGGTGAACCTAGGGAATTAAAGAATGGTGGTAAGAAAATCCTACCATTTTAGCCATCATCCCTAAAATTTATCTTTTTCTTCTCCCTGAACCTAGTTATACTTCATTTGCAGTAAAGGTAAACCTCATTTATAAATTTCAGTTCCATAATCATAAGGGAGGCATTATTTGAACAAATACTGCAGTTATGAGTAAGAATTTACTTGAGCATAAGGACGATTAACCAAAAACACTATTGTAAGCTTTGCATCATTTAAAGAGGCGGAAAAAAAAAGAAATCTTAATAAAGAAAGTTGTATGTAATGCATAAATCTGTTATCCATGCAGATGACTCATAATCCCCACTCTGAAAAGAATGGGAACAACAGGAGTGTATCCAAAGATTGTTTCATATATCAGTGACAAGAATGCTTATGGAGTAGAAGGGAGTGAAATTATGGTATTCTATAGCCAAGATTCCTCTCAGTAAAAAAATTAAATAAATAAATAAATAAATAAATAAATATCCCTAGAATCAATTCCAGAAAGTTTTAAAAGCTGTTTGAAAATAGTTTGTGACACAATTTGACTGTTTGCTTATGTTAGAAATCCTTCTTCCAGTATAGTAGTAAATCTTATTAAGTAGTGTTCTTAGTTGCTATTATAACAAAGCCAGTATTTTTCTTCATCAAGCTACACCTCCAAGGACAGCTGGAGAAACCATAACAAGTTAAGAAAAATTTGCATTTAATGACTAGAAATTTTATCATAGATATTATAAAACTCCTTATTAATAAATTGTAGAATAATATACAGAGTAAAAGAGATGACTAGTATATATTAAGTTAAAAATAAAACATGATTTTTATATATGGTTTGGCACCCTAATAATTATTTCTGGCACATGTATCAACACAATTATTCAAAGTAATGAATTATTCAAACCTGAAAAATACATTTTCTATTAATGTCATTTATGTAGAATGGATAGGGTTATTTATTTTATTTTATTTTTATTTTTTAAAAAATTTTTAATGTTTATTTATTTTTGAGAGAGAAACAGTACAAGGGGGGGGGAGGAACTGAGAGAGAGGGAGACACAGAATCTGAAGCAGACTCCAAGCTCTGCTGAGCTGTCAGCACGGAGCCTGATGTGGGGCTCAAACCATGAACCGTGAGACCACGATCTAAGCCGAAGTCAAATGCTCAACAACTGACTGAGCCACCCAGGCACCCCTGGATAGGGTTATTTATTAATAGCTATTAATAGCTGTTCACTTTAATTAAAGTACTTGGAAAAGTCTGTCATATTTTTGAGGAAGGGTAACTAGGTTATATGATTTCTCTTGAAATGAGATTTGAATATTTCAAATACTCAAAGGTTATATAAATACCTTTTGTAACTGTTTTTATTTTGTCCTTACATTAGTCTATGGACCATTTTAAAGGTTTTGAAGGATAATACAGTCACTGACCCAAAATGGAATTCTTATAAAAAATATTCAGTTCAATTTTGGGTTTCTATTTTAATTCAGGTGCAAATTCTGGTGTTATTTTTATTATCTACTGAATATATATCTGTTTATTTCTTTTTTTTTTTCAACGTTTATTTATTTTTGGGACAGAGAGAGACAGAGCATGAACGGGGGAGGGGCAGAGAGAGAGGGAGACACAGAATCGGAAACAGGCTCCAGGCTCCGAGCCATCAGCCCAGAGCCTGACGCGGGGCTCGAACTCACGGACTGCAAGATCGTGACCTGGCTGAAGTCAGACGCTTAACCGACTGCGCCACCCAGGCGCCCCTATATCTGTTTATTTCAAATAGCTATTGGAAGGTAATGACTCCTAATGAATAGTCTTCAGCTATAGCCTAAACAATGGCCTATGACAAATATCCCCAAGTATTCAATTGAGGGATGCTGTTTTTAATTTTGGGATCTTTATGGTTGATTATGTCACAATAGTAAAGAGATGGACTTTAAAAATAAAACAGGGAAGAATGAATGTTCTTTATATAAATTCTCCCCTTTTTACTAAGCTGAGGAAGAACAAAGGTAAAGGGAGGAATTGGAAATGCCAGAGGAATAATTTTCATATACCCAGAAGTGAAAATATGGAATGAATATCGCCAAAACAACTTTTGAAGTGACATTCTCCTTTGTTTTCTCGCAAACCTAAGCGCTCTTTAGATACTATAGATTTTGTGGGCAGGGTTAATAAAGACTTTTCTAAATATTATTATATATGCTTCAAGGAATATATTTGTGCAGTTTGAGAAATGATTAAATTAAATCAACCATTCAGTCTCATTTGAGGTTAAAGATATTTGTGTTTATATGTGTTGTATAACATTTTACTTTCTGATACATGTATATATTCACTTTGTTCAAATTAAAACATTACAGGTATTCTTAACTTAGAGCACGATATAAACAAGTTAAGACTCTTGAGAATTAATGACTGTATTTTGCTATAATTAAGGGATATAATGGAAAAAACATAAGTGGATGGTCAGTGCTCTGGTTGATCTGTGGCCAGCCAGGTTCTGACTTCATTGACACGTTTCATGAAAGGGCGTTTTAATGAAGGACGGAATTGTAGATAATTTATTCCATGCTGTGAGGTTAACCACAAGCCTCCAAGAAATCACAAAACTTATTTTTCCTGCAGATGTGCTGGAAGTAAAAGCCGGATTGAAATTCTGAAAGCTATAGTTTTTTTCCTGACTTGATTTTATTGTGAAAGATACCCTCATTAAGTGGCCAGATTAAATATAAATGTATACATTAAATATATACATATATATTTCTAGTATTTTGAGGACACTTCTTTTTATTGGTATTCTGTCAATACAATTGAAACACTTTCAAAGCAGTACAGTGCTGCAAATGTAAATATGCCCTGCATTTGTGCTGCTTCCTTACGTAATGTTTTCACAGGGAAGTCATCTCCAGTGTTATTATTTCTGTTTGTACTCCAGCATTCTGACTCTCACCTCTTAGCTCAGCAGTGTAGCGCCATCATTATCACATTAATAAGGCAGGAAAATAGTTTTGAAACTTTAAATGTTCTCCCTATCTCCTCCTATTTTCTGTAACACCTGGGCAGTCTGCTATTTAAAATTGGGTCACAATAATGGTGGTGTGGTTAGCAGCTTGACAATTCTGGGCCTGGGCCTGAATAAAGAGATACTTTGGAATTAGTCACATAAAAACAAACAAACAAACAAACAAACAAACAAAAAACGATTAAAAAATCTTCTGGGTTTGAGTATCAAAATTTTAGCCCCTGAGGGAAACTGAGGAATACAAAATGGATTCAGAAAAAATGGATGTTGAGGCAGAAAATTCTTTTGATTATTGAGTTTGGATGAATTCTTTAGGATTGGGGAGGGAGATGGGGAATGAGAAGAAAAGCAAAATGCAGACCATTTATTTCCACCTGCCCTCTCCCTTTCTATCTCCTCCTCCCTCTTCTCCCAACCCCTCCTGCTCCAGGATGACTCAAGGTTCCAGTCCTCAAGGACTGTGTGGTTAAAAGGGTGACTAAACATCATCCTCAAGGATGGTTGGGCAAGAAATTCACAGCATGACGGTATACCTCATGCCAGTGTGGTTAGTTGGTAAATGACATCTTGACACTGGGTCATCTCTGGAGAACGTAGATACAAACCAGGGGAACTGGGAGAGGGTTGTTTAAGCTAATGATATTAATTTCTGGCAGTCTGAGAGAATGTAAGCTCAAGAAATTGGGTTGAATTATGGTACTATTTTAAGTAAGATTTTTTTCTTTTGTAAACAAGTTTGTGGCCTGAAATTGTGGTAACTGAATAACTATGGGATTAGAAAAAATCATTTAAATGAGAGATTCATCTGAAAAGTTTAATATAGAGGTTGGATGGCAAAGGAAAGGTAAAAGAGACATGGATATATTTATAGGTAAATTTGTAATAGGTGCTGGGATATATAATGACATGTCCACATCAGAGAATAAATCTGTTCTGTGAATCCTCACTTTTGTGAGAAGTTTAAGAAAATGTATTTTAATATGATATTACTATTCCTTCAGAACAAGAAAATACATTAATAACCATATACCCACTGTAGGTTATATGGAAACATTGTTTGCCTCCTTTGCTGTGTTTCAGGTATCTTGTATTCAACTGTCATGAATGCTAAAAACAAGTCCTTACTGCTCCACAGCAATCATATATTACCCTAGACCTTTTCTTTCTTGAGTGATTTTTTCATAACTTCTCCCCTTGAACAAACTTTCAATACCTCCTGATTTATTTTCAGTTTCACAGAAATAAAAGAGGAAATCAAAGAGCTCTTATAATTTCCTACCACATTAGTGTCCCATCCTCTGTAACCATGTTCTCTGCCCCTTTGCCTGTTACTGTGGATGTATTTTCCATAGCCAAGCCAATATTTGTACTTTTGCATCACATGATTTTCCTGTTGTTTACTGAAAAACCACATTTGACCAATTCTGCCCTCTTTTGCTTCATCACTTCCTTCTCATTATTGGATTATTGGTGTCAGCCTACAAAAAATAACACCCCCTAATGTCCCCCAAAACCATAATGTCTTCCAATTAAAAAATTACAAAACAACCAAAACATTCTTTGATCCAGTCTCCCCATTTCCCTTTAGCTACTGTCCCATTTCCATGTTCTATTTTATTTTATTTTTAACATTTTAATTTCAGTACAGTTAATACAGAGAGCTATATATAAATTTCAGGTGTACATGCTGTGACTCATCAATTCTACACATTACTCAGTTCATCTTGACAAGTCTATTCTTATTCCCCTTCACCTATTTTATCCATCTGCCCCACCCACCTATTTTTTTTTCTGGTAACCATCACTTCTCTATAGTTAAGAATCTGTTTTTTGTTGTTGTTTTTTCTTTGTTCTATTGCTTTGTTTCTTAAATTCTACATATGAGTGAAATCATATGGCACTTGTCTTTCTCTGACTGACTTAACTTACTTAGCATTATATTCTCTAGGTCCATCCATGGTATTGCAAATGGCAAGATTTCATTTTTTTTTTTATGGCTGAATAATATTTCTGTGTGTGGTGTGTGTGTGTGTGTGTGTGTGTGTGTGTGTACATACATACCATGTCTTCTTTATCCATTTGTCAGTCGATGGACACTTTGACTGCTTCCCTATCTTGGCTACTATAAATAATGCTGCTATAAACAAGGGTGAATATATCCCTTTGGATTACTGTTTTTGTATTCTTTGGATAAATACCCAGTACTGTGATTAGTGGATCATAGCGTACTTCTGTTTTTAACTTTTTGAGGAACCTCCGTACTATTTTCCAGAGTGGCTGCACCAGTTTGCATTCCCACCAGTAGTGTAACAGGATTCCTTTTTTTCGACATCCTTGCCAACACTTTTTATTTCTTGTGTTATTGATTTTAGACATTCTGACAGGTGTGAAGTGGTATCACACTGTAATTTTGATTCACATTTCTCTGATGATAAGTGATATGGAACATCTTTTCATGCATTTGTTGGCCATCTGTGTGTCTTATTTGGAGAAATGTTTGTTCATTCATTCCTTCTGTACATTTTTAAATTGGATTATTTGTTTTTGGGGTATTGACTTTTTTAAGTTCTTTATATATTTTGTGTACTAACCCTTTATTGGATATATCATTTGCAAATATCTTCAACCATTCCATAGGTTGCCTTTTGGTTTTGTTGGTTGTTTCCTTTGCTGTGCAGAAGCTTTTTATTTTGATGATGTCCCAATAGTTTCTTTTTACTTTTGTTTTTCTTGCCTCAGGAGTCATCTAGAAAAAAATTGCTATGGCCAATATCAGGGAAGTTACTGCCTATGCTCTCTTCTAGGATTTTTATGGTTTCAGGTTTCACATTAGGTCTTTAACCCATTTTAACTTTATTTTTATGTGTGGTGTAAGAAAGTGGTCCAGTTTCTTTCTTTTGCATATTGCTGTCCAGCTTTCCCAACACCATTTCTTGAAGACATTGTCTTTTTCCCATTGGATAGTTTTTCCTGCTTTGTTGAATATTAATTGACCATATAATTGTAGATTTATTTTTGAATTTTCTATTCTGTTCCATTGATTGATGCATCTGTTTTTGTGCCTGTACTATCTTGTTTTGATTACTGCAGCTTTTTAATGTAACTTGAAGTGCAAAATTATGATGCCTCCAGCTTTGCTTTTCTTTTTCAAGAATGCTTTAGCTATTCAAGGTCTTCTGTAGTTGCATTCAGATTTTAGGATTACTTTTTTTTTTTAGTTTTGTGAAAAATGCTATTGGTATTTTGATAGCGATTGCTTGAATGTGTAGACTGCTTTGGGTAGTATAGACATTTTAACAATATTTGTTCTTCTAATCCATGAGCATGGAATGTCTTTCCATTTCTTTGTGTCTTCAGTTTCTTTCATCAGTGTTTTATAGTTTTCAGAGTATAGATCTTTCATCTCTTTGATTAGGTTTATACCTAAGTGTCTTATTATTTTTGATGCAATTGTAAATGGGAAAGTTTTCTTAATTTCACTTTCTGTTGTTTCATTAGTAGTGTATAGGAATGCCACAGATTTCTTTACATCCTTTTTGTATCCTGAGACTTTATTGAATTTGTTTGTAAGTTCTAGAAGTTTTTTGGTGGAGTATTTCACATTTTATAAAAATTTCTTAACGTTTATTTACCCTTCAGAGAGAGAGAGGGACAGACAGACAGACAGACAAAGAGACAAAGACAGAGCATGAGCAGGGCAGGGGCAAGAGAGGGACACAGAATCTGAAGCAAGCTCTAGGCTCTGAGCTGTCAGCGCAAAGCCTGACATGGGGCTCAAACTCATGAACCATGAGATCATGACCTGAGTGGAAGTTGGACATTTAACTGACTGGGCCAGTCAGGTGCCCCCACATTTTCTAAATATAGTATCATGTCATCTGCAAAAAGGGAGAGTTTGACTTCTTCCTTACAATTTGTATTCCTTTTATTTCTTTTTGTTGTCTGACTGCTGTGGCTAGGACTTTCAGGACTATGTTGAATAAAAGTGGTGAGAGTGGAAATCTTTGTCTTGTTCTTGATGTTAGGGGAAAGGCTCTCATTGTTCCCCCATTGAGGATGATGTTAACTGTGGGTTTCATATATGGCCTTTATTATGTTGATGTATCTTCCATCTAAACCTACTTTGTTGAGGGTTTTTTATCATGAATGGATGTTGGACTTTGTCGTATGCTTTTTCTGCATCTATTGAAATGATTACATGCTTCTTGTCCTTTCTTTTGTCAATGCAGTGCATCGCATTGATTGATTTTGTGAATATTGAACCACTGTTGCAACCCAGGGTTAAATCCTACTTGATCATGTTGAATGATATTCTTAATGTATTTTTGGATTTAGTTTGCTAATATTTTGTTGAAGATTTTTGATTTATGTTCATCAGACATATTGACCTGTAGTTCTCTTTTTTGTGGTTTCCTACCTCTGTGCTGTCATTTTTGGTCTCTCTTCCCCTTTCTTAATATTTCTTACACACCTGGTTTAGTGGTCATGAACTTCTTTAGTATTATTTATCTGGGAAATCCTTTATCTCTCCTTATATTCTGAATGATAGCTTTTCAGGATAGAGTACTTTTGGCTGTAGGTTCTTCCCATTCAGCAATTTGAATATACCATGACATTCCTTTCTGGCTTGGAATTTCCTGGTGAAAAATACGCTGATAGCCTTATGGGATTTCCTTTGTATGTAACTGTCTTCTTTCATCTTGCCACTTTTAATATTTTCTTTATCATTATATTTTACCATTTTAATTAAAACATATTTTAGTGTAGGGGCACCTGGGTGGCTCAGTCGGTTGAGCATCCGACTTTGGCTCAGGTCATGATCTCACAGCATGTGAATTCGAGCTCCACATCAGGCTCTGTGCTGACAGCTCAGAGCCTGGAGCCTGCTTTGGATTCTGTGTCTCCCTCTCTCTCTGCCCCAACCCACTCACATTCTATCTCTGTCTCTCTCAACAATAAATAAACATTAAAAAAACATATTTTGGTGTGTATATATTTTTGTTGATTTTGTAGGGAGTTCTCTGTGCCTCCTGCATCTGGATATATTTTTTCTTCGCCAGATTAGGGAAATTTTCAGCTATTATTTCTTCAAATAAATTATCTTTCCCCTTTTCTCTCTTCTTCTCTGATTCCTATAATATGAATGTTATTATGTTTGATGAAGTCACTGAGTTCCCTAAGTCTATTCTCATTTTACAAAGTTATTTTTTTTCTCTCCTTTGTTCAGCTTGATTACCTTCCCTTAGTTTGTCTTCTAGGTCATTAATTCCTTCCTCTGCTTCTTCTAGCTTGCTGTTCATTGCATTAAGCATGTTTCTCATTTTATTTATTGAGCCCCTTATCTCTGCTATGTCATTCCTTATCTATGTGTTAATGGTCTCACTGATGTCCTCAACTCTTTTCTGAAGTCCAGTGAGTTTCCTTATGATCATTGCTTTTGATTCTCCATTGGGTACGTTACTTGTATCTGTTTAACTTAGATCTCAAGGCCATCACCTTGTTTCTTTCATTTTGGGCAAATTCTTCTGTCTTCTCATTTTGGGCAAATTCTATTTCTTTCATTTCTTTCATTTTGGGCAAATTCTTCTGTCTTCTCATTTTGTCTAAGTCTCGGTGCCTATTTCTCTGCATTAGGAGAGTCCGCTACATCTCTGAATCTTGAGGGTAATGGCTTTATGAAGAAGAGGTCCTGTAGTGCTCTGTAGTAGTCTTCCCTTTTCCCCAAGGCCTTGTGCTTCCAGGAACATTTCCAATGTGTACTGCATGCACTCTGATGTTGTGTCCTGGATGCTTTATCCTTTAGGTCAGTTGTGTCCAGAGGCTCTCTTTGGCTGTTGTGAGCAGTGTTTTGTCTGTGACGAGTTTTAACTAGTTATTCTCTGGTCTGCCTCTAAAACAAGACTGGCACTGCTACCACTGGAACCAAGGCCTTGCAAAACTCTCAAGTTAGGAGACATGGTTTTGGCAGTGGTTTGGGCCAGTCTTCTGGAGAAGGAGGCCCACTGCTTATACTGAGGGAAGTGACTGGAAGGGGCAGTTTTTCTAGAGTGGAATGTGGGGTGAGGATTGGGGTAAGCAAGTTAGGTAACAAGTGTCAGTGCTGTAATGGTTCCCACAAGTGGCCCTGTGCTTATGGTGAGGGGTGTGGGAGGAAATGTGTCTGACAGTTCCTTTGTTCCTGGAGGGGTCTCTCTGTGAACACTGCCTCTACTGGACATAGTCCAAGATGAGCAACTAATCTCTCTATTGTGTGCCCCTGGTGACCTTCAGAGCACTGTTTCCAGGGGATTTGTTTTCCCCATGTGTTCCCCTGTGTACTAGTTTGTCTTTCATCCTTCTTCCTGACCATGGCTCCCTCCACACTGCAGCAGCCATGATTTGTTTCTCTTTGCACCTGCACACTTTCTACCTTCTTCCGTGTGGCCACTTCTCTACCATTAGTTGTGGAGTTTGTTTTGCCAGTCTTCAGATCAATTTCTAAGGTATTTAGGATGATTTGATAGCTATCTAGTTATATTTGTGGGACAAGGTGAGCCTAGGATACTCCTACTCCACTGCCATCTTCCTCAACTCTCCCCAATGGTCCTCTTTCCTTTGACTTTGGACACAGCATTGGACACAGGTGAGCTCCTTTTTCTTTTGAAAGTCTATTTTCCTTTGCCTTCCATTTTCCCTCCTAGCTCACTGGTCAACACTTTAAAAAAAATTGTTTTTAAATCTTTATTTATTTTTGAGAGAGAGAGCATATGTGTGAGCAAGGGAGGGGCAGAGAGAGGGGGCGAGAGAATCTCAAACAGTGCTGGGTGTGCAGAGCCCGACATAGAACTCAGTCTCAGGAACCATGAGATCATGACCTGAGTCAAAATCAAGAGTGGGACACTTAACATATTGAGCCACCCAGGCACCTCACTGATCAACCCTTCTTAATCAAACTTTCAAAAAATGGAAAGAAAATAATTTTAGAATTTTGCATATAGTACATCTTTAATCTTTTGAATAAATGAAGGACTGCTATTTTTAGTGGACTTCAATTGCAAACATTTGCAATAAAATTAAGTTATCATGACTAACTCAAGTTTGATGAAAATCCAGATATTAAATTTTAGTTTCTATTTGATGAACTTTAAAAGAAAGAGTGGTCTTATTTTACTTCCTGCTTATTTTTTGGTGTCTTTTTAAATACACTAAGTTGTAAAAATTTGCAGAATATTCATTTTGATAGAGATTAATGGAATCAGTCCAGGTAGTTTAAGTGAAGCTTGAAATAGTTCTCTATTTGCTTTATATTCCTTTTTAAAATCAACATTTATCTAGGCCTTAGTTTGGTTTGATTTTTGTAATGTTTCTCCAAAGAAGCTTCAATAGATGATCTTCTACTCTTACATTGGTAAAAGAAGCCTGAAAAAATAAAACCCAATTATAATGTGAATTAAATTTATTAGCAATATCAGTTTCAAATAATACTAAACACTAGCTCAACTTATCCCAAACATTAAGGGATTTATTACTTGACATAATAAAAAGTCTGGAGGTAAGGCAGACTCAAGGTTGGTTAAAATTCCAAGTTAATATTCTTATCACCCAATCAACAGTCCAGGTTCTTTTCATCCAATATTAAGACTGGTAGTTACAGTATTATCTCACATGGTCTAAATGTGTCATCTTCACACTCTAAAATGCAAAGGCAAAAAAAAAATTGCATTTTTGTTGTATGAATATTTATATTAAAAAAAATTTTTTTTTCACCAGGGGCATCTGGCTGGTTCAGTCAGTAAAGCGTTGGACTTGATTTCAGCTCATGTCATGATCTCATGGTTCAGAAGTTTGAGCCCCATGTTGGGCTCTACGCTGACAATGTGGAGTCTGCTTGGGATTCTCTCTCTTTTCCTCTCTCTCTCTGTCCCTACTCCACTCACACTCTCTCTCTCTCAAAATAAATAAATAAACTAAAAAAATTTTAAATAAATAAATAAACAAATAAATAAATAAAATTTTCAGTGGATCTCTCTGGAAGAATTCTTTTCAAGTTTCAGTAGGCCATCAAAAGGAGTGGGATAATCCTGTTTAGCTTAAGGCCATCATTTTTCCCACAGTTCAAATGGGGGAAAGGTGAAGACCAGAACAAAAATCAGTACATAGCAGACATGGAAAAGGAAAAATATTATTGAATAGGAAGCTTACCACCTTTATCACTGGTGGGAACCAACTTCTGTGCCAATTAGCCTATAGAAGAAGAAGAAGAAGAACAAGAACAAGAACAGGAACAAGAAGAAATAATAATCCCTCACATATATTAAACCAAAATCGTTAAGAAAATCCATTGAAATGTATTTCATTCTAATTTGTAAACAGTTAAGTATGGCTATAAAATACTAGTAACTTCTAATTCATAAATATGTTTTATACTTTCTCGAAGATTCCTCTATGAATGCAAGTCATCATAGGCTGGCAAAAGATTATATTACACAGGTAAATAGTTGAAGAAAATAGAGGCAGCCAAGTTATGCATCTCTCAAAATTTCTTCCAAAAATAATATAGAATAGCATTAGGAAAAAGTAAAATTACACAAAAACAGTACTTTGAGCATAAGTGGAAGACAGAGTGCCCAAACTTTAATATAACTGTAAAGAAAAGAAAACCAAATCCCAGTGAACAATTTCATGTGGAAGTGGTGGTGGGGAGTCAAGCAATGAGAATGAATGAGATTAACTGTAAGGGATGGGAAGCAGGGGACCAGAGACAGCCTGTAATTGATCTCAAACAATCACTAGGAAGAAATAAAACTACCCTGTGATCCAGCAATTGCACTACTAGGTATTTACACAAAGGATGAAAAAATACAGATTTGAAGTGGTACATGCACCTTGATGTTTATAGCGAACTTATCAACAATAGCCAAACTATGGAAAGAGCCCAAATGTCCACTGACTGATGAATGGAAAAAGAAGAAATGGTATATATTTAAAAAAATTTTTTTTAATGTTTACTGATTTTTTGAGAGACAGAGACAGAGCATGAGCAGGCAAGAGAGAGAGGGAGACACAGAATCTGAAGCAGGATCCAGGCTCTGAGCTGTCAACACAAAGCCTGACGCAGGGCTCAAACTCACAAACCAGGAGATCATGACCTGAGCTGAAGTCAGCCGCTTAACCTACTGAGCCACCCAGGCACCCCAAAATGGTATATATTTTTAAGGGAATATTACACAGAATATTGGAATGGAATATTGGACAGAATGAACTCTTGCCATTAGCAATGATGTGGATGGAGTTAGGGTGTATTATGCTAAGCAAAACAAGTCAGCCAGAGAAAGACAAATATCATATAATTTCACCCATATGTGAAATTTAAGGAACAAAACAGATGAACATATGGGAAGAAAAAAAAAAGAGAGAGAGAGGGAAACAAACCATAAGATGCTCTTATCGATAGAGAACAAGCTGATGGAGGGATGTGGGTGGAGGATGGAGTGGTTGGGTGATTGTTATTAAGGAGGGCACATGTGATGAGCACTGGGTATTGATGAATCACTGGTAAGTGATGAATCACTGAATTCTACTCCTGAACCCAGTACAATACTGTATGTTAACTGACTAGAATTTAAATAAAAAATTGAAAATAATAAAGAAAACCAAAAAATAGCTATGTAATTCCACCAATAAAATTTGTATTCTAAAAAAAAAAAATTAGTCCGTGTTCGGTATGAAAATATTTTTAAGATGTCTTGGTAAGTGAGGGAAAAACTACAGAGAGAAGGGACTTTAAGATATTCATGATATGAAGTAGTAGACTGAGATGCATAGCTTTTGATGAAGAGAAAAGGCAAATAGGAGGGAGGAAGCACCCTTTAGAAACTGGGTGTCAAAGAGAACGAGCAGCACAAGGGGATACTTAGGTCTTGCAAAATAAAAGGCAAGCAAGTAATTGAAATACACACAACTTTACTCTTCACCAGACAAAATCCACTTAAATATTTGGACTGATAGAAGAGGACTTATTGAACTAGGAATGTTTCCCCAGTGCCATAAGATATTGATAACTAGATCCTTACAGAGCTATTACCAAAAAATCATAAAATGTGATCCCACACATTTGATTGAATAAAATTTTATCCCCACCCTAAAATTATGAAACAGAAAAAACCTGTAAGACAGCATTCCAAACTGAAGTAAATATATTGGAATAAACATTTAGGTATATAAAGAAATATTTTGAATCAGAACTTCAAAAACTATAGGCCAAATAAAAACAAAAGTGGAAAAAGTGAAAAGAACAGTTAATTTAGGAAAATTCTCCTGGGTATGAAGATTAAGGTACAAAGTGTGCATGAGATAATAGACTCAAATAAAAATTTCATGAGGAACTTTGAAGTTAGTTAAGAAAACAATCAAAGGAATATAAATGTAATAAAGGAAATACTTTTAAAAAAGAGAAAAAGTGTTGGAAATGGAAGATACAGAAAGGAAGGATAAAATTTATAAAATTGATATCTCTGATGAAAAGAAGAATAAAGTAATTTAGCAGGCCTCATAATTAAAGGTATAATCTAAGAAAAATTTCAGGAAATAAATATAAGCCCAAATCTACAAATTATAAGTTTCTATGAAGTATATGAGAAAAGTAAATTGGAATGTTCAATGCCAACACATCCTTATAAAACTATTAGATTTCAAAGACAAAGTAAAAATAAAATATAAAAAAAAAGCAAAAATAATTAGACTGGCATCATGGTTTCCAAAAGCTTCATACAAAGCAAGACAGCAGTAAAGAAGCAGTTTTTAAAATAAAACTCAAAAAAATGTTAACCAAGGATTTTCTATCAAGCTTAACTATCCTTCAAGCATCAAGGCTTTAAAATAAGCTGTTAACATACAAAACTTAGAAAATTCTACATACATGAACTTTTCTTTTAAAATTTACTAGCAGATGAGTTTCATTCTTTAAGAGATGACTTGGAATACTACAGTAAAAGGTCTAATGGTGAGGCATACACATACACACACACACACACGTACGTACATACACATCGAAGTTTAAAACAAAGAGATGAGTATTAAATAATAATGACCAAATACTATTTGTAATAAAGCAGAAAAGTATAGCTTAAAAATAGGGAGTTAGGGAAAGGTAAAATAAAAATAGAATAAGCTCATTTATTGCTGTATAAGCAATCGTTGGTAATTAAGGATCCCATTAAAAGCTAGACAAACTAGATAGTAAAAGATGAAATGAGGAAACATTGGATTACAGACATGAAAAATGTATGTGTACAAATATGTCCACCAGAGTCTAATTCTGGGGTTTCTATTCTATTACATTGGTCTATGTGTCTGTTTTTGTGCCAATACCATGCTGTCTTGATGATTACAGCTTTGTAGTAGAGGCTAAAGTCTGGGATTGTGATGCCTCCCACTTTGGTCTTCTTCTTCAAAATTACTTTGGCCATTCGAGATCTTTTGTGGTTCCATACAAATTTTAGGATTGCTTGTCCTAGCTTCGAGAATGCTGGTTCTGTTTTGATTGGGATTGCATTGGATGTGTAGATTGCTTTGGGTATTATTGACATTTTAACAATATTTATTCTTCCAATCCATTAGCACAGAGTGTTTTTCCATTTCTTTATATCTTCTTCAATTTCCTTCATAAGCTTTCTATAGTTTTTAGCATACAGATCTTTTACATCTTTGGTTAGGTTTATTCCTAGGTATTTTATGCTTCTTGGTGCAATTGTGAATGGGATCAGGTTCTTTATTTGTCTTTCTGTTGCTTCATTGTTAGTGTATAAGAATGCAACTGATTTCTGTACATTGATTTTGTATCCTGCGACTTTGCTGAATTCATGTATCAGTTCTAGCAAACTTTTTTGGTGGAGTCTATCGGGTTTTCCATGTATAATATCATGTCATCTGAAAAAACTGAAAGCTTGACTTCATCTTTGCCAATTTTGATGCCTTTGATTTCCTTTTGTTGTCTGATTGAATAGAAACCCCAGAATTAGACCCACAAAAGTATGGCAAACTAATCTTTGACAAAGCAGGAAAGAATATCCAATGGAAAAAAGACAGTCTCTTTAACAAATGGTGCTGGGAGAACTGGACAGCAACATGCAGAAAGATGAAACTAGACCACTTTCTCACACCATTCACAAAAATAAACTCAAAATGGATAAAGGACCTGAATGTGAGACAGGAAACCATCAAAACCCTAGAGGTGAAAGCAGGAAAAAACCTCTCTTACCTCAGCCGCAGCAATTTCTTACTTGACACATCCCCAAAGGCAAGGGAATTAGAAGCAAAAATGAAACACTGGGACCTCATGAAGATAAAAAACTTCTGCACAGCAAAGGAAACAACAAAACTAAAAGGCAGCCAACAGAATGGGAAAAGGTATTTGCAAACGACATATCAGACAAAGGACTAGTATCCAAAATCTATAAAGAGCTCACCAAACTCCACGCCTGAAAAACAAATAATCCAGTGAAGAAATGGGCAGAAAACATGAATAGACACTTCTCTAAAGAAGACATCCAGATGGCCAACAGGCACATGAGAAGATGCTCAACGTCGCTCCTCATCAGGGAAATACAAATCAAAACCACACTCAGATACCACCTCACGCCAGTCAGGGTGGCTAAATTGAACAAATCAGGAGACTATAGATGCTGGAGAGGATGTGGAGAAACGGGAACCCTCTTGCACTGTTATTGGGAATGCAAACGAGTACAGCTGCTCTGAAAAACAGTGTGAAGGTTCCTCGAAAAATTAAAAATAGATCTACCCTATGACCCAGCAATAGCACTGCTAGGAATTTACCCAACGGATACAGGAGTGATGATGCATAGGGGCACTTGTACCCCAATGTTTACAGCAACACCTTCAACAATAGCCAAATTATGGAAAGAGCCTAAATGTGCATCAACTGATGAATGGATAAAGAAATTGTGGTTTATATACGCAATGGAATACTACGTGGCAATGAGAAAGAATGAAATATGGCCTTTTGTAGCAATGTGGATGGAACTGGAAAGTGTTGTGCTAAGTGAAATAAGTCATACAGAGAAAGACAGATACCATATGTTTTCACTCTTATGTGGATCCTGAGAAACTTAACAGAAGACCATGGAAGAGGGGAAGGAAAAAAAAAGGTTAGAGAGGGAGGGAGCAAAAACATAAGAGACTCTTAAAAACTGAGAACAAACTGAGGGTTGATGGGCGGTGGGAGTGAGCGGAGGGTGGGTGATGGGTATTGAGGAGGGAACCTGTTGCGATGAGCACTGGGTGTTGTATGGAAACCAATTTGACAATAAACTTCATATTAAAAAATAAATAAGTAAAATAAATAAAATATACAAAAATAGAAAAAAATAAAAACAAATATGTCCACCAGAGAAAAAAGTCAAACCTTTCTAAATACTGTGTGTATATAGTCTTATTGTGTGTGTGTATGAATATATATATACTTGACACGTTAAAAGAAAAAAAAGGATTTCAATCTGGCTCATGAAGCAAGACTCAACTATATGCTGTATATAGAGATTCACCTCTCATAAAATGGTTTAGGAATGCTTAAAATAAAGAAAAAGTCTACCAGGGCAATGAAACCGTAAGATAGAAGGATAGCAATCCTCTTATTAGCCAATATAGAATACAAGCCAAAAATCATTTAAGGTTATCAAGGGCACTTGTACTAAAAATCACAAATCATAATGGTGTATTAATACTTATAAATAATTATTCACCTAATAACATAGCAACCATTTCTATGAAACAAAATACATAGATAGAAACAGACAGTATGAGACTTTAACATACCACTCTCAGTATAACACATATGAAGTCCTCCAATCAAAGACCACCATAACACCTGTAGCTGAACAAGTCACATTAGTGCTCATTGCATGGAGGAAAACTGCACACCAGGAGAAACATAGAGTGAGCCAATAAGAGGGTCTTAGAAAAGACTTATTTTAAATGTTGGGCATATTTAGGAGATATGGGAAGAGTTTTATAGAAGAGTACTATTGGAAAGTGGGGGTAATTATATTTGTAGTTTATTGTATTTTGTTGTAGTAATAAGTCTTATCCAGAAGGAGGGCAATAGGAGTGAGGCTACAGCAGTAACTGGTAAATGGTCAAAGGGCAGATGCCACTCATATTAACTTGATAGGGAAATATTAACCATTTTATGGTTTAAATAGTAAGCTTGTTTTTAAGTTTGTGCTTAGAAAAAAATGTGTAATTGTCTTGTTTTTGTCTTTATCATAGTCACAAAGTGACCTTGTCAGTATCAGGTTGTTTTGTCCAAGAAGAGAACAGCAGGCCTAGATGAGAATGCTAGATGAGCTACAACACTGAGCTCATCAGGGTCTGCTTTCATCTTTTTTAGACTAAATGCACACAAAGTAAGTAAGAAGGTAGAGTTACTAAGAAACATAATTACTAAGGTAAATTTTATAAATATACATCAAACTTTATACCCTTATAAGAGAATACATTGATGTTTGTCTATGTATGTCTATGTAACATTGCCTAAATATATATTTATTAGGTCACACTCATATGTATACACACAGAAACTTCAGTAAGTCCCATAAAATAGAACTATTATAAGCAATGCTCCTTAATCACTATACAACAAAACTAGAAATTTTTAATAAAATCATAAACCAACAAAGCTTTAACCTTGAAATTTAAAAACACTTAGTAAACTTTTAGGTTAAAGGAAAGTTACAAATGATATTATTGTTTTTAAAGTACAGAATATGTAGGGTGCATTAAAAAATTCCTAGGGGCGCCTGGGTGGCGCAGTCGGTTAAGCGTCTGACTTCAGCCAGGTCGCGATCTCGCGGTCCGTGAGTTCGAGCCCCTTGTCGGGCTCTGGGCTGATGGCTCAGAGCCTGGAGCCTGTTTCCGATTCTGTGTCTCCCTCTCTCTCTGCTCCTCCCCCGTTCATGCTCTGTCTCTCTCTGTCCCAAAAATAAATAAAACGTTGAAAAAAAAATTTAAAAAAAATTCCTATCACTAAACACTTTAATAATAAAATTAAGTATTTAAAATGAATTAACTACTCAATTAAAAACTAGAATAATAATAGCATAAATCTGGGGTGCCTGGGTGGCTCAGTCGGTTGGAGCACCCATTTCTTAATTTTGGTTCAGGTCATGATCTCACTGTTCTTAGGACTGAGCCCCACATCAGAATCTGTGCTCTAGTGCAGAGCCTGCTTGGGATTCTCTCTCTCCCTCTCTTTTTGCCCGTAGCTTGCCTGTGCATGTGCATTCTCTCTCCTCTCTCTCTCTCTCTAAATAAGCACTTAAAAGAAAATGTAAATCAAAATAAAACATACAAAAATAATATAAATAAAATTAGAAGTTAATGAGCTAGAGATTAAAAAAACAGTAGATCTAATCATTAAATAAAAATCCTAGGTTTTGAAAAAATATAGATATATGCTTATTTGAAAAAAAATAAATACAATAAGTTTAAACCAAAAATGATGAGATTGGCTGGCTACAAGAGATGACTGAAATAGTCGGAAACAATGGGAAGAAGGGAATGGTATAGAAGGAATGATGAAGTAGCGATACTCCGAGCATACATTTTTGCTTAGTTTGACTTTTAGTACATTGGTTATATTTTTCATATTTAAAATATAAATAAATAACTAAAATCAAGCAGGAAATGGGGGCAAATCCAAACTAGAATAAAAATAGTAAGTAATAAGCGTAACTGTATTACAGACAATTACACTATGGGATTAGGAAAGAAAAATAATTAACCTAATTAACTTTGGAAAATAGAATTTTGACTTGATATTTTAAAGCCAAAGACACAGTTGAATGTATACAAATATTGTGCTATAGTTGGTAAATTTTTCTTCATAAGGTTATGGGTTTGCAATTCTGAGGCCACTTTATGTGTAAAGATATTGTGGATAATGAAAACTAGGTTTCATGCTATCAGAGAAAAGTGTTACAAATGGAAAGGGGAAATACTAGAATCAACTTTGTGGTGTTGGATTAGAGTCAGATATGTGTATGTAGAAATACTGACAGACATATGTATACAGATATTCCTCAACTGATGATGATGTTACATCCTGATAAAACCATCATAAGTTGAAATTATCCTAAGTCAAAATTCATTTAATACACTTAACCTACCAAACATCATAGCTAGCCTACCTTAAATGTGCTCACCATGTTTATGTTAACCTACAGTTGAGCAAAATCATCTAACACAAAGCCTATTTTATATTAAGGCATTGAATATTTAATTCATTGAATATTGAAAATGAAAGAGACTGGGTTTTATGAATGTATAATAGTTGTAAGTGTATTGGTTGTTTACCCTTGTGATCACATGGCTGGCTGGGAGCTGCAACTGGCTGCCACTGCCCAGCATCATAAGAGAGAGTATCATACCACCACATGTCACTAGCCTGGGAAAAGATCAAAATTCAAAATCTGAAGTGTGGTTGCTACTGAATACATATCACTTTCACACTATCATAAAATTAAGAAAAATCATAAGTCAAATCATTGTAATTGGGGAGTGTCTGTATATGGACATACATAATGTTTCCTATCTTTGCTCACTGAAAAGCAATAAAACCCCAGTAGCAGTGAGATCATCTAGCTTTCACATTTTGGTTTCTAAATCTCATTCTCCAGTTAAAGGAATAGAACCAATATGGTGAAGTGTTTGATCCAGGTCTTGGTTACAGATAATCCTTCATGTTGAAATGACACAGGAGCCAGCTTGAAGGAGCTCCTAATGGCCAAATCTGGGACAGTTAGAAGAACAAAATAAATATTTATAGTGATAAATGTAATTTATAGAACCAAATAAAAATCTGTGAATTCACAGTGATGTAGATGCATTAATAAATAAGTAAAATAGGGGCTCTTTCTTGGAGTAAAATTCTAAATAATAAATGGAGAAGGGAGGATGGAAATTGAAATCACTACACTATAGTTATAATTGCTGCATCAATTGATGCTATAATTAGGAGAAGTGTGGCACACAGGATTATTGTGTAGTCTCCAAATATATACCTGAAAGATACTTATTAATTATACAGGAAAATTAATAATTTTACAATGGAGTCACCTGCTGGATACCATCTCGATCAAGTGATTTAAGTTATTACCAGTAACAGATGTATTGCCATGCCCTGTCTCCTGATTTGATGCACTGAAACGGACATAGCATTACTTATGTGGAATTCTTACCCAAAAAAATGCAAAATTTGAGTTTAATCAGCTTTTGGGGAAACAGCGAAACTTAACAATTAGGGCTCTTCTATAACTGGCTGTTCTTTTCAAAAGTGACAGAGTCTTGATGAAACCTCAACAAAGAAAGAAATACTGTAGTAGATTATAGAAAACTAAGGAGACATAGCATTTAAATGTAATATAAGATCCTCATTTGTATCCCAGATCATAAAAAAGTAGTTTCTCTAGATTATTTAATCTATAGAATCTATTTATTATTTAATCTGTTACTTTTCTGATTCTGATACTGTCCTATTGTGTAGTATCTTACCTTTTAGAGAAGTTTAGTGAAGAGTAATTGGAAATTATTTGCTTTATTTTTGCAACCATTCATAAGTCTGACATGATTTCAAAATTAATATCCAAAAAAACAAAGCTTACATTGTAGTATATATAATGATATATATAATGATATATATAATGATATATATATATATTCACAATTAACACAACTGCATGTGGGAATAATTTGTTCAAATTATTGTCAGAGAAAGATTCATTAAGGAAGGTATAAGTTAATTGGTTTTGGAAAAAATTAAAATTATCTAGCTGAGCAAAGGTTTTAATATGCTAATTTGAACAGTCCAGTAGGGAAATATAGAATATAGCTTTTCTCAATTTTATCTGACTTTTTTTCATGGAACTTTTGGTTGACATAAGTTCCAAGAAATATAATTTATTAAACACTAATGGAAGCAGTTGGTTGCCGAGAGGGTATTTTTAGTATGGATGGACATGAAAAGATTAACCTTGGTAAGAGTTGAGTCCAATCATCTGCTTCAAGACATAAATATGCATAATAAGGATCTCAGCCTATGTCCAAGCCTTTAGCCTATCCTGAGGCACAGGCACATCTAGGCATATTTGGTGAACTTGTGGGAGCTAGATCATTTCACTGGGTTAAGGAATCTCTTAGAAAAGACTTCATGCTTTGGCCATATCTGGCAAACTGACAAAGTGGCAGGAAGGTAGTTTTGAGGAATCTATCAGCAAAACAACACAATAAAAGTGACAATGATGAAGATGATGACAAACTGTTTCTGCAGAGAGCTTTATATGCTGAGTGGGAAGAATGGCAGTGAATAGACTTTCTTCTTGGCTGGGGTCTATGCTTAGATACTGGTAAGAGAGAGAGTTGAAGTAATACTTAAAAGATGCATTTCCCTACTCTGAATAAAACGTAAGGGTACACTAACCCTGATTTCACACCAGCCATTCTTGCAGAAATTTGTGGCTTTGGCTCCATCCGAATCCTTCAGCACTCCCAGATGATGCCAGCAGCAGCCAGAACTTTTCCTTTGTTCTTCCTGATGGAACATTAGCAAAGATGGCCAGCAAAAGCAGTGGTGGGAAGAACTTGGTAATAAGCACATTTGTCACATAAACCAGAGTAACCTTTGGAGTACACACAGGTTGTTGACATTGAGACAATGTGAGTTGTAGCCATTTTTTTGAAACCATTTTGATGATGTTCATTTGGTGCTGGAGAGACCAGGAAACAAGGGTCTCTTCTTCCCATTCCTCCTATACATCCGCAAAAGTCAGATGTGGCTGTTTTTCTGTGGTCTCAAGGCTGAGTTGTCCTACTGAGTAGAGTTTTAATAAACAGTGACTGGTAATACACTTTTAAGTAAAATCTGAGCAAATCAGTAAAGTCACCAGAATGTATTGTGATTGCAAACAAGTATTACAACACAACCTCTATAGCTAAACAAAACAAAATACAGCTTGGTTTTGAATGTGTTCTGCAACATGTCACCACCACATTGTTATTTTACTCATTCAGAATAAGAACGATGACCCCTGTACCTCTAGCTGCATGTATAGGCACATGTGTATTATATGGGAAGGGTGCTGGGAACATTGGATAGAAAGGTGTGAGGTGACTGCATTTAAGTGTTTGACTTGCCTTTTTAATTTGTTTAATTAGATTTTGTTAGTGTCCCATCATCATTTGAGTTTTCTATTCCACTTAGTGATAGATTTTTTCCTATATTTTCTTCATCAAAACCTGTGTGTCTTTTACCCCAATGTCACAATGTTAGAGAGATGGGTGGGTTATAAAATTCGTTTTTTAGACCTTTTGGAGAGTTGCCTTTTATAACATCCTCATTCTTATAAATATATTTCAGAGGAGCCTGGATTGTGTGTGTGTGTGTGTGTGTGTGTGTGTGTGTGTGTGTGTGTGTTTGCTAGTGGTTCTATGTACAACTATTTAGGATACACATATATTTTGAATCACATGTCCTGTCTCAATTTACCGTTTCCTGGATATATAAAACTTTTAGCTGCTCAGCTATAGTATTGTATATATATTCTCAGACCTAGAGTTTTAATGAATTTTCCTGATATTCATGTTTCATGTATCTCCAATCCAAACAAAACACACTATTCATTTTGCCACTGAATAGGAAATGATCCCGGCTATAGAATACCCAACCTCCTCTCCGGTTTGCTAATAGACTTTTATTAACATATTTTTGGACAATTAAGCTCCCTAGCTATGAAGGGAGATTTTTCTTCCAAATGTCTTGTTTTCCTTGCCTCTTAAGAAGAGTAAGACAGCTGCCATTGGAGCACAGCTCTGGGATTGTCAGTCATCCATGCAGTCTTCTCACTACTAAGGACATTCTCATCCAACTGGAGAGTTTTCTGCTATTATGTGAAAATCTACCCCGGCTTTCAGGGAAGATGGATGTAAATAAAACTCCTGAGATGTTTGACACCATTTCACTACTCCTAAGACTAATGGGGATTTGGGGAAAATAGAGGAAAGATGAACTAAACACTAGGATATAATTTCGCTCAAGCCTGGGTTATACAAAAAGACCAGTATACATAGGGATAACTTTAGCTTTAAAAAAAGTGCTCTTATTCCTACACACAACTCCCAAAACTTTGTCTTCTATTTTGCTAGTTATTCTATAACTCTTTTTACATTTATTTATTTATTGAGAGACACAGAGAGACAGAGCACAAGTTGGGGAGGGGCAGAGAGAGAAGGAGACACAGAATCCAAAGCAGGCTCCAGGCTCTGAGCCGTCAACACAGAGCTCAATGTGGGGCTCAAACTCTCAAACTGTAAGATCATGACCTGAGCCGAAGTCAGATGCTTAACCGGCTGAGCCACCCAGGCGCCCCAATTATTCTAAGCTTTGATACACATTTCTACTTCCAATATTGTATATATAAGCAATTCTTTAAATTCCACTTATTATAATAACAGTGTAAGAAAAAATAATATGTTCAAAAATGCTTCATAATTCAGAAATATTCTATCAAATGGATTATCTTGTTTGATTTTGAAACATGTGAATTAAGGAATAATTTTAATTATTGTTATTATTCATTTTTTGGTTGGGATACCATAGGATTTAAATATTTTTCATTGTCATATAGAAACACGGTAACAGGTTGTAGGAAAAATGGTATTGAAGTCCAGGTCTTGTAACTGCAAAAATCAGAACTACTTCAACCATGCTGTGCTCACATTCTTCCCTCAATGATTCTTTTTCTTAACTTTGTTTTTTAATATTGTTCATATTTTCCATAGTTTTCAGTCACCTTGATACTTTATCTTTGTATAATAGCTTCTTAGTCAGTATTTTAAATTCTCCATTTATAACTTCTATTATCATCCCTTCATAGACTTATAAAATCATAGGTCATTAATCTTGGAAGGCACAGACTTTAGTCCAAAGAATGTTTTAATTATTTTCACAAAATCCTGGATTTATTCTACTTTTTCTTGAATATTAAGCTATCATATGTTTGTTCTTTTAGTACTCAAAGATAAATTTAACTTTCTAAAACCTCACTTTTGTAGGCTAGATAATCTTAAATTTATTAATTATTCTTCTCAGTGTTTCACATCAGTTAGGGATTTTTAAGATCCAACTGACAAAAAACATGACCCAAACTAAACAAAACCAAAAAGGAATTTATTTTCTTACACAACCGAAATATCTAAAATTAGGGCCAGCTACACAACTGGATTGGTATTGAGTTTCAAAAACATTCCCAGGTTGATAATAAAAGGATGTCATAAAGGAATTTTGGAGTAATGGAAATGTTCGGCATTGTGACTGTGGTAGTGGTTAGTCAAATCCATATATTTGTCAAAGGCCATGGAACTATATAAAATGATCCATAAAGAGTTCATTTTATTCATTTAGGTTTTAAAAATCAGTCAGGATGTGCACACCAAATTGGAAACCATAAACAATCTATGTGAAAAATACTGCTACATTGTACTCAGGTCAAAATGAAAACTTTTAGTATGCATTATATTAACTCTTTTCTTTCTTTTTTTTTTTTTAAAGTCACTTTATATCTAGGTGTTTGTAGCAGAATGCTGTCATCAAAATCATAGCTCACTTAAATACTTAAAGGATTAAAAAAAAAACAGAATTTGCTCACTAAAAGACTTACCAGCTTTTAAAAAGATTTAAGGATCAAAGCTGTGTTTATTTTTAATTCATCTAGTAAGCTATGCAAATCTTTAAGACACTATGTTTGCAGTCATACTTCAGAATGACATAAGTTAGTGCACTGGATTTTATGATGGATAGAGTGTTTTTAAAATTATTGAAAATAGTTTATTTTTTCTAAGTCAAAAAATTCTTCTTTTACATAAATGTAAGAGTTAGACAAGAATTCAAGAGGCTTATTTGACTTGATTTTGTTTTTCTCATCTTCATTTTTTTTTTTGTTTCATTTACATTCTCCTTTCTCATGTCTTTGACTGCAAAACTAAGTTGCTTGTGGAACATTCTGGTATAGTTCAGCATTTATGTTTTAAGTAACTTTTTCCATATGCTTGTTTTTGCCTCCATGAGGTCTTTTGTCTCAACTTCCTTAATCCCCTACTCTTAAATTAAAGAAAAAAGATTTTAGCTTTCCTTGTTGTGTTTGGCTATGATGTGTAGAATCAGTCATACCCACCACTCTACTGTAAGTTTATAATTTTAATTAGCTTCCTATAGAATTTCCCTCTTGACTCCATTGCCCAGTTAAAATAAGTTTCAACTTCCTCAACTCCCAAGAAGTAAGATGTGTGGGAAGACAGTGATCAAAGGATTAAATAGAAACCTCTAGAAATCTTATTTCTTCTTTGAAGAAAATCAGGTCAGTTTTTACCATGTTTTCTGCTTGGATTCATAGTTCATGGCTGGTCATCAGTATTTGATGATTTAAAATGCTTTTGGCTCTCTCTATTTAAAAACAAGATTAGTTACGTATGTCACATGAACTCCTGCATTTGTGGTATCACACACTAGAATTAAGGATATTACTGTTTTTTCCATTACTGTATGCTGTCTTTACTCAGAACTTTCTTTCTTGGATTGCAATTTTGAATGCTTGGTCTCAGATATTATCCAATTACTGTTCATCTCAGCATATTCAAATCCTCAAAGGCATAATCAAAACAAATATTGGAGTGTGGTAGAGACAAAGATTTAATGCCCTTTAAATAAAAATAAATTAGGCAGCATCTATATATTCAAAGCACAATGGGATGTAATTGAAATATGTAGTCATTCTAATTTTCCAAAGCCTTTCACCAATTTCCTATTAGAAGCAGATACTAGGAAAAAGATGTGACCAGAGTAGCAGATTATATTTTGAGAATGAAATTTACCTATTCTGTTTTCCATTTTTTCTAGAAATGAATTTAAAGTCAATATAAATTATGTTATTTAGATATGCATCTTATTTGAATGTAGAACTATTAAGCCTTCTCTCACTTATTTTTTGACATCGTTCTGTTCTTCATGTTTTCTAGATGTTCACAGGTTTGGGGCCAGAGGCCATGTGCCATAAAGTGGGTTACATTACAGAGAGAGATCCTTTTCTTAAGGAAATTATTCTTTAATAATGGGGAGTAAGCATGCTTGTTGTTTACTCTTGACAGAAGCATTATCTTTATATGTCAAGACTGTTCACTATACTAGCATCCTTGATGATAGTCTGGGAAAAAAGGCAGTTATGCTTTTCCACATAACATGCATCTATCAGAAACCTTTAGAGAATTGTCTCCCAATACCTACTCAAGTCATTCATACATGTAGAAGATAATCACCAGGTCAGTTAAAGATAAAAGTGTTTAAATAAATAAGGCAATGAGTAAGTGATATTGTAAATGTTTTTGAATAAAATAAAGCAGAAATGTTTTTGACTTTATAGTAAGGCAGTTCTAAACAGGTGACAAGTTCTTTTCTTAGAAAAGAAAGAAAACATTTATAAATGTAATTACATAATAATTTTTGAATTTTAGTATAAAGTAAATTATAAACAACAGAATTGGAGAAATTATATATATTATTAATACTGGAAAATTATGGTATTATTGAAAATATGGTATGGCAATACCCTAATAACTGGCAAAGGTTACTATTACTATCCAGGATATATACAAGTTTCCTCCAAGCAATATTTAAAAAAAAAAAAAAAGCAAAACAAGGTAATATAGTATGAGCAAAAGGTATGGTCAGGATATTTACATAAGAAGTACAAAATATAGGGGTTCCTGTGTGGCTCAGTTGGTTGAATGTCTGACTCTTGGTTTCAGCTCAGGTCATGATCCCAGGGTCATGGGATTGAGCTCTGCCTTGGGCTCCATGCTGAGCATGAAGTCTGCTTAGAATTCTCTCTCTCATTCCTTCTTAACCCAATTGTGCTCCCTCTCTCTCTCTCTCTTTCTCTAAAATAATAATAAAAAAAGAAGTATAAAATACCAGTAATAAATTTTAAAAGTTCTTAATTTTACTGGAAATAAAATTCATGTTTTATGTTTTTAATCTTTCAGTTTGATAACCAAATAAATGTTTCTGAGAGCATAGGAAAGCATGTAATTCCATACACTATTAGTGGAGGTATAACTCATTATAGTTACTTTAGAGGGTAGTTTGGCAGTTTCTATTCAAATTTAATATTTACATACCTCAAGAATCAATAATATTTTTTTTATATTTACTCTAGAGAAACATTTTGTATTTTCCCAAGGAGCCATGTACAAAAAAACTATTGAAATATTATTTGCCCTGATATAACATAAGAATAAACAAAATAGTCAATAAAGGAATGGGTAGATAAAATGTGGAATACTACTGACAGTTAAATATCCTCAATTTATAGTGGAAATTGTAAACTGTAGGCTAATATCTACAACAGCATGCCACTTAGGTAATTAGAGAGAGAGAGAGGAAGGGAGGGAGAGGGGGGACAGGAAGAGAGACTGAGAGAAAGGGAGAGGAAGGAAACAATATCCATGTGTGTATAAAATGATCTAGAAATATACATGGTAAATTGATAACCAGAGTTACTTCTGGGAGAGAAATTTGGGTTGACAGTTGGTAATCAGGGAGAACTTTTTTTGTTTCATGAATTCAACTTGTCCAGCCTGGTGATTTTTGACCTATGTATTTAATCCATGAACCCACCACCCACAAAGATACAGAGCATGAAATAGCTAATTTATAATACAGGTATATGTGATTCTACTCTCTTTTATTTAGCATAAAAAGGGAGATAGAGTAATAATGGAGTTGAAAGAATGCATGAATAATGCACCTATCTTAGTGACTGGCCACAGATTGGAGCATTAGCATTAATTCTAGATAGTAAAATATCAAAATTAGGATAATATATGTATTGTATTGAAAAAGACTGATTTAATAATATTATAGTCAAAGTCTTCCTTAGTTTGCCAGCACATTTGATTTTTGTCTAATTCAGTTATTTAGAAAGGATGATGGTGATTTTGGGATTTCCTCTCTCTTGTGATGTGATTATTTCATTATCATGAGGATAATAATTAGCAGTATGAACTGACCAACAAACTATTTTGCTTTGGAAACAATTGGACAGAATTGTTTAACTTATTTGCTGGAGAAGTCATGCTTGTACTTTCCTGTAGGAGGTGATTACTTTAAAGATCATAACTGCATTAGACATAGTAATGGTTTTGATGCTTGGAGGAAGTAGAACCACAAACAGATGTTTTGCATTTTTAGATGATGAAAACTTTTATCTGGAACATTGATGGGCCTTGGGAGGGTAGTTTTTATATATTATTCTCAATCTTAATGATGTTTTGTTTGATTATGAGGCTGGTAAAACAGAAATGCAAAATGTTCTGGAAACTAGAAAATAGATTAATGTAGCTTACGCTATTCCTGGTGAAGACCTGACAGAGCTGAAAGGTGGGCTAATTTTTACTCTTTGTAATGTAATATAAATATACACACATACTTCAAAGTGAAAAGTATAAAGAATAATACATTGAGTACTAATGCATACTTTTCTAGGCTGGCGACATCTGAATGGTATATAGTATTTGCATTTTTTAGGATTATTTTTAAGGAATAAACAATTGTTTTTATGATTGAAATTACCTTTGTACCTTTTCCTATTCTAAAATTTATCCTGTCCAGAGGGAATCTCTTTTGAATTTTGTATTTATCATCTGACAAATATTTCAAACTTTTTAAAAAGTTTATTTATTTACTTTTAGAAAGAGAGGGAGGGAGAGAGAGAGCACAAGTTGGGGGGGGGTGCATAGAGAGAGGTAGAAAGAGAATCCCAAGCACAGAGCTCTGACAGCACAGAGCCTGATATAGAGCTCAATCTCATGAACTGTGAGATCAATTTCATGAACAAAGTAGGCTCCAGGCCCTGAGCTGTCAGCACAGAGCCTGATGTGGGGCTCAAACTCGCTGAGCTGAAGTCAGACGCCCAACCTACTGAGCCATCCAGGCACCCCAAAACTTGCTTATTTTTTTAGTCCAATATTGCTTTTGAAGTTTAGCCAAGATGAAAAAGGAGTTCTGTTAGCCTCAGATCTTCTTTGATCAATTATTACAAATAAAGTGGAAGCCTTTTATTTTTTTAATCCTCCACATGTCATCCTTTCTGTTCTTCTTGGTGATGTTATGACCAGTGACACTATTTGCACTTTACTTCATATATATGTATCTAGAAATAATGTTACATTGTTTTGTGTGTTTGCATGTTTAATTGTGTGTACTTTGCCTTTTTGTCATTATGAGATATCCTTTTACAATTTTGGCAGTACTTCTTATGATAGTTTGTTTTTACCTGAATTTATATTGCCACTCCAGACTTCTTAGCTTTACTTTTTGCATACTTTATCTTTTTTCTATCTTTTTATTTTTAACATTTTTGTGCATCTATATCAACTGCTTCTTTTTTGTTGTTGTTTATTTATTTTGAGAGACCACAATTGGGGTAACAGAGAGAAAGAGAGAGAAAACCCCAAGCAGGCTCTGTACTGTCAGAGCAGAGCCTGATGTAAGTCTTGAATTCACCAACCATGAGATCATGACCTGAGCTGAAGCTGGAAGCTTAAACAACTGAACCACCCAGGACTCCCTTTGTGTCTTTATATCAAAAGACACATAGCATATGGGTCTTGCTTTTTTATTTTTTTTTTAATTTTTTTTTTTCAACGTTTATTTATTTTTGGGACAGAGAGAGACAGAGCATGAATGGAGGAGGGGCAGAGAGAGAGGGAGACACAGAATCGGAAACAGGCTCCAGGCTCTGAGCCATCAGCCCAGAGCCTGACGCGGGGCTCGAACTCACAGACCGCGAGATCGTGACCTGGCTGAAGTCGGAGCTTAACCGACTGCGCCACCCAGGCGCCCCAGGGTCTTGCTTTTTTAATTCAGCATGATAATTTGCATGTTAATTGGGAAATGTAGTCCATTTATATTTAATGTAATTGCTGATATGATTAAATATAGGTCTAATCTTATAATTTGTTCTTCATGCTGTCTTCTCTGTTTTTGGTACCTCTGATCATTTTTTATTTTCATTTATGTTAATTAAATATTTTTAATATTCCTCTTCTCTTTATTTTAGCTACAACTCTGCATTATTTTTTAATTATTATTTTTTTAATGTTTATTTATTTTTGAGGAAGAGAGAGAGAGACAGAGTGCAAGTGGGGGAGGGGCAGAGGGGGCTCAAATTCATGAGCCATGAGATCATGACCTGAGCCGAGGTAGGACGCCCAACTGACTGAGCCACCCAGGTGCCCCTACAACTCTACATTATTTTAAAGTATTTTCTCTGGAAATTATACAATGCATCTATAAGTTACCACAGTCCAATTAGTGTTCATAATGGACTTATGTAAAGTGTGAGAAGCTTATAACAGTTTAATTCCATCTAACAGTGCCTTCCCTCCTTTGTGACATGTTCTCATATATATTTGAGAATATGTATATATTTTTATCTGTGTTAAAAATTAAATAGGAAAGCTTTATAATTTTGCTTCAGTCATTTGTCTTTTAAAAAATTTAAAAAGAGAGAAGGGGAAAACATATAACTCATATTTGTCTACATAATTGCCATTTTTTTATTGCTTTATTTTTTGTTAGAGATTTGAATTTCCATCTGGTGTGAAGTTTTATTCCGTTGCCCCTTCAATGTATTACAGTGTTGACTAGAAATGGTGAGTGTGTTCACTTTTCTTATTCCTAATTTTAAAAGGTAGTTTCTAATGTTTCTTACTTTAAATAATATGATTATAGGTTTATCAAGTTTATTATTTTATTTATATATATTTGAAAAAATTTTAATGTTTATTTATTTTTGAGAGAAAAACAGCGTGCAAGCTGGGGAGGGGCAGAGAAAGAGAGAGAGACACAGAAACTGAAGGCAGCTCCAGGCTCTGAGCTATCAGCACAGAGCTATCAGCATAGGCTCTGAGCTATCAGCACAGAACCTGTTGCAGGGCTTGAACCATGAGATCATGACCTGAGTCCAAGTCAGACACTTAACTGACTGAGCCACCCAGGCATCCCTTATTTTCATTTTTTAACTTTATTTTTATTTATTTATTTTTGAGGTGAGGGGCAAAGAGAGAAGGAGAGATAGGTTCCCAAGCTGGCTGCACACTGTGAGCACAGAGCCTGATGTGGGGCTTGAACTCTTGAACTGTGAGATCATGACTTGGGCCAAAATCAAGAGTCAGATGCTTAACTGACTGAGCCATCCAGGTACCCTAGGTTTATCAAATTTATTAAGTTAAAGTATTTTTTATATCATTAGTTTACTAAGAGTTATTGTCATGAATGAGTGTTTAATTTTATCAGAGTCTTAAGTATATTTAATGGGATAAACATATTTCCCTTTTTTAATATCCCATTGTTATAAAGGGTATTTGTAGAATTTCTAACTAAAATCAATCTTTAAATTCCTAGAATAAAGAAAAGGTAGTCATTTTTTAATTATTGTTTTTAGATATAGTGTGGAATTTAAATTGCCGTTTTGAATTTTTAGATTTATATTAATGAGCAATATGGATTTTAATTTTCCTTCCTTTTTAGATGTTTATTTATTTATTCATTGAGAGAGAGAGAGAGAGAGAGAGAGAGAGAGAGAGAGAGAGAGAGAGAATGAACAGGATAGGGGCAGAGAGAGAGAGAGAGGAAGACAGAAAGTCCAAAGCAGACTCCACACTGTCAGCAGGGAGCTCGACATGGGGCTTGAGCTTATGAATTGTGAGTTCATGACCTGACCCGAAATCAAGAGTCTGATGCTTAACCAACTGAGCCACCCAGGCACCCCTTAATTTTCCTTTCTTTTTTTTTTTTAATTTTTTTTTCAACGTTTATTTATTTTTGGGACAGAGAGAGACAGAGCATGAACGGGGGAGGGGCAGAGAGAGAGGGAGACACAGAATCCAGGCTCCAGGCTCTGAGCCTGATGCGGGGCTCGAACTCCCGGACCGCGAGATCGTGACCTGGCTGAAGTCGGACACTTAACCGACTGCGCCACCCAGGCGCCCCTAATTTTCCTTTCTTAATATTGTTTTTTTTTCTGTTTTTTTATTCCTATGTATATTTTTAGTGGTTTTTTTGAGTAACAATACATTAATGGCAAATTGTCTCAATTTTTGTTTACTTGAAAGTACCTTAATTTCATTATCATCTTGATTGATTATGTTTCTGGGTATGTATTAATTGTCAAAATATATTTTTTAGCACTTCAAATGTATTATTCCTTTTTTTTCTGGCTTCTCTGTCCTTTTGAGAAGCCTACTATCAGAGTCATTTTATTTGTTATAATTCTTTCCTAATAATTTGTGTTTTTTCTTTAGTTGCTTTGAAGTCCTTTTGTATCTTGGGTTCTGTAGTTTTTGCTGCTCTAAATTTAGCTTTGGATTTTTTTCATCTATTTCATTCAGTTTGTGTTGTTTTATGAAGCAATCTCTTAAATGTGTTATCTTTTCAAATTTTGCCTCTGTATTCTGTCTAGTCTCTTTTTTTTTTTTAAGTTTATTTATTTATTTTGAGAGAAATGGAAAGAGAGAGAATGTGTGAGTGGGTGAGGGGCAGAGAGAGAAGGAGAGAGAATCCAATCAGGCTGTGTGCCAACCTTATGTCCATCTCAGGAGCTGCGAGATCACAACCTGAGCCAAGATCAAGAGTTGAACACTAACCAACTGAGCCACCCAGCCCCTAGTCTTTCATTTTTGAAATCTTATTTGGGTTTCCTCATTCTGTCCTTGATGCTTTTTTTTTTTCCTACTTTCTACTTTTTGTCTTCCTGTATTCTAAACTATGCTTATATTTTACTCCCAAATCACCAATCTTTTTATGTTTTGTTTCTTTTCCTTATGTTGTTAATTATTTTAAATATACTTATTGTATAGTTTTATCTGAGAGGATGACTATTTGAAGCTCTGGTGGTCTGTTGGTGTTATGTCTGCTGACTTTTGCTTATGGTGTTTTATAATTTTGGAATTGTAATTGGAATGCTTCTTTTTAGCATACCTTTTACTATGGCAATCCTGGGAAGCCTGAGGGAGGATTTCTTTGATTTACTTCTACCAGGGACTCATTTTATTGTTAATTTTTCTGTTTGCATTGATCCCTATCCAAACAACAAATATTTTTAAATGTATCATATTTCATGGTAGATCTGTGACTAAACTTCTCTTTATCCTCTGCTCTATGACATATAGTAAATTGGCCCAGGAGAAGAACACTGCACTGATAAACTGTAAAATTTGCATATTATTTCTTTTAAAAAAGTGTATGGGTTATCTGAGAATTCTGAGTGATAACATGGGAAGAGTTATACGTGATGTAAGTATTATAAATACTCCTTTACAGTGCTGAATTAGGATATTTAACTAAAAGTCGTGTGCTGTATAATTTTGAGAGGGGTTGTCCTAATATGTTTTAGTAATTAAGAAAATTATTTCTATGATCTGTGCTTCTAGGAACTGAAAACATACAGAAATAAACTAGCATTTGATGTGTATAAATGCCAGAGTTTATATTAATATACGCATTTATCATATTATTGGTGAATGTGGTAATCAAATAATTTATATTTATTATTTGGCAGTTCACATAGTGCTTCTGTAGAAGCAGTTCATTTGATCTTTAGAAAAGTTTTGAAGTTCTAAAAGAGGTATGACAGATACCATTATACTTACTTTACAAGTAGGTAAATTTAGCTTTAGCCTAATTAAGTAAATTTCTCTGTAAGAGTTGGAAGTGGGATTTGACTCCAGGTTTTCTAACACTAAATCCATTACTTTTGTAATTATACCTCTGTGCTTGATATATAAGGAATAATCATTTTTAAAAAAGGTTTTTTTCACACTGAGTTTTACTAATTATTTTCATTAAGTTTAAGAGTTTGTGGAAATTAAAAAAAAAAAAAATCTCAAGGTGGAGCACCTGGGTGGCTCAGTCGGTTAAGCGTCTGACTTTGGCTAGGTCATGATCTCCCAGTAGGAGGGTTCGAGCCCCACATCCAGCTCTGTGGTGACAGCATGGAACCTGGAGCCTGCTTGGGATTCTGTGTCTCCTCATCTCTGCTCCTCCCCTGCTGGCGTTCTGTCTCTCTCTCAAAAATGAATAAACATTAAAAAAAAATTCTCAAGGAACAGAAATGTTGTAACCCAGAATTTCATTGAAGTTTGTTTTCTTCTGTGTATGAGTTATACAATTGTAGTTGTAGGTTTTTAAGGATCCCAGCGTTTTAATTGTTGATCTCTGAACACCAGACTAATCATATAATAAACAATAAAATGTTCCTTTAATTAATTAATTCAACAAAGAAAAATTACGTAAAAAGATTTTAAACAAACTTTGTCACAATGCAGATTTTCTGGTTGTTGTTAAATATAATAACCAACTGTTGGATGAAGCTAGAAGATTTCTACTTTGGTATATTCGTATCTAGTTGAATATAGCACAGTATTAGCAACTGAGATTTTATTTTTTTTCCATCCTTTATTAAATTGAAGGAATGTATTGGAGACCATAAATACCCAGTATTATATATCTGTGTAACCATATTTTTGAAAATATGTTTACGTTGAAAACAACAAAAAGCTAAAACAGATTTATTAGTATATACCTTAGATATATAATCATCATTCCATGGATTTACCTCACTTTATAAGAAATTCTATTTCTTTTGTCAATCTGAGAACAGACCGTCTTCATTTTTTAATTTTAATTAATTAATAAATTAATTAATTTTGGAACACAAGATATATTTAAATATGCATTTTTAAAAATTATGCAACTTGATCCATTTATTCCTGACTCTAAGGTCTTCCAAATAGGGACCTTTTTTAAAATTGTATAGTTGATATCCAATGTGACATTAATTTTAGATGTACAATACTGTTTCTACTCCTCTATAGGTGTAGGCACCATTTGTCACAATACATAGTGTAGCTGCCATGTTTTATCAGACAATACTATTACAATACCATTGACTATATTCTGTATGATGTACTTTTTATCTCTTTGACTTATTCATTCCATTACTGGAAACCTGTATCTCCCACTCCCCTTCAAGCCATCCCTCCATTCCCTCCCTTCTGGCAACCATCAATTTGTTTTCTGTATTTATGGGTCTGTTTCTGCTTTTTGTTTGTTTATTCATTTGTTTTGTTTTTAGAGTCCACATGTAAGTGAAAACATATGGTATTTGTCTTTCTCCGTTTGACTTACTGTTGTCACAAATAGCAAAATCTCACCTTTTGTTTGGCTGAGTAATAATCCATTTGTGTATATATGCCACACTTTTATTCATTCATCTATCAATGGACACTTAGGTTGTTTCCATACCTTGCTATTGCAAATAATGCTGCAATAAATACAGAGTGCATGTATTTTTTTTATTATAATGTTTTTATTTTCTTTGGGTAAATACCCAGTAGTGGAATTACTGGATCATACGGCATTCCTATTTTTACTCTTTTGAGGAACTTCTATACTGTTTTGCACAGTGACTGCACCAATTTAAATTCTTAACAGTAGTGCACAAGGGTTCCTTTTTCTCCGTATCCTTGCCAACACTTGTTACTTCTTGTCGTTTTGATTCTAGCCATTGTGACAGGTGTAAGGCAATATGTCATTAAGTTTTGATTCACATTTCTTTGATGATTAGTGATGTTAATCATCTTTTCATGTGTCTGTTGGCCATCTGTATGTCTTCTTTGGAGAAATGTCTGTTTGTGTCTTCTGTGCATTTTTAATTGGATTATTTGGTTTTTGGGTGTTGAGTTGTATAAGTTCTTGATATATTTTGGATATTAACAACTTATCAGATATATCATTTGGAAATATCTTTTCCCATCCACAGGTTGTTTTTTTTGTTTGTTTGTTTAGTTGATTGATTACTTTGCTGTGAAGAAGCCTTTTATTTTGTTATAAACATATAGTTTATATAAACTATATATTTACATATAAACACATAGTTTATATATAAAATATATAGTTTATATATAAACATATAATTTATATATAAACATATAGTTTATATATAAACATATAGTTTAATATAAACATATAGTTTATATTTTGTTATAAACATATAGTTTATATTTCCTTTTATTTCCCTTGCCTTAGGAGACATATTTAAATAAATATTGCTAAGTCCAAAGTCAAAGGAATTGCTGCCTATGTTGTTTTATAGGAATTTTATGGTTTCAGGTCTTACATTTAGGTCATTAATCTATTTTGAATTTATTTTTTGTGTATAGTGTAAGAAGGTGGTCCAGTTTGATCTTTTTGCATGTAGCTGTTAGTTTCTCAACACTGCTTATTGATTACTACAGCATTGTAGTGTATCTTAGAATCTGGGATTGTGATACTTTCAGTTTTGCTTTTCTTTTTCAAGACTGCTTTTGCTCTGGAGTCTTGTATTGTTCTATGCACAGTTTATTATTATTTGTTCTAATTCTTGACAAATGTTATTGGTGTTTTGAGTGTCTGAGATTTTATTAAGAAAAGACATATGAATTAAGCCTTAGTTAAATGTCATAACTAATAGTACTTTTTTTCTTGCAACCCTTTTCATGTACATTAAAACCTTGGTTTGTGAGCATAATTTATCCTGGAAGCATACTTGTAATCCAAAGCACTTGTATATCAAAGCGAATTTCCCCATAAAAAAATAATCGAAACTCAGATGATTTGTTCCACAAACCAAAATTGTTCATATAAAAATGATTACAATACTGTAATATAATACAAAATAATAAATAAAATACAAAATATAAAGAAAAATAAACAAGTTAACCTGCACTTACCTTAGAAAACCTTCTGGCTGGTGTGTGAGAGACAAGAGAGAGGAGGGTTATTGTGTAGGACGACTTTCACTATCACTAACTGAATCACTGCTATCTGTTGGCTCAACGGAATCTTTTCTTTTTGTGCAATTTTAACAAGGGGCCTATTCAGTGACACTTACTTTTGCCTTCTTTTGAGGATTTCACAGAAATGTGATATCGTATTGTCAATCACCCATAATCCCACAGTGAGAGAGAGAGAAAACCATTGACTCAGTTGTGATCATGTGACATTCAGTGTCGTGTAATACTCGTATTGCAAGGCGTTGTTCATTTATCAAGTTAAAATCTATTAGAAATGTTTGCTTACCTTGCAGAACACTTTGCAAAACAAGTTACTCACAATCCAAGATTTTACTGTATATACATATATACATATGTCTAAAAATGTATGTATGTATAAAATGATATAATACATTTATCTTTTGGGTTTTCCTAACTTCTAAAATAATATATGGTCTAAGAAAGATATTATAGATGTTGGTATAATTTTGTCAAAAATTAATTTGAATGGAGAATTTGTATATTAATCTATGAGTTTTTTTCCACACTGGGGCTCTGAGCTCACATTATGGTACTTTGGATATAAATGACAAATTTTGGTTTAATTATAAATGTTTATCAGAAAACATAAATTATTGAATAAATTTATTTAGCATATTGTTTAAATATACATTTTTCTTAATGTTATCTACATGTTTTCTAACTGCCATTATCTTTGAAAAGAATGTGTCTGTATTAGGCTAAAAAGTATGTGCTTGCCTGTTCATTTATATGAAATTTTTCATTACAGTTATTGATCTTCATGAATTCTAGCATTTATATTATTATGTGATGCATACTGAAAGTATTAAACTGATTTCATGAGTCAAGTATCATCTCGCATGGTGAAATAAAAAGTTAATTAGAAAAACAGGGTATTTAAAAATGTTTCAATATAACGTTTTAAGAATAGTGTATATTTATGTTATTAACTGTAACCTTTATGAGATATCTAGAGTCTACATAGAAACTTTGCAGCATCTTGGATCTGGAATTTTTTGCTTATTTTTGTTTGACTTTTACTTCTAAATTTTCCTCCCGTGTTCTGACATGTTTTTTCTTAATTTATGAGACCCCATCTTCTTTCACTAAAGTTATTTATTAGGTCTTTGAAACTATTTTGATTCCATAGAGTTTATTAAATTATGTAAGATATATTGGAAAAAATGGTAACTAGAAACTTCATAAAATATCTTATTTAATTTAGGAGAATATTGAATTTGAGTCTGATTCAGTTTCACCAACTTCTTGACTACAAAAATAAGAATTAATTATAAATTAAGCAGTTTTTTTATTAGTAGAAACTTGTATGTATAACAATTGCTTCATATTTATTATTTTTTATTTAATCCAGTAACGGAATATTGCAGTAAGAAGCACATCATGTATTAAATATAGACCAACTATAAGAGATCCAACTTATTACTATAAACATACACTTACTAAGGTATTCTTCCTATTTATATTGTAGTGATAAGGAATTATAAATCCCGGTAAGATATAAATCAAGTATATAAACAGTTCCACCTTGCCCCAAAATAATTGTAATTCAAAATTTTCTCCAAAGATAATTATGAATCTAACCTGCAGGTAATGCCACCATGAAAAATCTATCACTGTCACAATAGTGCAAGAAATAGTGAAGAAACACATCTTTCCCTAATAGTTTATTTTCTTTCCATGACATAATTTACAAAATGTTTCTTCAGGTCAGTTTTCCCTTAAGGACAATTTCATTTGAAATCACAGCATTTTCTCACAACAAAAATATCTGGCAGTGTTTGAAAACCCCTTGCTAGTTGAAAAAATCTGAGATATAGATATCAAATTTATCAAGCCAAAGCATAAAACAGTGTTAGGAGTTCAGCACAACACTGATAAACAGTCATCTCCTTATGCTGCATGTCACAGCTGATGGAGTCCTGCTGATCCTTTTCTTTTACCATCCACTTGTCACTCACTTTTATATAGTGGTGCTTTAGGGCACAGTGGAGGGCTTGGATGTTGAACAGTTTTTCCCACTGAGCATCTGTCCTTGAGACTGTCATGCGTGTGTTATTTACTTTGTTGTGTAGCATATCTTCAGGCATGCAAAGAGATATAGTGCTTGGAATCAAAGTCAATAAACTGCTGACTTCATGAGTAGTATCCACTGTACTATCTAGCATATGTGAAACTAAGTAGCTCAAATTTCCAAACGAAATACAAAGTTTTAACAAAAAGGTACTACACAGCACTACATTACCTTTTGATAAGAAAACTAAAGAGGAAGAAGTCAAAATAATATTCAATAAATTCAGTAGGTACTTAAAAATACTAAGATCCTACATCTAAATATACTCAACTATGTTATTCCTTTCATCTTCCTGTCGGAGTTTGTCTCATTCCAGTTCCTTTCATGTTGCCTTTCTATTTCACTGTCTTCCTTGCTTCTCCCTTGCAATTTAGAGGAATACTAGATTCTGTATGTTTTTATTAAAGAAATTGAAAGCGTATGAAAGTGTTCAGAGAGGCAGACAGTGCATTAAATGACTTCTAGAGCACTTTAACTTGCTGAAACAAAGAGAATCATTCCTATGTAATCATTTGAGAAATTGAGTATTAAAAGTATTAGGAAACAGCACTATTATTAATTGACATTCAATAATTTAATTTTCCCATCTCTTTACTAGATTTTACATTTAATGATTCAAAAGTACTGAAGATGTTTTTATTTTTTAAAAATATTTTTGCAAGTGTCAAGGCTCTGCATTATGTAGTAGTAAATCTTATAGTGGAAGTAAAAAATGCACCTGGAAGTAACAGAAAATGATCTTTAAGGCTAAAGAATTCCAAGGAAATAAATGCCTAGTCATTTTGTTATATGAACAAAACACGTTATTTAAAAAGTCAAACATCTGAAGAATACAAAGTATAGAGATATTTAGATATACTAGGAAGATTACTGATTTTTTAATTTATTTTTTAATCTAGATTTATTCCATGTTGCCTTAGGCACAGAATATAAAAACTTGTTTTCTTCATTAAATAGTTATTAAGGTTCTTTTTGTTTATATCATTAAAATTTGATAGAAAATGTGTCTTTCTTGCTGAAATACACAGAAGCCAACTCCATAATTTTTTAATATAGACATTGTAATTTGTTCTATTAATATAATAGAATATATATAGAATATAGTAGGAATGCCACATGGATTTGAACTTTATTCTGTCAAACAAAACAGATTTCAATGTGATTGAAGTTGGTGAAAAATAATTTCTTGTTAGAAGGGTACCAGCAGAATGGGAAATAGCCACTAAACTTTACTTTCACTGGAATTAATCTTTTTTTAAATGTTTATTTATTTTTGACAGAGAGAGAGAGAGAGAGAGAGTGAGTGGGGAAGAGGCCAAGAGAGAGGGAGACACAGAACTCCAAGTGGGTTCCAGGCTCTGCACTGTCAGCACAGAGCCCGATGCGGGGCTCAAACTCATGAACTATGAGATCAGGACCTGAGTCGAAGTCAGACACCTAACCTACTGAGCCACCCAGATGCCTTGCTTTAAAAAAAAAAAAAAAAAAAACAAAAAACCAAAACAAAACACATATTTCAGAGAGAAAAATGGGTATCAGCAAGATGGAAGAGTACATATCCCAGCCTTCATCTCCTCACAGAAAGCAGTTAGATAGCTTATTCATGAATGAAAATAGCTCTGGGAAAGCTCAGGAGTCCAGTTAATGAGCTGCAGCAACACAGTGGAGGAAACAAAACAAAAAAAAAAACCCCAAACTCTAAGAATACACAGAAAGTGTAGGTGGCACAATTCCATCTTGCCTGCATCATCCCATCCCCTATGCTGGTACAGTTCCAACACCATGAGTTCCTCTGATAGGGAAAAAGGAGAGCAGGATGAATGATCACCTTCCCTAGTCTTATGGGATATTGCCTGAAGAATCTTTGATTTTATCCCGCCCAGGCTGCTGGGGAAATTGGCATAGCTGAGATGTCTGCAGACTGCTAAGAAGGGTGGGGACCATCACTTTAGCCATGTGTTGGGTAATGGCCAACACAGCAACCATGGCCTGCTCTGCAGAGAATCTTACTGGCCTTTGCCACTGAGGACCTCACAGCCCTTGTGGCTTCCATGGACATCCAGTAGCTTTCACCACTGAGGACCCTGCAGTGTTGAGTACTGTGGACCACACCAACCTGCTCTATAGAGAATGCCAGTAGCTTTTGCTAGTGAGCCTTTGCCAATGCCAGTGAACAATGATTGCAGCCACCATGGACCTTCTGCAGTTTCGCCAGTGAAAATCCTACGTTTTTTGCCTTTACAGACTACAGCTGCCTGAGATGCCACCTCCCTGGAGCCAGTCCACCTAATGCTACTGCAGGAGCCCTGGCCCCAGGAAACAGTGTGGCCAGCATGTGTGCACTCAGTTTGCCCGAGCCCCTGCCACCAGCTCTGGCTCCTACTGCTATGTGTAAGCCCATGTCTAACCAGTGTGGTCATGTATGCACACACATGTAGCCCCAATCCTTACTGTTGGTCCCCACTACCGCACACATGCTCACAGCTATCCTTAGTAGCCACACACATTTATGCCACTAGTCTTGAAATCTTGTTGCCTACTTAGGTGTGCTCACCAATGGGCCTGGAGGGATTTCTGAGGACCCACACAGTCATTGTATACCACAAAGGATCCACAGAGTTGTGTACAGTGCAGACCATAATAATCTGAGCCACCAAGTCACTGTGACCCCAAGACCCAGAGCTACCACTCCTCACATTTAGAAACCTGCATGCCACCAGACATGGTGCCACAGCATGCTTCTGTATAGTCTCCTAGTCAGTGCCTCTGTAGTCCCTCCCCTCAGGTGAAGGTCTTTCCTTAATGAAGATAGTATAGAGAGTCTGGAAGTGGTGATTCCTTCTCCAAATGTGCAAGTACCAATGTAAGTATGTAAGGAACACAGTAAATCAAGGAGATGTGATACCACCAAAAGAATACAATAAACTTTCAGTAACTGACACCAAAGAAATGGAGATCTGTGAGGGGCCTGACAAATATTTCAAAATGATTGTTCTAGAGAAGCTCAGCAAGCTACAAGGGAACACAGATAATTTAATAAAATCAGGAAACAACCTAAAAACAAAATGAGAAATTCAACAGAGAGAAAACATTAAAAAAAATCAAACAGAAAGCCTGGAGCTGAAGGATACAAACCCTGAACTAAATAATGCACTAGAGAGCTTCAACAGCAGACTTAAGAAGAAGAATCTGTAAACTCAAATGTAGGTCATTTGAAATTATCTAGTCACAGGAGGAAAAGAAAAAAAGAATTAAGAAATAGTGAAGAATGACTACACGATTAATGGGACACCATCAAAGGAACCAATATACACATTATGGGGGTCCTAGAAAGAGAAGAGAGAGAGGAAGGGACAATAACCAGGGTACCTGTATGGCTCAGTCAGTGAAACTTCCGACTTTTGACTTCGGCTCAGGTCATTATGTCATGGTCATGGGATTGAGCCCCATTGAGCTTGGGATTCTCTTTATCCTTCTCTCTCTGCCCCCCTCCCCTCAAAAGATAAACGAACATTAAAAAAATAGTAACAAAAAACTTTCCTAATGTGGGGAAAAAATAGATACCCAGACTCAGGAATCCCTCAAAAATAGATATCCAGACTCAGGAGATTGACCCCAAGATACACTATACTTACACTATCAAAAGTCAAAGATAGAGAAATTTGAAAGCAGCAAAAGAAAAGCAACTTGTTACATATAAGGAAATCCTCCTCATAACACTGCCAACGGATTATATCAATATAAACCTTGCAGGCCAGTCAAGAGTGGGATGGTATATTCAAAGTACTGAAAGAAAAACATTGTCAACTAAAGAGTACTCTACTCTGCAAAGCTATCCTTTAAAAATGAAGGGACAGGGGCGCCTGGGTGGCGCAGTCGGTTAGGCGTCCGGCTTCAGCCAGGTCACGATCTCGCGCTCCGTGAGTTCGAGCCCCGCGTCGGGCTCTGGGCTGATGGCTCAGAGCCTGGAGCCTGTTTCCGATTCTGTGTCTCCCTCTCTCTCTGCCCCTCCTCCATTCATGCTCTGTCTCTCTCTGTCCCAAAAATAAATAAACGTTGAAAAAAAAATTAAAAAAAAAAATTAAAATGAAGGGACATAAAGTGTTTTCCCAGAATAAAAACTTAGGGACTTTGTCACCATTAGACTTATCTTACTTATAAGAAATAGCTAAAGAAGTTCTTTAAATGGGATAGAAGACACATAAAACATATGAAAATATAAATCTCACTGGCAAAGGTAAATATATAGTCAAATACAGAATAATTTAATATTGTAATGTGGTATGCAAATTACTTGTATCTCTGATATAAAAGTTAAAAGACAAAAGTTTAAGAATAACTAAAATCACAAAAATTTGGTAACAGATGTATACATAAGTAAACTCTGACACAAGAAAGTGTGTGTGTGTGGGGGGGGTAAAAGTACAGAGTTTTTGTATTCAATTAAACTTAAGTTGTTATCAAATTTAAATAGATGGTTATAATTTTGCAAGAAGACCTATACACATCTCAAATAACATAGAGGAAAGAACTATAGTAAATACACAATAGATAAAGAGAGAGGAATCAAACTGTTAAAAAATAATCAAATAACAAAATAAGACAGCAAGAGAGGAATAAAGGAATTGCAAACAAAAACAGTTAACAAAATGGCAATAGTAAATCCTCATTTATCAGAAATCACTTCAAATGGATTAAACTTCCCAATCAAAAGGCATTGAGTAGCTAAGTGGGTAAGATCCAGTGAAATGCTGTCCACAAGAAACTCACTTTAGATGTAAGGATAAACAGAGACTGAAAGTTAAGGGATTAAAAAAAAGTATTCCATTCAAATGGTAACCAAAAAAGAGCAGAGTTAGATATAATTATATAAAATGAAATAGACTTTAAGTCAAAACTGTTCCAAGAGTCAAAAGTCATTTTGTAGAGATAAATGGTTAATTCATGTAAGAAGAAATAACAGTTTAAAAATATATATACTCAAGTTTACAGGACCTAAATATATGGACAAATATTTTCAGAGCTGAAGGAAGAAATTGCCAACAATACAAAAAATAGTAGGAGACTTCATAGTCCTACTTCTAATAATAGAACACCCAGTCAGAAAGTCAATGAGGTAACAACTTATTTGAGCAACACTATAAACTAAATGAACCTAATGGACATATGTAGAACTTCCCACCCAAGAGTAGCAGAACATACATTCTTCTCATGTACACACAAAAAATCCTCAAAAATACATCACGTTAGGTCACAAAATAAGTCTTAACAGATTTAAGAAGATTGAAATCATATTATGTGTCTTCTTAGAACACAGTGAAATGAAACTAGAAATCAGTAACAGAATGAAACAGGAAAATTTACAAACACATGGAAACTAAGCAACACACTCTTAAACAACAATTGGGTAACAGAGAAAATCAAAAGGGAATTTAAAAAATACTTTGAGACAAATTAAAATGAAAATACAATTTACCAAAACTTACGAGATGCAGCAAAAACTATTGACAGGTAAGTATATAGTATTAAATACCTACATTAGAAAAGATAAAATATCATCAATTAAACAACCTAACTTTATAATTCAAAGAACTAGAAAAAGAAGTAAAAACTAACAGAAGAAAATGATAAAGATTAATTAATTAATTAGTTATTTAATTTATTTATTAAAAAGAGAGATTAGAGAAAAAATAGAAAAATCAGTAAAATAGATTTTTATGAAAATATAAACAAAATGGACAAACTTTTAGCTAGACCAAGAAGAAAAGAGGGAAGACTTTAGTAAATAAAGTAAGAAATGAAACAGGAAATAATATAACTGATAACTGATAATAAATCATATTACTATTATGAACAATTATATGCCAACAAATTGGATAACCTAAATGAAATAGATAAATGCCTCGAAACATACAAACTACTAAGAACTGAATCAAGAAGTAATAGAAAGCCTGAACAGACCAATAAAAAACAAGAGATTGAATCAGTTATCAAAAATCGTCTAACAAAGAAAAGCCCAGGACTAGACTGCTTCACAGCTAAATACTATCAAACATTCAAACAATTAATACAAACTCTTAAACTCTTCAAAAAAAGAGAATAAGAAGGAACACTTCCACATGCATTTTACAAAGTCAGAATGCTGATTCCAAGCCAGAGAAAAACAAAAAAACAGAAACAAAAAAGCACCCCCCACAACATGCCAATATGTCTGATGTGCAAAGATTAAAAAATCCTTGATAAAATAGGAACAAACCAAATTCAATGATACACAAAAAGGGTCATACCAATGACAGAGGGATTTTTCCTGGGTTGCAAGGATGGTTCAATATATGAAAATCATTAATGTGATAATAAACCACGTTGACAGGATAAAATACAAAATCACGTGATCATGTCAATAGATGTAGAAAATTGTTTGACTAAATTAAAAATACTTTTTATGATTCAAAACCCTCAATAAAATAGGTATAAAAAGAACTTATCTCAACACAATAAAGGCCATATATGGAATATCTGTAGGTAACATTATTATCAATGGGTAAAACAAAGATTTTCCTTTAAGATCCAAAAGAAGGCAAAGATGCCCATTCTTGATACTGCTATTCAACATAGTATTGGAAGTCCTAGCCACACAGTCAGGCAAGAAAAAGAAATGAAAGACACCCAAATTGAAAGGGAGGAGGTAATGTTATGTCTGTTAATGACATGATCATATATAGAGAAAACCCTAAGGAACTCAATGACAACAACAACAACAAAAAACTATTAGAACTGATAAAGTCAGTCAAGTTGCAGGATATTAAATCTAAATGCAAATATCAGGGGCATTTTTATACACTGACAATGAACTATCTGAACAGGAAATCAAAAAAATTAAATGCTATATTTGCATTTACAACAATAACAAAAAATAAAATACTTAAGAATTAACCAAAGAAGTGAAAGAATTGTACACTGAAAATCATAAAACACTGATGAAAGTAATTTTAAAAGACACAATTAAATGGAAAGACATTCCATGTTCTGGATTGGATAATTAACATAGTTAAAATGGCCATACTAATTAAAGCTTCTATAGATTCTATCCGATCCCTACCAAAATCTCAATGGCATTTTTTACAGAAATAGAGAAAAAAAATCCTAAAATTCATATAGAACAACAAAAGATCATGAAGAGCCAGAGCAGTCTTGACTAAATATGACAAACCTAAATATGACAAATATGGAGTCATCACACTTCTTGACTTAATACTATATAGACATACCTCATTTTATTGCACTTTAGTTTAAAAGCAGCACAGATATTTGTGTTTCTTATAAATTGAAGATTTGTGAAAACCCTGAATCAAGTAAGTCTATCAGTGCCTTTTTTTCCAACAGTATTTACTCAGTTCATGTCTCTGTTTCACATTTAGGTAGTTATCCTAATATTCCAAACTTTTCCTATGTTATTTATTGTGGTGATCAGTGATCTTTGATGTTACTGTTTTAATTGTTTGGGGGCTCCATGAGCCATGCCTTATAGGACAGTGAATTTAAATGTGTGTATCTGACTGCCCCACCAACCAGCTTTTTGCCTGTCTTTCTCCCTCTACTCAAGCCTACTTGCTCCCTAAGACAAAACAAATTTGAACTTAAATTAATTAATAGCCCTATAATGGGCTCAAGTGAAACAAAGTATTCAAGTGAAAGGAAGAATTGCCCATCTCTCACTTGAAATCAAAACCTAGAAAAGATGAAAGCTTAGTGAGGAAAGCAGGTCAAAGCCAAGACAGGCTGAAAACTGAGCCTATTGTAGCAAATAGCCAAGTTATGAATGCAAATGAAAAGTTCTTGAAGGAAATTAAAAGTGCTACTTCATTGAATACACTATTGCTAGGAAAGCAAAACGGCCTTCTTGCTGATACAGAAAACGTTCTAGTGGTCTGATTAGAAGATAAAAACAGCCATAACATTTCATTTGGCTGAAGCCTAATCCAGAACAAGGCCCTAACTCTCTTCAGTTCTATGAAGATTGAGAGATGCGAGGAAGGTGAAGAAGCTAGCAGAGGTTGGTTTATTAGGTTTAAGAAAAGAAGCCGTGTTCATAACAGAAATGTACAAGGTGAAGCAGGAAGCGCTGATGTAGAAGGGGCAGCAAGTTCTCCAGAAGATCTAGCTAAGGTAATTAATGAAGGGGACTACAATAAACAACACATTTCCAATGTAGATGACATAGCTTTATATTGGAATAAGATGCCTTCTTGGACTTTCATAGCTTGAGAGAAGTCAATAGCTGGCTTCAAAGCCTCAGAGGAAAGGCTGATTCTTGTTAGGGGCTTATGAAGCTGGTGACTTTAACCTAGAGCCAGTGCTCATTATTCTAGAAATCCCAGGGCCCTTAAGAATTATGATAAATCTATTCTGCCTGTGTTCTATAATGGAGCAACAAAGCCTGGATGACAGTGTATCTCTTTACAATATGGTTTACTGAATATTTTGAGCTCACTGTTGAGATCTAATGATCATAAAAAAAAAGATTCCTTTCAAAATATTATTGCTCCTTGACAATGTACCTGGTTACCTAAGAGCTCTGATGAAGATGGACAATGAGATTGTTGTTTTCATGCTTGCTAATACAACATCCAGTCTGCAGCCCATGAGTCAAAAAGTAATCTTGACTTTCAAGTCTTATTATTTAAGAAATATTTGTAAGGCTATAGTTGCCCACAGATAAGGATTCTACTGATGGATCTGGGCAGTAAATTGGAAACCTTCCAGAAAAGTCTCACCATTCTAGATCCCATTAAGAACATTTGTGAATCATGAAGTCAAAATATCAACTTTAACAAGAGTTTGGAAGAAGTTGATCCAGCCTTCATAAATGACTTTGAGTATTTTAAGACATCAGTGGAAGTGCAGATGTGGTAGAAATAGTAAGAGAAATAAGAAGTAGAGCCTGAAGATGTGACTGAAGTGTTAAAATCTCATGATGACAGCAACAGATAAGGACTTGCTTCTTATGGACGAACAGAGAAAGTAATTTCTTGAGATGGCATCTATTCCTGATGAAGATGCTGTGAAGATTGTTGAAATGACAGAAAAGAATTTATAATGTTACATAGTTGATAAAGCAGCAGCAAGGTTTGAGAGAGTTGACTCCAATTCTGGAAAAAAAAAATGTTTGTGGGTAAAATAGTTTCAACGGTAGGTAGTCCATGTTACAGAGAAATCATTCATGAAAGGAAGTCAATTGATGCAGCAAACTTCATTGTTGTTATTTTATGAAATTGTTACAGCCTCCCCAACCTTAGCAACTACCACCCTATCAGTCAGCAGCCATCAACACTGAGAAAAGACCCTCCACCTGCAAGAAGATTGTGACTCACTGAAAGCTCAGATTATGGTTAGTATGATTTTAGCCACTAAAGTATTTTTTAAGCTTATTTATTTTGAGAGAGATAGTGCGAGCTAGGAAGGGGCAGAGAGAGGCAGAGAGCAAATCCCAAGCAGTTCACACTTTAAGCACAGAGCCAGATGCAGGGCTCAGTCCCACAAACCATGAGATCATGCCCTGAGTGGAAATCCAGAGTTGGACGCTTAACCAACTAGCCACCCAGGCGGTCCGCCAATGAAGTATTTTTAACAAAGGTGTGTACATTGTGTTTTGACATAATGCTGTTGCATGCTTAATAGACTACAGTATTGTGTAAACATAATTTTTATGTGCATTGGGAAACCAAAAAAGATTATTGACTCATTTTATTGCCTCAATCTGGAACCAAATTTGCAGTATCTCCAGGGTACGCCTATGTTACAAAGCTATTGTAATCAAAACATGATAACAGCATAAAAGCAGACATGTAGACTAATGGAACAGAGAACCCAGAAATAAACCCACACATTTATGGTCAACTAATCTATAACATATAATAACACATAAAAGATAGTCTCTTTAATAAATGATATTTCAAAAAGATGGATATCCACATGCAAAAAGTATGAAATTGGATCCCTCTATTACACCATACACAAAAAAAACCCAACTTAAAACATATTAAAGACTTATATGTAAAACTTTAAACTATAAAACTCCTGAAGAAAACAGAGCGAAACCTTCTAGACATTGATCTTGGTAATGATTTTTTGGTTATGACACCAAGTGCATGGGCAACAAAAGCAAAAATAGACAACTGGGATTACATCAACCAAAAAAGCTTTTCCACAGCAAAGAAAATAATCAATAGAATGGAAAGGTAACCTGTGGAATGGGAAAAATATTTCCAAACCATCCAAATTATATAAATAACTCATACAACTCAATACCCAAAAATACAAATAACCTACTTGAAAAATGAGTTAAAGACCTAAATAGACACTTTCAAAGAAGAAATCCAAGTGGCCAGCTGGTACATGAAAAGCCATGCAACTTTTCTAATCTCTAAGGGAATGCAAATGAAACCAACATAAAATATCACTTCAAAGCTGTTAGAATGGCTATTATCAAAAAGACAAAAAATAACAAGTGTTGGTGAGGATGTGAAGAAAGGGTAAGCCCTGTACAGTGTTAATTGAAAAGTAAATTAGTACTGCTGTTACAGAAAATAGATGGAGCATCCTCAAAAAAATTTAGTGTAGAACTATGTGATCTAGGAATCCCAAATCTGGATATAACTAAAGGAGCTGATAACCAAATTACAAAGGGATATGTGCATTTTATGTTAACTGCCATATTATTCATAATAGCCAGATGTGGAAACAACCTAAATGTCCTTTGATGGATGAGAAGCAAAAGTTACTATATACATGCGATGGAATATTATTCAGCATTACAAAAGAAGGAAATCCTGCCATTTGTGACAACATGGATAAACAGGGAGGACATTATACTAAGTGAATAAGCCAGACACAGAAAAACAAATACTACATAATCTCATTTAAATATGGAATCTAAAAAAGTTGAACTCATAAAAGCAGAAAGTAAAATGGTGGCTAACAGAGGCTGGGGGATGGGAAAAAACAAAAGTTCAGTTATGTGGGATTAAAAATTTTTGGATCTAATGTACAACATGGTGATGATAGTTAGCAATATTGTTATGTATACTTGACATTTGCTAAGAGGCTATATCTTAAATCTTCTTAACACACACACCCACATACTGTCACATGGTAATGATATGGAGATGATAGACACATTAATCACCTGACTGTGGTGCTCGTTTCACAATGGATATGTATACTAAAACATCAAACAGCATACCTTAAATATACATGGTTTTTACAATAGTACACCTTAAAAATATATAATTTTATAAGTCAATGATACATCAGTAAAACTATCAAAAATCCTTGGCCCATAGATATGTACCCTGTATATCTAAAATATTTTAGAATTAATATAATTTGAATATTGTTTATTTAACAGACATTTTATTCTCATCTAAAGTTATTTGTGTTCATAAAATTTTATTTGGGTCAACTGATAAGCAGATGATGATATATGGGATGTTTCAAATTCAGTTTATTTTGTATTGAATTGTATATAAGCATACAAAAAAGAGACTTGTTAAAGAAATAGAATTAAATAAGTGTTAGAACACTAGCTAACTAACTGTCAAAATGGATGTGCAAGTGCATCCTGTAGGAAAGTGGAGTTGCACATCACCTAAGCCAAAATAGAGGGTTCATGCTGCATGTAGGTCTTGAAATAACATATTACAGTTGCAAGAGAAATGAATGTGTATCTTCAGAAAACACAGAGAAGGCTAACATGCTGGAATAAAGCACATATTAATATTCAAAAATAAAGTTGGTTAGGTTAAATGGAGTTAGGCTTTGAAGACTTTTTTTTTCATTATTAAAAATTTTAGACATTTACAAAAGTAGGGTGAAGAGATTAATTATCAGCATAGGGCCCATCTTGTTCCCCCACCTATAATCCCTGGATTATTTTGAGGCAAATATGAGCCTTCATATATAAATAATTCAGTATGTTTCTCTAAGAGATAACTAGCTTTCATCCTTTTTAAAAACCATAACATATTATCACACCTAAAAATAATAGTAATTCCTTCATAATATAAAACATCCAATCAGTGCTATGAAGAATGTTAATGTAGAAATGGGATTCAGAGTTTATCATGTAGGCATTGAAGAATCACAGGCATTTTTATTATCCTGGGGAAGAATTCTATGAGAGAGTATTTCCAGATGGTAATTGGGAAAAGTGACAGGACAAAAATAACTAGAAACATATGGACTTTCAAGAAATGCCTATAATAATTCTTTGATTATGTTCTGTCTAATATAGACAGAATATATTCAATACATAGCAGAAAATAAATTTGTGTGTATTCACAAGTGTTAAATATTAGCTGAGCATTTATTATATATCAAGCACAATTTTCTGTGATGGATTAAGTATATATGTTATGGAATGAGACAGAAATGACGCTTATTCTTTGGTATATTATATCGTTGAGGTGGAAAATATAATATTTTCCAAAATATTTCCAAAGCATTTCCAAAAATGCTACCTACAAATTTAAAGTTGATAAATGAGTAGTGAGTGGTACAGATATATATTTTAGAATGAATGAGCACAATAGGATACTGTGAGATGGTGACAGCTTAGCCGAAACCTGAGTAGTAAGAAGAGGCCAGCCTTGGAAGGTCTCAAGACCTTCCCACAGCAAGTCTTACAGAGTTGTCTAGAGAGAACAACAAATAGAAAAATCACTGAAACAGAAATGATCTTGACCTGTGCAATGAGGATATGTGACAAGTGAGTAAAGAGTGGCCAGGCAAGAACATAATAGGGCCTTGTAGAAATCTGGATTCTATGTTGTGTTCGATGGAATGCTATTGAAGGGTTTTGAGCATGTAAATAACTTGAACTAATTTATATGTTATAATTATAACACTGGCTGTGGTGGGAAGAACTGAATGAGACTGAAGTCTGGGATACCAGTAATAAGACTTCATCCTTCAGGGTGCCTGGGTGACTCAGTTGGTTAAGCATCCAATTCTTGATCTCAGCTCAGGTCTTGATCTCACAGTTGTGAGATCACAATTGCTCTGCCCTCGATACGAAGCCTACTTTAAAAAACAAAACAAAACAAAACAAAACCTTCATCCTTCTTCAGGATTATTTATACATAAAACAGTGAAAGGAAACCAGCCAAAATCAATCAATCTGTTAATTTAGCAATTTTTTATTTTAATATTTCTGTTAATGAATCTGTGATGACAGTGACTGAGAGAATAAATGACTAGAACTAGACTTTACTTAATTTCTGCAAATTGAAAGTATGTGTATGCAAAAGAAAAATTTATGATGTGTGGATATTTACATTATGATGTGTTGACATTGTATTTGCATTATGAAATCTGATTTTATCACAATAACAATGAAACAATAGAGAATAGCTAAAATATTCTCTCTGATTAGGAAACAAACAATGAGTACTACAAATAATATTTTGATATACTTTGAATGGAATGCCAATAAAAATACTATATATAAAAACTTGTGAACTACATTTAAAGCTGTACTTAATGGAAAACTTAGCTTTAAAAATCATTTTTTAAGAAATAGGAGAAAATAGAATGATTAAAAATGTAGTAAATCTTTTGAACACCAAAGACAGCAATACAACTTTAAAAATTTATGAGAGAGGCACCTGGGAGGCTCACTCGGTCAAGCATCTGACTTTGGCTCAGGTCATGATCTCATGGTGGGTTGGAGCCTTGGTTCATGGATTCAAGCCCCACGTCGGGCTCTGTACTGACAGCTGGGAACCTGGAGCCTGCTTCAGATTTTGTGTCTCCCTCTCTCTTTGCCCCTCCCCTGCTCATGCTCTCTCTCTGTCTCAAAAATAAATAAACATTAAAATTAATAAAATTTATAAGAGAAACTACTATCAAAGGAGCAGAAATAAGACTGACAGAAATAGTAGAAGCCAGAAAAATCACAAAATTATATTTTAAAAACAATTAAAGAAATAATAATTGTCAACTTGGTCATTGAGATACACCCTTCAAAAATGAATGTGAAATAAAGACATTTGCTCTACTTTCCCCCCAGCAATGAGTTCTTACCTAAGCTGTGGGAACAGTAGGGATTCTTGCTTTTCCCCCCAACAATTTGGGTCTTGTGCTCCCTATGAGCAATGAGCGTAAGCAGCAATGTCTTTTGCTTCTCTCACAGCAGTGATCATGCTGTAACTGCATGCTTGACCACTGAGCAAGACTTTCTCCCATTTTCATATGCATACATGGTAGAGATCCATGGAAAGCTGAGTGTGAGTGTGTGTGACCTCAGTCCATGTCTGGGGTACCCTGGGGTTCTATATGTTGTCCTACACCTAGACTCTAGAAATAAATTACAATTTCAACTTATTTTTCCTTACTCAGTTGTATGGCGACTATAGCTCTTCTATGCTTTGCCACAGAAGAGCTAATCTGTGCTTTCTGTCTTTTCTCAAAGGGACCTGACCTCTGTGGAATTCATGCTTTTTGCTTCTGTGTGATTACCTCTCTCACAAGGTCAAAAAACCTTATTGTATAGTTGATCTGGATTTTTAGAGTGGGATTCATTATCTTTCAGTCCTCTCTAAAGATATTTTTAAATAAACAGAAAATGTAAGGATTTGTCATTATTAGACCTAAAGCAAAGAAGATAGTAGAATGTGTTCCTTCAAATAGAAAGAAAATAATTCTAGATAGAATCTCAAATATCAAGAAGTAATGATAACAAATAGTAAAGGCAAATATATGGATAAATTTAAATGAATTTTGACTTCTCTAGAAACATTAATGACTTATGAATTTAAAATATTTTCAAAGGTAAAGTACATTATGACAAAGGTACAAAAGTAAGAAGGAGGAAGATAGTAATAGAGTTAAAACATTTTAAAATCCTTGCATTTTTCTGGAGGATATAAGGGGCTAATTTATGTAGTCATGGATATTCATCTATAAATGCATGCCTGGGTGCATGTTATAATCTCTAGGATAACTATAAAGGAAATATGAGATTAATAATAGAATAACTGAATCAAAAATAAACATGCAATTCAAAATAAACTATGAAATGAGGGACAAGCAAACATAAGATAGCAATTACAAACAGAAAGCAAATGGTAAAATGGAAGACCAAAATCAATGTTTAGCAGTAAAGATGAGTATTTCATAACAATTAAAGACTAATTTACCAAGAAGATGTATGAATTCAAAATGCATATGTATGTAATAGCTTATTCTTAAAATATGCAAAAATAAGGGGATTTGAAATTAAAAAAGACAATGTCACACATTTAGTGAGAAATTTTAATAATTGGAAACTGATAAAATAAGCAAAAAAAATCATTAAGCATATAGAAGATTGAGCAAGCAGAGAGACAAATAGCAGATAGACACCTTTTTATATTTATTTTAAAATTTTAATTTATTTATTTTAATGTTTTATTTTTGAGAGAGAGAGAAGGAGAGTGTTTGTGTGAGCAGGGGAGGGGCAGAGAGAGAGGGAGACACAGAATCTGAAGTAGGCTCCAGGCTCTGAGCTGTCATCACAGAGCCCAATGTGGGGCTCAAACTCACAGACCACGAGATCATGACCTGAGCTGAATTCAGATGCTTAACCGACTGAGCCACCCAGGCACCCCAATTTTAATATATTTTTAATTGAAGTAGAGTTGACATACAATAATTACATTTTCAGGTGTACAGCATAGTGATTCAACATTTATATACATTATGACATGCTCACCATGATAAGTATAGGTACCATCTGTAGCCATACAAATTTATTACAATATTATTGACTATTTCCTATGCTGTATTTTATATCCCATGACTTATTTATTTTATCATTGGAAGCTTGTACTTCTTAATCTCTTTCCCTTATTTCACCCATCTCCCCATCCCCACTTCCCTCTGGCAACCACTTGTTGGTTTCCTGAATCTATGAGTCTATTTCTGTTTTGTTGGTTCATTTGTTTTGTTTTTTTAGATTATACATAGGAGTGAAATCATACAAAAGTTATCTTTTTTTTTTTCTCTGACTTACTTTGCTTGGTATAATACCCGCTAAGTCCATCCATCTTGTCACAAAGGACAAGAGTTTAATCTTTTTTATGGATAATATTCATACACACACACACACACACACACACACACACACACTACATCTTCTTTATTCATTCATCTACCATTGGACATGGTTGCTTCTGTATCTTGGCTACTATAAATATTGCTACAAATAAGCATAGGGATGCATATATTTTTTCACATTTTTTGTTTTCTTTGGATAAATACCCAGAAGTGGAATTGGTGGATTTTATGGGTTTTTATTGTTTTAATTTTTGGAAGAAGCTCCATATTGTTTTCCATTATTGCTGCACCAATTTACATTCCCAGCAGCAGCACATGAGGGTTGCCTTTTCTCCACATCCTCACTGACACTTGTTATTTCTTGTCTTTTTGACACTAGCAATTCTGACTGGTGTATCTCATTGTGGTTTTGATCTGCATTTCTCTCATGATTATCAATGTTGAACAACTTTTCATGTGTCTGTTGGCTATCTGTATGTCTTTTTTTGGAAAAAAGTCTACCATGTTCTCTGCCCATATTTAAATTGTATTATTTGTTTTTTTGGTCTTGAGTTGGAGGAGTTCTTTCTATATTTTGGATATTAACCCCTTATTGAATATACCATTTGCAAATACCTACTCCCATTTAGTAGGTTGCCTTTTGGTTTTGTTGATGATTTCCTTTGTTGTGCAAAAGCTTTTTAGTTGATGGGTTTCAATTGCTTATTTTTGTTTTCGTTGCTTTTGCCTGAGAAGACAGATCCCCGAAAGAAGATATTGCTAAGACTGATGTCTGAGAGTTTACTGCCTATGTTTTCTTTTTGGAGTTTTATGGTTTCAGGTCTTACATTTAGGTTTTTAACCTATTTTGAGTTTATTTTTGTATATGGTGTAAGAAAGTCATCCAGTTTCATTCTTTTTCATTCAGCTATGAAGTTTTTCCAATGCCATTTACTGAAGAGACTGTCTTTTCCCTGTTGTATATTCTTGCCTCATTTGTTGTAGATTAATTGATAATATGAGCATGGGTTTATTTCTGGGATCTCTATCCCATTCCATTGATCTGTGTCTATTTTGTGCATTTGATCCATTTGTCCATTTGATCTGTGTTTTATTGATCTGTGCCAATTCCATACTGTTTTGATTACTTTAGCTTTGTAGTATATAAAAGTGCACATGAAACATTTGTAAAAATTAACCTTCAGCCAGGGAACAATAGATGTGTCAACATATTTCAAAAGAGTGAAATCATACAGAGTATGTTCTCTACCACAGTAGAATTAAGCTATAAATAAGTAGTTACCAAAACTTACCACATGTTTGATAATTAACCAAAACATTTCAAAATAATCATAGTGTTAAAGATCAGGAGAGTTTTTGTTATTTTATCAATAGAGTTTCTATTCTCAAACTTCAAATGAAAAATAAAAGTATGTGTATAAGGGGCACCTGGGTGGCTCAATCGGTTAAGCATCTCTCTGACTCTTCGTTTTGCTTCAGGTCATGATCTCACAGTTCATGGGTTCAAGCGTGGCATCAGGCTCCATGCTGACAGTGCAGAGCCTGCTTGGTATTCTCCTCTTCATCTCTCCCTCCCTCTTCTCTCTGTCTCTCACTCTCAAAATGGATAAATAAAAAAAGTATATGTATAAAAATAGTAACATTTAAATAGACTAAAGGAAAAAATTACAGAGTTGATATGCAGAGTCATAGGTATAGGAGAAACTGATCTGTGGCAAAGATAGCATCATAAATCATTAAGCAAAGTTGAGCAAAGATGACCTGTGTGATTGTCTTGGGAAACCAGCCTACTAAATAAAGAATACAAAATAAAAAAAAAAATTGAATCTATACATCAGAGTGTTTATAAAGATAGAATCCAAATAACTAAGGCTTAAATATGAAAAGTAATACAGTGAAATACATATGTGTGTATACACACACACACACATACAGACAGAATATTGTACCTTGAGGTGGATAAAGACTTCTTAAGAGAGAAAATTCCAACTCTGAATTAAAATTTATGGATGTAACTATGTTGAAAGACATGAATGATGGATTTAGAGAATATTTAAAATTAATATAGTTTAAAATTTTTTTTTCAACGTTTATTTATTTTTGGGACAGAGAGAGACAGAGCATAAACGGGCGAGGGGCAGAGAGAGAGGGAGACACAGAATCGGAAACAGGCTCCAGGCTCTGAGCCATCAGCTCAGAGCCCGACGCAGGGCTCGAACTCACGGACCGCGAGATCGTGACCTGGCTGAAGTCGGACGCTAAAATTAATATAGTTTTAAAATCTAGAAAGCACAAGGGAACTTCTGCAAATCTATGATAACAAAAAGGTGAGAAACCTTGAATAAAAATAGACAAAGTATGTGAATAGATAATTGACAAGAAAGAATATATAAATTGGCTAATAGTCACCAAAAAATGGGTGATTTTCAATCTCACTAGTAACCAGAGGGAGGAAAAAGAAGGTTTTGTTTGACAGTTTAAATCTATCAGATTGGAAACTATGAACATGTCAAATAACACCAAGTGAATGTGTAGATGTGTGGAGGCAACAAGCCTCATGATCTGCTTATAGGAGTAAAACAGTATAGTCATTCTGTAGAGCAACTGAGAGAACAATGAAATTATACATTTCTATGGAAATCCTAAGCATATATGCCAGAGAATTATTTGCACAGGTCCATAAAGTCAAAATCATGAAGGATGTCAATGCAGTTTTCTGTGTGTATGGTAGTGAGTATGTAGTGATAATCCAGGTGTTTATCATTATGGGAGCACATAGATTAAATATAGTGGGCATATACACAAAATGTTTTGAGCCATTAAAAACAATTGAAATATAAGTATCCTCAAGAAACATGACTTGATGCTCAACATTGGTTTTTGAGTAAGAATTTTAAAACCGGTGTAATTAGGGGCACCTGGGTGGCTCAGTTGGCTGAGCATCTGACTTCGGCTCAGGTCATGATCTCATGGTTTGTGAGTTCGAGCCCCGCATCAGGCTCTGTGTTAACAGCTCAGAGCCTGGAGCCTCCTTCAGATTCAGTGTCTCCCTTTCTGTCTCTCTGCCCCTCCCCCACCTCAAATAAACAATAAAAAATTAAAAGGCAGTATAATTATAGCAAAGTTGTCATTCTGTATATTAAAATGCATAGCATATACACAGGAAACCTATCTTTTGTGAGGGTAGCTGAATATGCAAGAAAATTGATGAAGCATATTAAAAGGTATATATGGGAGAAAGATATGAAATTTGTGAGGATAAATGAAGGAGAAAAGTAATATAAAACAAAGGAGGGCTTTTGGCAGGACTGATCATGATGCTGTTCCATGAACAGAGAAGTTATGATAAACACATTAGGATAAAATAAAACCACATATCTGCAAAAGGGAAAATTGCATTGAGATAGATCACATGCCACTATTTTTACATTGTGAGATGTAAGGCTTTTATCTTCTGATGGTTTACACCACTTGATTCTTCTTCACATAGATTTGTAAAAGTGAAATTGAGCTGAGTAAAATAGTAGAAATTTTTGGTTGGAGTTTCTTGCCAGAATGAATTATTGAAGTCTTGTAAAACTTATACCGAAATATGATGTTTAAAATAAGAAACACACTGATATTGAATACTAGTTTGTTAATAACCTATCATACATTTTGTTCCAATTGCTAAATTCTCAGGCCAGGTTTTTCTACTAAGTGCATCATAGGAGCTTAACAAGGTATATTACAGAAAGATTCTCAAAATTCTCAAAAATTTCTTCTACACATTGTTTATTGTTAACCACACTTAACATGCAAGACCATTCATAAAAGCCAACTTAATATTTACTTTATCTTGAATAATGTAAATTAAGAAAGTTATATGAATGCTCTTTTAGAAGCAACAGTTTTTATCATCAACATGATAAAGATTCTGTTTTATCTCTCTGAAATTCTCATGTAAAGATTGGTATTCTTATTCTGATTGGTTTAGAATGCAAGCTGTGTAAGTGTAATATTGTATAAGTAAAATGAAAGGTAGAAATGTCTGAAATATATAAGCTGCACATAAGTAACCTCATAGGCACAATTACCATATGTTTTTGGGCTCAGCTAATGAGAGAACTTTGTTCAATTGCACATCGGCTCAATCTGAAAATAATAAAACCATGACTTCTATGAGTTAAAAAACATGCCCCTCTAACCTCCCCTTCTCAACCTCTAGTTTCACTTGTTGAAAAACAAGGAAAACAAATAGACATGTGGCCACCCACATGGTTGTGTAAATTAAAAAAAAAAAAGTGAAAATAACGTGCGACGGAATGCCTGAAGGTTTTGCTTAGTCCTTCACACATGGACTTAATCACTTTGGCAAATTCTCTCTCCCTCCCATATGAACTTTATAGCCCATTTTTCAAATTAAAAGTGCCCTCTTCTTTCATGTTTTAAGAACTAGTGGCTGAGGGAACAGCTTGGATGTGATTTGGGAAACTGTATCATCAACTAGGAATTTTGCTGCTTTTTAAAATTCATCGGATATGTGCCAATAATGTAGGATGCTAAAAATTTCAGAAAGCTTCTTGGTAGGTATGATGGTGTGTATGTGTGTGGGGAGGATGTGTATCCGCATACACACAATCATATTCTCTAAGCTCAAGTCCCCTTTAAAGCTGGAAATGTTTAAATTCCATTGAATGCATATACCTTATTAGGGCAAATAAATATTCCATTGGACTTTCACTTTTAGAGTTACTTCTAGGGGCTGACTGCTGTGCAAGTCAGTCATTAGAGCTAATGATCAAAATCATGTGATCGAATTAATAATGGAGAGTGACTTAATTCTAAACCTGCCTGAAAAATTTTCAGACAAGAACACTTATTATTTAAAATTGGAAAATAGCGGCGCCTGGGTGGCTCAGTCGGTTAAGCGGCCAACTTCGCTCCCGTCATGATCTCACGGTTTGTGGGTCCAAGCCCCGCGTGGGGCTCTCTTTGCGCCCACCAAGCCCGCTTCGGATCTTCTGTCTCCCAGTCTCTCTGTCCCACCTCCACGCATGTTCTCTCTACTCCCTCAAAAAGAAATAAACATTAAGAAAGTAAAGAATAATAAAAAAAATAATTAGCTTTCTAGTAACATGGGGACCTTTTCTTTCCTGATACCCTGTAAAATTCCAGTTTACATAAAAAGTATGAATACCTTTGCAGAGCAACAACTACAGGCTGTTACAGAAGGATTTCATGCATACGCGAGCTGGTAAAAAAATCACATCAGGGTGTCTATTTCATTCAGTAGATTGAAAGTCATCAGGCCTGTTGGCCTGATCAAGGTGCTCTTCTGAGTGCTCTGTGAATGAATTGTTTACCTTTGCCTTAATTTCCATCCTTCCTAATTCCCTTGCTTTATGCATATCTGTTCCATAAGTCCTGTTCTTCTTGACATGCTTCCTATCTGGAAGCTAATATATGGCAAAGACACTCCACCTGTCAAAATAGTTTTATATCACCACTTCCCTATATTTGGCAGTCAAGTAATTTAGAGGTCAGCTAATATTTTCTGTAAAGAGTCGTATAGTATTTTAGGCTTTGCAGGACAGAGGGTGTCTGTTGCAACTACTTCATTGCTGTTGTCCTGTGAAGGCAGCCATGCATATGTCAAAGAATGAGAATAGCTATGTTCCAAAACGCACACACACACACACACACACACACACACACACACCCCACCACCACCACCACCACTACCACCACCACCAACAACCCTTTCTTTACAAAAATTGGTGACTGGCTGGATTTGACCTTGGACTGTAGTTTGCTGAACATTTGAACTCAGATGGAGTGAGAACTCCATCTCTGTGTTGGAGGACTAACACAGACTTTGTATTCACATAAACACACTTTTTTCTTTTCTTTTTTTCTTTTAAGTCTTTTTTCTTTTTTCTTTTTTTTTTTTTTTTTGCTGCGTAACAACGTGGTGAATAGCATGGGCTTGGTGACAGTCAAACTATAAACTCTGTGGTCTTGGGAAAGTGACACATTTTCAGATTTTTAGTTTTGTTATCTATAAAATAGGATAATAATAATATATACTTCAAAGAGTTGTTATGAGATTAAAACTAGAAAACGTGTATAAGGGGACCATATAGTTGTGTTATATTTCAGGGTTTGGTTTTCAGAAAGTGAGTTCTAGATACATTAGATAAACTATATTGTTGCAAATTTCTTGGTATAAACTTTTTTAATAAGTGATTACTTGAGTATTATGACACATCTGCTTGAACTTGTACTAACATTTTATAACATGAAATATCTATTTATGATAAATAGTGTTTCATGACTTACTATATTTTCACATCACGGAGTCTACTTTCCATTTCTCCTTGGTGTTTCTTTGGTACACATGATTTATCTTTCGAAAGTTTTGACAATTGGATTCTCTGTGAAGTCTTTCTTAACTTTGCAACTTCTTGTGACCTACCTTGCCAGATATTCAGTGGCAACTTCTGTAAACTTCTCTAGCAGAATTTACCACATCTTACTATGTTTCTTTTTAAATTCTTCTTCATAAGTGAATTGTAAGGATATTCATCCTTTTATTTTTTCCCTAAAGTAGTGATGAATAGGCTAAAAAATGCCTTAAAATAAAATTCAGCTTTAATTTGATTCTAACCCTTGTAATTTGTTATCTCCAACAAAGTGCTTGTCTTCTCTATGCCACAGTTTCTTCATTTATAAAGAGAATATTAAGAGTTTAACTTGAAGGGTTGTAATGGAAATTGTTTGACATAATCTACATACATAGCTTTGTATAGTACCTAGCAGATAATAAGCCTTGATAATTATTATATATGGTGATGTTTTTATTGTTATTATTTTAGTATTTAAGAGCGTATATGGAGCATTAATGATACTATATGTTTGTGACATATCACAAATTTAGTTTATATATTTTATATTTGTATGCTGTTGTGAAATACAAGCTAAAACATAAAGGTATTTTGTTGTCTAATTTTTAAAGTTTTCTTTCATGGTGTACATCAACTTCAGACATTATGTTTTTTAGGGTTGATAGATTAATAATGTACTGAGACTCTGGTAGGAATAACTTAATAATTTCCTGCATGACTAGAAGCCTTATGCATTAAACATTTGATTAACACATATTTTGTATGTTATGTGTATTATATGCTGTATTCTCACAGTAAAGTAAACTAGAGAAAAGAAAGTATTAAGAAAATCATAATGAAGAGAAAAAAACATTTACAGTACTCTACTGTATTTATCAGGGGAAGAAAACGCCCACATGTAAGCAGACTGCACAGTTCAAACCCATGTTGTTCAGGGTCAACTCTACATTATATAAGAAAAAACATCCTGGTTTAAATTTATAAATTCCTAAGTTGTAATCTTTAATTTATGTTTTTGATATTTCTGATTAAGACTACTTACTATTCTTGTATACATTCACTAGAATCACCAGGAAGAATAAAATAAGAAAAGTAAAACACAAGCAACATTAGAATATGAAGTTAAATAGATTTCTCTCATGCTCTCTCCAGTGTTAGTATTTATTTAACTGGAATGATGCAAAGACAGAGCTCAGCTCACAATAATTTATACATTTATAATATTAATACATTTGAACTTTCTAAATTTATGCCCTTGTTCTTCTGGTACAGCACTGTTTCAAAGAATATTGTGAAATATTATACATGGGGTATTATTACTAATAATGATAGATCAAATTAATATAAGAGCAAAAGCAAGGAAGCAAAATGGAAGCTATAAGCAGCAAACCAGGATCCCTAAACTTGAAAGATTCCACGGGCTTTATCTGGTCTATTTAAGCCATTTAATACCTTATTACCTGGAAATTGTTTAAGTTTCTAATGAAAGCTATCAATATCTGATGGTGACTTGTCTTACATATGCACTCTTTTAGCAGGAAAAGGGGTATCTGGTAAGAAGCAGGCATTTGAGGGGAGGCTGGGTGGCTCAGTTGATTAAGAATCCGACTTCAGCTCAGGTTATGATCTCGCGGTTTGTGAGTTTGAGCCCCATATAGGGCTCTGTGCTGACAGCTCAGAGCCTGGAATCTGCTTTGGTTTCCATGTATCCCTCTCTCTCTGCCCCTCCCCTGCTCACGCTCTCTCAATAATAAATAAAAACGTTAAAAAAATTTAAAAAAGGAGGCATTTGAAATGGCTTTCAACTATACCCCAGAAGTGAGACATTTAGCTGAACAATATTTATCTAAAATTATAGTTCTATGATGCTGATCTTCTAAGAAATGCCCATGTTTCCTATTCATTGCCTTAGCCCCAAAGTAACTGGGGCACATAATTTCCCCAGCCTCTAAACTCATTGATGTTTACTTCATCAATTCAGTTGGATTTTCACACTCCTTGAAGGAAATAAATGAACAACAAGTATAATTAATGCAATATGAACCTACATTGGAATAGTGTGAAATATGAATCTAGTAAGTATTTATGTTCAAGTTTGGCTTAATAATATGCCTTGACTGCTGCTTTAGGAAAAGTATAATGTACTGAATTCAGCATAAATGTATAATATTTTCTCATTGTGATGCAAATCGTTTCACTGATAAGCCTTGATATCAAATTTGACTATAGTGCCAGACTGAATGCCTGGGATGGTTCCATTGGACCGTTAGACTATGGGGCATACCAGATAGATCCCCACAGAAGCTGAGGACTTGTACTGTTTCTTGCACATACAGTCAAGAAACTCTATTAATATTTGTCAGTCTGATTTTATTACTATAGTATGTGGATCAGTATGAATGCACACATACTGAATTATTTTTAAAGTTAGAATTCTATGTTTTCATATTTTTTTTTTCTGAGCAATGGTAGGGGTAAGATTTATAATGATATTTAAAGAAAATTTTGTGGTGATGCTATCTAAGAACATTTTAGAAAGTTTACAGCAAATGTCCAAACAATCAAAGCTCTTGTCTGCACCTTCTTGAGTTTTCCAGCCATTCATGCTTTCTTTTAAAATTATAGCTTCTAGACTATTGAGTTTCCATATTTGTCTTTTAATGTAATTCAGATGCCTTACTTTATATATGTGCCCCTGTGTTTTATTATGTGTGTTTTCAAAAACATTTTCTCTTGATCAGTTTATTATAATATTCTAAGTCCCATGAATAAAACCATCCAGTCTCTTTTATCAGGAATATTATAGCAATAGGCAAAACTTAAAAAAAAAAAAGTTCTATTTAAAATACAGATTGCAACATGGGAAAGAGACATTCTTGATCCATAAAGAACATATGATGTACATTTTGAACGAAAATTAGTATTTGAAGCCATGCTTTATATTAGTGCTTAGAATTTATTGTCAGTTTAAGATAATTTGTGATGGTTACTATATACTCTGGTACAGTGTAGAAAGCGAAGGTAGTTTTTCAGCTGCTGGAATGTTATTGAAAAAAACCAAAGAAATAAGGGATTCAAGTGGGGTTTATATGCTGTAATAGTTCTATTGTTCATGGGAAATGATGATGCTTTAAGGGCATTAGAACTCTTAGATAATTTTCTCCTTGACTTCACACTCTATACTTTTATCTGTGTTTAGCTTTTAAAGTTTCTTCTAGTGCAAAAGGGAACCCTCTCACACTGTTGGTGGGAATGCAAACTGATGCAGCCACTGTGAAAAACAGTGTGGAGGTTCTTCAAAAAGTTAAAAATATAACTACCTTATAATCTAGCAATCGCACTACTAAGTATTTACCCAAAGGATACAAAAATACTGATTTGAATGGGGCACATGCACACCAATGTTTATAGCAGCATTATCAAAGTAGCCAAATTATGGAAAGAGCCCAAATGTCCATTGAATGATGAATGGATAAAGAAAATATGGTGTATATGGTATATATATGTATATGTATATGTTCAGCCATCAAAAAGAATGAAATCTTGCCATTTGCAATGATGTGGATGGAACTAGAGTGTAGTATGCTAAGCAAAACAAGTCAGAAAAAGACAAATACCGTATGATTTCACACATATATGGAATTTAGGAAACAAAAAAGATGAATATAGGGAAAGGGAAGGAAAAATGAAATAAGATAGAAAACAGAGAGGATGGTAAATCATAAGATACTACCAACTATAGAGAACAAACTGAGGGTTGCTGGAGGGGAGGTGGTTGGGGGGATGGGCTAAATGAGTGATGAGCATTAAGGAGGGTGTTGGTTGTGATGAGCAGTGGGTGTTGTATGTGACGAATCACTAAATTCTGTTACTGAAACGAATATTATACTATGTGTTAACTAACCAGAATTTAAATAAAAAACTTAAAAGATAAAAAATAAAAATAAATACAAATTCTTCCAGTGCAATTGAATAATACCAAAATTTTAAATTATAAATGGCAGAATTTTTTTTTAATCTGCGAAAAATAACATAGTTGCTCTTTCATCCTTTCTTTGCTGCTCATGCTCATGATATATGTTTTTTTTTTTTTTGTCTTCATTATCCTTCAAGCCTTCCTGTAAGTGAGCAGTAAAATTGCCATCACTGTCTGTCTGTGGGAGTCCCATAACTTTCCCTGGGTGTACAGGCCCCACTGAGGACATTACTTGTCTTACTCTTCATCACTGTTGCTTTTGCCCAAACTCTCTGTTGAGGGAAAATGGAAAGTGTTGAAAAGTATGTACTCTCCCCAGATTTTAGGGGGTGATTGTGGGGCTGGGATTTTCTCCACACCCATTTCATCAAATGCATGACTCTCCTTGAGTACTGATTGGCTGGCAAGTTGCAGAGAGGTCTAGATTACTGAACTCCTAGTGGGATACCAGAAATAGATAAACATGACCAAGGATTTCCAAATCTTCAGCCAGCCAATCAAAAGATAAGACCATAACACAGAGGCTGCAGTATGTTTTGCACATTATTTTAAAGCCCTAGACACCTGGACTTGAATTCTTGGTATATAGTGATTTTTTTTATTAAAAAGATCAGACAAGTTTTGGCTGATTTATGCCTCAGGATGCTGGGATCAATTATTATTTGGGAATCATCTTTTTTTTTTTTTCTTGATAGGAAACATTGTGATGGAAGGAATTATTACATTGTCACATTGTTTTAAAAGCTGAGCTCCAGGCAGCCTTTGCTCATCCCTGGCTGATTTAGCCTGATCAGGACTGATGGGAGATCAACTTCTGGTTCTTGCCATAAACCTGCTTCATCATCTGGGAAAGTGCAACTGCAAACCATTATTTCATTTTTTCAAGGGTTTATGATAAATTTAGCTGGCACACTGAATTCAACAATAAATTAAAAGCTTTCATATTTTATTATTTTAAAAGGAAGAGCTCTCAGCACCACTGCACTGTTTCACAATATATATAAGAAAGGTTTGGCACAAGAATATTAAAATTTCAGTACCAAATATTTAAGCGTTAACTCCATAACCAAAATTTGGTTTTAAAATTTGTTCCCCTAACTGACATGTTTACCCTATACTAAAAAGCTTATCTTTTCATTAGGTCATTCATAAGCAAAATAAAGTTCAGAGGTGTATTTGTTTTCTGATAATTCAAATACAATCATGTTTACATTAATCCTTTGTGCTTTTATCTAGAGGCTAAATGTCCTTAGCTATTCCCTTTATTCTAGCAAATATATATGATCTTAAGGTGAGGAACTTTTCTATTTATTTTACTATCTTCACCTGAAAGGAAATATAAATTTCACCTACTAAGTGGTAAAATTTGGGAGACAATGATTTTTTCTAATTCTGCCTGTCAAAACACATCTGTCTAATTTAAACCCATTCCAAAAAATGTTTGCACATAATATAGATTGTTGATAAGATTTTGTAAGATTCTATACAATCTTACCTAAGTTAATATGTCTGTATAACTACCAAGAGATATGTGCACAGCATTTACAACAATTACATATAGTTAACTATAGGTTTATGAACTCATCTTGGACAGGAATTTGGTGTTTTAAGTTTTTCTCAATGGAATTTATTTCTCCATCTACAATGGTGGTTCAGTAAATATTGTTGTCTTACCAACTACATACCAAATATGGTAAGTTTAGTTAAAATTAAGGATAATACTATTAATGTTAGTGAAGCTTTCCAAAACACTCTATTAGAAATTTTAGATAAGTTATTTCTTTTATTATATAATAACTCTAAGAGATAGGAGTCATTCACTAAGCTTTATAAACACTAAGGGGTAGGGGAGTATTAAGGCCCTACTGCAGGCAGTACTTACTTTGGACAGAGTGGTGGAGTCAGGACAAGAGCCTGGTCTTAAGAGCTCATATTCCTCACCACTACACTACACTTCTCTAACAAAGTTTTGGAAACCCATTCCATGTCTTAAGCTGTAAATGTCCAGAGAGTAGAAGCAGGGATCACATCACCCCATTCTTTTGGAGTTCATAGTCACAAGTGTAACCAGATATCCAACTAAATAATTCAAACGCTGTGATGTGTATCACAGTAGATGTACATACCAATGTCCACAGGAGGCCAGAAGAGGGAGCAGTGCATTTGCCTGGTGAAAGTAGAGAAGGCATCCCAGAGAAAGTAATATCTGTGCTGTATCTTAAAGGACCAGTAGAAAATGTTTGGGGAAAGTTGTTGGGAGAACCCTACAGATGAGTAAACAGAATGTGGGAAGGCTTGCAGGTGTAAATTTCAGAAAAGTATTTTACTTGGCCAGGAAATTGAGTTGCTTCATATTTTTCTATCTACTTGCTGAGATTTAATACCAGCCTCCTTATAGAGTTCTAATTCCTTTTTATATTTAAAAACAGTGGCACTTCCAGATATTAGTGGAGAAAGCATTTAGCTCTAAAGAAATATACATAATTATTTGCTGTTCAGAGGCCATAGATTTAGAATTTCTTGTGCATCAGATTAAGGTGATATGCATCTAATGAAATAAATGACCTTAATTTCTTATCACATTTAAAAGAAATCTTATGAATTTGCAATGGATAGCAAATACTGCAGTTGGAGAGGAGGGAAATCAGCAGAAACAGAAACCCTGACGATGCTATGAAATGATTGGATCTAAACTTTATGAGGACAGGAATTTTGTCTGTTTTATTCACTGCTACATCTGTGGTTCTAGAATATTCCTGGCAAGTTGTGGGGGCATAACAAATATTTGTTGAATGTTTTTGAGTTATAAACAACCAGGTGTGAAGAAAACATACAGAAACAACTAACATAAAAACATACCCATTGGTAATCATTTAGAACAAAATTGTTGGTGGCAGAAATGAACTTCTGTAGCCATGTGTATAGCAACAATGTATAACCTATGATGTTCTGAATGAAGATCCTAAATAGAAATGTTTAAATCATAGCAAATAATAAAATGTAGAGAATTTTTGGGGTCCCTGGGTGGCTAGTTGGTTAAGTGTCTGACTCATGTTTTGGCTCAGGTCATGATCTCACAGTGTGTGAGTTTGAGTTTGAGCCCCACCTCAGGCTCTGCGGGGACAGCATGGAGCCTGCTTGGGATTTTTTTTCTCCCTCTCTCTCTCTGCCCCTCACCTGCTTGCGAATGCACTCTCTAAATAAATAAATGAATGAATGAATGAACAGAACTGTAAAAAATGTGGAGAATTTTTACCTTTTAGAAAATTCAAAAAATGACTAGAATAAAAAGAGTCAGTGTACAAAGCAAGAAACTTCTCTTTTTGGAAACTTTCCTTTGTTAAATATATTCCAACAATGTTAATAAACCTAGTGTTACTGTATTTTTATATCTTAATTTAAACTCACAATAACTACTACAGTGTTATTTTGTCTTAAATATTCAGACAAATTTGAAGTTGACTGTTACATTGAAAACAACTTATCCAATAGTGAAAAGTAATTAAAATCACAGTATAGTTGAGAATTTTTTCCCCCAGGGTTTACTTTAATAGTTTCATTATCATATGGTTTTGTCATTTGAAGAGAATGAAAGTGGGGCACCTGGGTGGCTCAATCGGTTTAAGCATCCAACTTCGGCTCAGGTCATGATCTCACGGTTTGTGGGTTCGAGTCTCATGTAGGGCTCTGTGCTGACAGCTCAGAGGCTGGAGCCTGATTCAGATTCTGTGTCTCCCTCTGTCTCTCAAAAATAAACAAACATTTAAAAATCAATCAATCAATCAATAGAATGAAACTACTGACTACTTTGATTCATTTTTGAACAATTAAATATGAAAACTTTCTCTCTTTTCCAGCAATTGAAACATAGGTAATTCAACTGATTATTTACTTATGTTGTATATCAAAATTATTCTTTTGGCCACTGTTCATGATATAAGTCATTACACCTTCCAATATTGAACATGGCTCCTGATAACATTTTTTTTAAAGAGAATAAGAATGATTTTATTCTTTCTTTGTGATTCATATATATTTTATTTTTTGGTCTCATTCTAATATACTCACTAGACCCTCCACAGCAATCTTGGAACAGGGATGGGAATTCTGTTTGTTTGTTTCATTCCTAATTTAAAGATTTTTTTTTTCAACGTTTATTTATTTTTGGGACAGAGAGAGACAGAGCATGAACGGGGGAGGGGCAGAGAGAGAGGGAGACACAGAATCGGAAACAGGCTCCAGGCTCCGAGCCATCAGCCCAGAGCCCGACGCGGGGCTCGAACTCACGGACCGCGAGATCGTGACCTGGCTGAAGTCGGACGCTTAACCGACTGCGCCACCCAGGCGCCCCTCATTCCTAATTTTAAATACAGTGCATCTGACATTTCACTTTTAACGTCTATGGAGGCTTTTTATTGGTAACTTTCATAAACTTAATGAAGTTCCTTTATTTTCCTACTTTACTAGGATTTTTCAAAAATTAATGAACTTTTAATTTTAGAATATATTTAGATATACAGAAAAAAGTATCCCACATGTATCCCACATCCATTCTCCCTTATTAACATTTTTCATTAGTATGGTACATTTGTCACATGAAATTACTATACAAGTACTGATACATTATTATTAAGTAAAATCCATACTTTATTCAGATTTAACTTTCATCTCACATATTTTTTCTGTGTCAGGATCCCATCCAGGATCCCATGTTATATTCATCATCATGTTGCCTTCAGCTACACTTCAGCTACACTGCTGTGACAGTTTTCCAAACCTTTTCTATGACCTTTACGTGTGTGTGTGTGTGTGTGTGTGTGTGTGTGTGTGTGTATGTGTATGTGTATGGTGGAGAGGGACAGTACTAGTCAGTACTATTCTCTCTATTGGTATTTTTATGTTAGTGTTCCCTTATGATTAGACTGGGGTTATGAGTTTTGAGGAGGAATACCACGGAGAAAAAGTATATCAAGGGTCCATACTATCAACCTGACTTATCACAGTATTAATCTTCATAACGTAGTGAAGGTTTGTAAGGTTTCTGAACTGTGATATTCTTTTTCTCTCTTACTACACTCTTTGAAAAGAAGGAATGCTATTCTTTTTCTCACTATGTTCTCTGTACAGGCCACACTCTTGGAGTGAGGAGTTGTGTTCTACCTCCCCAAGGGTAAAATATCTACATAAACTATTTAGAATTCTACATGGGATATTTGCCTATTATCTCTCATATATTTATTCATTCAATCATTTATTTGTATCTGTATAGAATGATGGATATTTACTTTATACGTGCATCATAATCCAATACTACTTTATTTTGCCGCTCAAATTGTTCCAGCTTTGGCCATTGAGAACTGTTTTATTTGATTCTTGTGTCCCTTTGACATATACCATTATTGTGGTTTTGTTTGACTACTTCCTAATTTTCTGGCACTGTACAGTGCTCCAGATTCATCTTGTATATTTTCTTCCTCTTTCCTAGAATCAGCCATTTTTCCTCCAATGATTCTTGGTTCTTTTTACTAGAAAATAGTATTAGAAACCAAGAGAGAAACTTGCCCTCACCATCTACTATCCACTTATTTAATTATTCACTTCCAATATACATTATAGTGGCTTGTGAATTGATAACCCAAACCTGGACAGGAAACAGCTTTATAGTGCTATGTGCAGTCCTTTTGCCTTTAGTCTTCTAAACTCCACACATTTCCAAAGTTGCTTAGGTCAGCAACTTTCTTCCTCACTCCCTTTAAGGTTAATTAATGCATTCATAATAAAGGTTATTCAGTCACATTCTGCATTCTATCCTGGGATCCCCTGACCTCCTAAGTGATTTTTTTTAAAGTTTCATACATGGAGTTTCACTCTGTCCTGCTGGTGTTAGGTATCCATCATTACAGTATCATATATAATAGTTTCACCAACTGAAAAATTATCTGTACTTTACCTATTCAACCTCTGTTCTTACTCTCATCCCTGAAAATGCATTTTAAAAATATAAATTTATACAACAATGACTAAATATGCTAGCCTGAAGAGCACTATTGGCTGTTTTCTTTATTCTCTTTGATTTCTTATTATTTAACCAATCATGAGTTTCCTTACACTCTTTAAAAAAAAAAAAAAGAGTTCTGAGATTTGACATTTCTGAGTCCATAAAATTACTTTCTCTATTTTTATATTGTTTTTCTGGACACACCCTATTTTCTGCCCAAAACAACCTTGGCACAATCACTACTAAGATACAAATAATACTTTTCATATTACCCGTTTATATTAAATCAACTATGGCATCACAGTAAGACTTTTCACTTATGTGTGCCTAATTTTAATTATTATAGCCAGCTATGGAACTGGCACACTCAATAAAACTTGAACTATACCATGTGTACCATGTGATAAACAGTCTCTTCATTATGTCATGAAATTTTGGTTTTCATAAAAAGCTTCAGCTGTGGTATATATACATAGTGGATACTGTATCGTGGATGCCTCCCCAACGTCCTTTTTACTATACTTGTTCTTAGTAGCAGCCATGTAATTTGGTAGCAATTGATCCCATCCCAAACCCTAGTGGTGAATTTTGACTATCTTACCCTAAGTGGTTAGTTCAAGTAAGAAAGACTTCATCCAACCAACAAATGATACCCCTTGATCACAGAAATCAGCACAAGGTAGTCTAATCAGTGCAACACCCAGAGCTTTTTTTTTAGATTATTATGGGATGATATCCTGCTCCTTTTCCTTGATGTAAATGAGGAAGTATGACACCAGTTATTCATGACATCATATTGTGACCCCAAGAGAAGCTGATCTAAAAGCAAGGCTCACGTATGAAGGCAGAGGTGAGAAATATCAGAGATATGCACCTAGAATCTTTATCTCATCCCACATGAAACCTACCTCAGGATGTTTCGATTATATGCTACATTAATTCTCTTATTGGATTAAGTTGCTTTGAATTGCATTTTCTATTATCAGCAATTCAAAGTACTCAAACAGATGAATATAATTGGGAATAAGGAAGCTTCAGCCTGTTTAAAATTCATTGAATTAATTCCAGTATATCTACTTTGATCCTGCATTGTCAGTTCTTCTCTTTTTCCACTTTTCCTGATCACATATTTTATAGGTTACTTTTATCTGTCACATCTAGACAATGTGTTTAATATGTGAAATAAATTATTTTAATGGATTAAAATTTTCCAAGGGCTCTACAGCATAGAGCTCAGGCATAAAATGAGATAAATATAAATAAAATAAAATATTTACAATGATATGCTTCTATAATTCTTCTGATTTATCTTTATTATAATTATTTTATATCTCCTGGACATGAAATTATTATACAAATGCAAGACTAGCTATTTTCTACCTTGTATCTAATATAAAAATTAAGAACTTCAGATATTCTGTATGTACTCTTAGGTGAAAAATATAGAGGGGTATAGTTTCATTATATATTATTATGTCAACACTGCAATTAAGTTATTCTTGAATATTTGGTTTTGGTCTGTTTTATAAGTAGATAAATCCTTACTCTCTTCCTCCAAAATACTTCATGGTAAACTATTATTAATTAAAGACTTACTATGTGCCATAGATTTTCTTATAGTTTCAATCCTTCTTATTCTGCTAATAGGTAGGTATACCAACCCATTTTGTAGATTAGACAATTGGGATTCAGATAGACTTAGCCTCATACCCAATCTTACACAGTTACTAAGTAGCTTCAAGAGTGTTTACAACCTAGACCTATATGACTCTAGAGTCACTTAATTTACTCATTGCATTTTCAGGTTCCATAATTCTCCCATCCTCTGTCTTTTTCTCTCAGTGCTTGCCCACGTGCGTGTAAAAAGAATTTTAGTCTTCCCTAGAATGCTTTTTGTGAGCAAACTAGAGAGGAAAGTGGGACAGAAGGAAGGAGAAATAGAGTTTCTCTATGGCCAGAGTCACTGCTGGAATAGATCAAATCAATCCAATAAATTCTAAAGAGTAAGCACATGTGGATAGCAGAATGGACATGTTGAAAGTGACTTCCTCGATGTTCCATGGTGAAAACATGGATTATAGATGAATCCCCATGTTTTTCAGGGACTCTGATAATGTGGATCCTACTTATAGAGGCATGGTTATAAAAGAAATCCACATGTTCTTTTGAGACTCTAATTTATTTGCTTATTTCTTTTCCTCTGTAGTTGGGTAGGGGGGGAGGTAAGTGGCCCATCTTTTTTAGCCTTCCATGACATAGCCCATGTGGAACTGCTTTTGTTTGACAGTTCTTTTGATGCTAAATTGGTAATGATTAATCCCTTTTAAATTAGATGTATTGTTGCATCTTGCTTGCAAAGGCTTTTATTTTAACTTAAATTTTTTTTTTCACTTAAAATTTCTCAATGACTTAATACTTACAAGAAAGATTCATGAGACACTGAAATTTTGACAAATTTTTCAGAGTAAAAATTCAGTAAGTAAAATCATTCTCCAGAGAACAATTACACTGAAATGCCCACAATGAATATAATACATATTTTGATTATCAGACCAAGCTTAATGACTCCTGTGAAGGCATCATAGTAAAAATTTACATGGGTCAGAAACACTTTGAGTTATGTGGTAAGACATAGGGACAATTCATCTTTATCTGAAAAATGGAATATACTGTAGAATTGATTCAATTATGTAAAATTGTTAGACTCAGTAATTCTTTATACCTTTAGAGAGCACTGATTAGTAATGAGTAATATGTAGACTTTTCTATAGCCAGATGAAAGGAAAAGTCTGGATATTTGAAATGTTTCTGTTTATGCAAATCAAATAAAATTGTAAGTTTGATCACTTCAAACATTTAAATCAAAATAATAATAACAAATTTTATTAGGTATTTAAAGAAAATAATTTCCTCCCTCATATAAACAATTTTTGGCATCGATTCAATTAAGTGAAAAATGGGAAGATCTTACTCTCAATCTAATTGGTAGATCTGAAATTTTAATATGGAAAAGTCTTCAGAGCAGTAATATGGTTGGATATAGTGTGTTGGAGTTGGGATCACTGAGTAGTAGAGTTTTTTGAAGATGCCCCTGTATTCTGCAAGCCTACTTTTTTCCACTTGTAGTTCATGTTTATGGTGTGTTGTTCGAGTTCCTCAGATAAATCATTTCTTGCTTGTGTTTGTGTTGAACAGCAAAGAGGAAAGAACTTTTTATCATTGTGTCCTTGAAAAACTAACAATGATCTTTACTAAGGGTTTCATGACTATTTGAAAATAAGGCAACAGCCTATATCATATAGTCAAGAAGTTGCCAATTAAAATGCACAGTATTTTGATGGCCTTCATATGTGCTTGGTGGCTTTTTAAAAAAAATTTTAACAAAGAATTTTGTTATATTTGCATGTGTACTGAGAGAGATATTAGGTACTTTTAGTCTCAAGGAGATAGAAAAAAATTAAAATTTTTACAAATTGCTAAAGCTCACAAGAATAAAATGCAAGGCTATTTTTTTCCAGATTATTGGACCAATTCCTTTCTATGTAGATTGGCCCTTAGTCTTTCTAATAAATTCTATGTTGGTTATAAACTAGTTTTAATTCAGAGCCTCTGCATATTTTGTAGCATTATAATGTATCTGTGAGATACTAGTACTTGGTGTATTTTATAAATTAACCATATGGTTGTTTAGCATTTTTATAAGATATTTTTATTTATGTATATGTAATGTGTGTATTTGCAGTTAAATGCTTATACCACTTACATGATTGTAGTAACTGTCCTAGATATATGAAAGTGTGGTTCATCATATCCATTTAAAATGATTATACAATTTTTTATGGCACTGTGCATGTGACAAAATGTCATTTAAAAAAATTTTTTTAATGTTTATTTTTGAGAGAGAGACAGAGTGCAAGCAAGGGAGGGGCAGAGAGACAGAGGGAGACAGAATCCGAAGCAGGCACCAGGCTCTGAGCTGTCAGCACAGAGCCAGATGCGGGGTTCAAACTCATGAACTGTAAGATCATGACCTGAGCCAAAGTCGGATGCTTAACTGACTGAGGCACCCAGGTGCCCTGACAAAATGTCATTTTTAATGATGAGACATTTGTCTTTTATGTTTATATATTCTATATATAATATAAATTAAATAAAAAAAACTGAATTTTCAAATTAAATAAAAACAAAAGTATTTGTATTGTTGATACCGTTTTTGGTCCCATTTTTGAAAGAGTTGAAGAATTCATAGGTTTTATGTTTTTGTGATGGGATTTTAGCCTAATATGGATACAAAATATAATATATTAGAGTAAAATATAAATCAGATTATTTTTCATTATTCTATAGTTCTTATTCATTTTAAAAGAATTGAACATATATATAAAGGAAAGTGGAATGCACAAACTTTCATCTGGTTAATCTCAATACAAATAATTTAGCTCAATTATTTAGATGTTTTAAATCTTTATTCTTAATTTTATTATTTGGAGGTACAGTTAGTGTTTCTTTATACATAATATATCATGACATTTACATAGCTTAGTATTATATAATAATATGGTATTAATTGCATTATTTTACTTGAACCTTGTAATAAACCTGGAGTAAGGGCAAGGTAGGTTCTTTCCCCTTAGTAAATGAAAGGCCAGAAATACTTAGAATTTGCTGAAGTTCATGAGGCCATTAAAGAATGGAGACAAGAAGATATGGAGACAATGGAGACAAGCACTACTGAGAATCTGTATTCTTTCCATTTTAACATATCTGTTACAAAATATACAATACAAATAGTTAGGAAATATATTAGGAAAATAGTTACTTAAGAATAGAACTATATATGGATAAATTTAGTAAGAAATATGCATGCTTATTTGAAGAAAATGGCCCAATTTTACTGAGGGGACTAGACAAATTTTTGACTAAATGGTGAGAGAGATGTTTCTGGAGAGGAAGAAGTCCACTCTTTTCCAAGTTAAGCTATAAACTTAACACATTTCTAATCAAACTCCCAGTGGGACTTTCTTGGAACTTGTCAAGTGATTCTAAAGTTTATCTGGAAAAAAGTTAATGAATAGCCAGAACTTTTATTTTTAAAGAAGAAAAGTGTACCCACCAGATTGTAAAATATACTATTAAACTATAAAAATAATATGCAGTAGGTTTGAGCCAGACTAGACAAAAAGATCTGTGAAACAGAAGACAAATGCAGAAGCAGAACAACTATATATGGAATTTTAACATATGATAGAGATGACATTTCAAACTAGTGAGGAAATAATGGATAATTAAATAAATGGTGTTGAAGCCAATTGAAAACAACTTCACACCTTATACCAAACTGAATTCCAGATGAGTAAAATATTTATATGGAAAAACTGAACTTATAAATCTACTAGAACAAAATATAACTGAATATTTATATACTCAGAGATTTTCTAAGACCCAGTACCTAAAGAAAAAACATTCATAAATTTGAGTACATAAAAACGTTAAAATTTAGTATGGCTAATTACCATAATTAAAATTAAAAAAGCTAATCAATGAACATAGAGCTAATGACATTAGTAATTAGAGATCTTATTAATTAATAAGAAAAGTATGAACATGATAATTTAAAAATGAGCAAAGAACAAGTGTAAATTCACTAAATGAGAATTATAAGTGAATAAAAATCAAACAAAAATGTTTACTAGATTAGCAAAATATGCATATTAAGTGAAGGCAGTGATTTTTTTGTAAAGGAAAAACCAAACAGTGATTTTTATTAAATATTGAGAACACAAAAGTTTTTAAGACCTTCACATAGCTACCTTTGCAAGTCCCTATTTATACACTGTAAATAAAAATCTTGTGAACATTTTTTCTGTAAAAAAAAAAAAATCTAAATCTCTACTTGGTTGAATATGTGATAAGGCAGTAACATGTGGACTTTGATTTCCATAGCTCCTCGAGTATTGACTTCGACTAGTGCCAAATTGTATAAACATCATGAGCAGAGTGAGGCGACACTGCATTATTAGCAACATTTTGTTGTTTTTATCTGATGCTCATGAGTAATCTAGCAGAAACTAGATTCCCAAAGAGAAGAAGGTCTAATATGCTATAGTTAGGGTTTTTTTCAGAGAAAGGAAGTATAAGTACCCAGTACCCTTTTCTCTATGAAATGCACTCTTGACCCTTCTTCCTTTGAATTGCTTTGTGTCTTCCCCCCTTGTAGTCTTTGTTACTACCTTGAAAGAAACAGTGGAGTACAATGGTTAAGAATGTAATCTCTGAAATTCAACTGTCTGGATCCAAATCCTAGCTGTGTCACACCCACTAGGTCACTTTAGGCAAGTTACTATACTCCTCTGTGCCTTAGTTTTATCATCTGAAAAAATGAGTATATTAAGGTTGTTGTGAAATTTAGATGAATTCATGAAAAGTGGCTATGGCTAAGAAACAGGCTAGGAATTTAGATTACAGAACCCTGGTTTCCTATCCTTGAAGAAATGGTGTTCATTACTGATAATTATCTAAACATGTGGACATTATTTAATTTTCTGTAGTTGTAACTTAAAATGAATTAACATAATTTCAAGTAACACAATCTGAATTAAAAATAGGAGTTTTGTGGGGCGCCTGGGTGGCTCAGTCGGTTGGGCGGCCAACTTCGGCTCAGGTCATGATCTCACGGTCCATGAGCTCGAGCCCCACATCGGGCTCTGTGCTGACAGCTCAGAGCCTGGAGCCTGTTTCAGATTCTGTGTCTCCCTCTCTCTGACCCTCCCCCATTCATGCTCTGTCTCTCTCTGTCTCAAAAAAATAAATAAAAGTTAAAAAAAATTAAAAAAAATAGGAGTTTTGTTTACATTTTTTACATTAATTTATATTTTATAGCTACAGGTATTTTTTAAGAAGTCAGAATTTGAAGACCAAATGAAAGAAGATCTTCAAGGCTACCCTGCTTTTATTTTTCCACTCTGCTTATTTTCATATTTGTACTTTCTAGATACTTTTCATCCATATTTTCTATTGTTCATATAAAGTTGTATTTTTCTTTTAAATTTTAAAGTAGGTGATAGGTTTTGTATACATGGATACCATAGGTAGGTTTATTTATCTTATACACTAATTCATTATCCCAAAGTCATTCTGAAAAATAATATAGACAGTAAGTTGTTTCAGATGCCAACGATTTTCATAGGTGAATCACATGACAGCTGAAAAAATATCATAAAACATCATAGACTGGAAGTAGAGTTTCACATTACCACATGAGAAAGTATATGCATTTGTCCTTACTATACATTTTTCAAAATCCAAATATACAAAAGAAGGGCATTTCAGAAGCTAAAAGGAAAAATATATATATAATAAATGTATTTTAAATCCTCTGTTATATTTAAATCCATACACATTGTTTGTAATTATAAGTGTTTCTCAACATTTTCTTTTTTAAAATAATATTGAACTATATTTGAGATTTAACATTGTATAAATTTCAAGTGTACAACATGCTGATTTGATTCATTTATATACTGTAATGTGATTGCCATTGTGGCAATAGTTAGCACTTCTATCTTGTCAGAAAATTATTGTTTTTTAGCAGTTGAAATAGTTAAGTTCTAGTCTCTTAACAAGTTTGATGATTATAATACAATATTGTGTATATTTGCTATACCGTTCATTAGATCTCTTGACTTATTCACTACTCCTTGTAAGTTCATGCCCTTAAACAGTATTTGTACTATCCTCCCTCCCAGAGCCCCTAATAACCACAATTTTACTCTCTGTTTTTATAAGTTGGGCTTCTTCAATTCCACATGTAAGTGATATTATACAGTACTTATCTTTTCCTGGCTTACCTCACTTAGCGTAACACAATTGCTGTGACTACAGTGCCTACCTGATCACAGGGGTGGACTCTGAGTTTGTGCCACAGCCCGTGATAAAGAAAAAGGAAATGGAGAGTGAGGACTCTCCAGGACTGCTGTTCTGTTTACTAACTGCTAAAGAACCTTAGGCACTGCCTCTAGGAGTGACATTGTTATAGTTGACCAAATTTTCCTTTTACGCTTTTGTGGTATATGAGAATTTATAACTGCGGGAAATATTTTCAGTTTTAGAATTCTGACCTTCTTAGACATTTCAAGATATGTTGCAAGGAAGTTTGGGACTCTTACAAAATCCTGGTGGGGCAGAATGTGTTTCTCTTAATTGTCTTATCAAAGACCTATCTGGTACTTCTCAGGCCCTCTGGTTTGATGCTTCTGGTTCAGTAGGTCTGGAGTGAGGAAGCAGTGACAGATTCCCATGGTCTGTTGGTGAATTTTAGAAATAATTTGCCTTTAAAAAGCTAAAGCCTTTGTTAAAATTAATGAGCCTACACATTAACACATCATTATCTCCCAAAGTCTATGGTTTCCATTAAATTTCACCCTTGGTTTATATTCAATGGGTTTGGACAAATTTATAATGCCATATATCTACCAGAGTATATACATGTTATAATGAGGGAGGCTATGCATGTGTCAGGGTATGGAGTGTATGAGAAATCTCTCCTTCTGCTCAATATACTATGAGCCAAAACTTCTCTAAAAAATAAATTCTAAAAACAAACAAACAAACAAAAAACTAAAAGACTGAACATCAGACCTTGAATAAACATTAGAAATAAGTAGATGCTGAAGACCACTGTATGTTTATGTTTATGAGATGTTGAAGAGAAGATCTGAGAATATGAGAGAGAACCAGATTAGTCTGATTTTAATACAGATTTTCAACCCCAGTTTTCTTCCCCAGCGATGGCTAATGGTTATTTTACTGACCTTTCTTTGTATTTTTTATACTTTCTATTAAAATCCTCACCCATTCCTAGCTTGAGTCTTTTTATTACCACAGTCCTAGGTCAAATCTTGTTTCAGAAGCCAATAAGGAAACAAGTTTTATTGAGTGTAAAATCACTCTAAAACCCTCAGTTTATCTCTCTCTTTCCTTTCTAGTGATGTGGAAGACAGTTTCTTTTTCTTTCACAAGGAAGTTTCTTCAGCTGTGCTTTAAGCATGTTCTTAGGACTTTTCTCCAGCAATTTTCCTCCCTCTCCTAGTCCCTGTAATTTGAACTGTCATCTTTTTCCTCTTTGCTAGCTCCTTCCTTATTACCCTGAAGAGATTATTTCTCACAGTGCTGTTTTCTTCACTAGCTACCCATCATTACCCTAATTCATATAAGAATTACTGGTATTGGGCGCCTGGGTGGCTCAGTCAGTTTAGCAACCAACTCTTTAATTCTACTCAGGTCATGATCTCATGGTTAGTAGGTTTGAGCCCCGCATTGGGCTGTGCTCACAGTGTGGAGCCTTCTTGGGATTCTCTGTCTCCCTGTCTCTCTGTCCCCACCCCCCCCTCAAAAATAAATAAACATTAAAACAAAAGAAAACAAAATAATCTGTGGTTCTTTTGTCTCCTTTTCTTATCTCCCATGATTTTTTAATTCATTTAATTATTTTAAGCCTTATTGACTAATACTTCCCTCTTCCTGCTAGTTATATCCCAATCAGTCATCCCAATCCTCAACCTGCTTGCTATTTTTGCACAATTAATACTTCTTATAGTTATTATCCTCTGGCTTGCATGACACCATTCTCTGTCTGCTATTATTTCTATAGCTTTTTTTCCTGAGACTGCTTTAATGACTTTTCTTCTGTTAAAGTATACTTTCAAAATGGTTAAAATATATATATATATATAACTCTAATACAAATATAAAATGAATACTCATCAAATATTCAACTTATGAATTAATGAGGGAACAAATAAGATGTTACAGTTGGTTCAGAATGTTTTTTAGAAAGGTAGAAATGTGTGTATATATGTCTTTGCGTGTATAGTCGATGTAATAAACATTATAAAATTGCTGTTAGATAGTGAGATACAAAACTATTTTATGTTTTATAGTCAGTAAACCGTATCTTTTGTTGTTGTTTATGTTATTCACAACCCTATCTATCTTCTCACACCTATATCCTCCCTCTGCTTATAGGGTGAAGAGAGGGATAAACTTCTGTTGTATTTATGGTAACTGGGATTGTATAAGTTTCCTACTGCTGCTGTAACAAATTACTACAAATATAGTGGCCTCAAAAGCACAAATGTATTATCTTATAGATCTTGAAGTCAGAAATCTAAAATGTGTTTCACTGGGCCCAAATCAAGGTGACAGCAGGTATGGTACATTTGTTCCCTTTGCTGGTCCTGGAGAATCCTAGATGATTACATCCACAGGCGTGGCTTTTACAACTTGTATGTTTACAACAGCAGCGCAAACTTGTTTTTGATTACCATACACCTTATTCTACTGACCCCCTACCCAAATTCTCTAATTGGTTGTCTCATAAGCATCTCTGCCTTAGACGATTCAGACTGCTGTAGCAAAGTACCATAGCCTGGGTGGCTTGAGAAATCGCTTGTTTATCAAGTTAAAATTTATTAGAAATGTTTGCTCATTTTGGGGAACACTCGCAAAACAAGTAACTCACAATCCAAGGTTTTTCTGTGCCTTTTTTTGTACTGGGATGGCTTCAATCTTGGCCTTATTTTCTTTTTTCCTCATGTCTACTAAGTTAGCAAGTCCTGAAAAGTCTACATCCATAATGTGTCTCACATTTCTTCTTTCTGCTGATATTATTAGTCTTGACTATTGTTATTTATTGCCTGAGTACTACAGAAGATTTCTTTCTTTTCTTTCTTTCTTTCTTTCTTTCTTTCTTTCTTTCTTTCTTTCTTTCTATTTATTAAAGTAATCTCTGCGCCCAATGTGGGGTTCAGACTCATGACCCTGAGATCAAGAGTCACATGCTCTTCTGAGCCAGCGAGGCACCTCCAGAAGTTTTCTAATTAGTCTTTCTCCTTCTCCTTCTGTTCTTCTTTCTTCTTCTTCTTCTTCTTCTTCTTCTTCTTCTTCTTCTTCTTCTTCTTCTTCTTCT
>NW_024412376.1:60147466-60168385 GCF_014898765.1 Herpailurus yagouaroundi
CTTCTTCTTCTTCTTCTTCTTCTTCTTCTTCTTCTTCTTCTTCTTCTCCTTCTTCACAATTCCTGTCTATAACCCATTCTCTGAAGAACAAACAAAATAATTTAACTCAAATGCAAATCTCCTCATGCCCTGTGAAAATCGGGCAATAGTTACTTTTGACTCTTAGAATAATGCTCAAAATCTTTAACAGGTCCTGTAAGGTTGTGCATAATCTGATGTCCCCCTCTCACTTTTTCTCTTTCTCTCCAGGTTTAGTTTTTGCATTACCTTCAACCTCCCATACCCTGTACTCTGCATGTTGGTATTCCACTTAACTTTTTGAAGTTGCTTAAAGATTTTAAGCTTCTTATGCTGTAGGGCTTTTTTAAGAGTTGGTCTATATGTGACCAACTATATTTTTCCTCTTCTACTTTTCTGTCATGCCCTGGCTTAAATGCTGCTTCCTTGATCTGTTAGTCAAAGAATAAGCAAATCGTTTATGTTCCTGTCTGTGTTCTTTAATAGCAGTCAACATTCCCCCTCACAGTATATCTCACAATTGTAATTGTATACTTATTTGTAGCATTATTTGTTTAATATCTATTTCTTTTATTAGACTTTAAACTCCTGGATAGCAGACAGATCTCTTTCCCACTGCTGTATATATTGCCTAGCATAGAACCAGGCACTTCATAGCACTGAATAATTTACCTGTTGAATAAAGGAATTATTGAATAGATGAATGAATGAATCAATTATACGTAGTCTGCAGTGACTGATTCTGTTTTCAAGTTCCTTGAATGAAACCTACATAGAACTGTGTTCACATTGCTTTCTAAAAGTTGATCTAAACTATGACAGCAAGTGTTTTCTTGAGGCTCTGTCTTCTTTTTCCCTTTTAAGACTTGAATTTTTGTTTTATATATTTCATTATACTCAAGGTTATGACTGCTAAGTACCTGGGGTCAAAAACAAAACAAAAAAATAGAATAAAACTCTGCACTATATTTCACAGTTCTCAAAGTCTAAATTATGGTATTAGTAGTCCTTCTCAGTTTGCTGAATGTGAAATCCAACAACATTAAGGAGAAACACACCAGCAAACATGAATCTTACATGCAATGTCCTTCACTGATTCAACTATAAACCTGTGTAGTCAAGAAATTATTTAAAACAGGTTGCAATTGGAGTCATAAGTCAGACAGTTTTGAGTTCATTTAGAAAAAATAATCAGGTAGACTACTAATTTTAAAGAAAAAAATTAGAGAAAAGAGTTCTCTGGTTAATATATATATCTCTAGACATGTATCTTCAGAAAAAGCAAAAAAGCTTTTTATCACTTCAGAGAAAATGAATTCTAATGGACAAATAATATCATGGGTACAATAAATTCTGCACCCTTAAAGTTACAGGGTATTTTTTTGGGTTTTAGTTAACATTTTTAATCTGACTTTTAGGTTTTCTAAATTCCACAAAGCCAAACCAAAAGAAGTTTTATTTTCAAGAAAAAATATAAAGATGACAAAGCAAATATACCAAGGAGGAAGAACTGCCATTTTAGTTGAAAAGGGAGCCAAATGAGATTATGGACACTATTGTAGAGTTTTACATAGAAACAGGACTTGGTGGAGACATGATGACATAATCTCTACAATATTAATATGCTTTATTCTTCTTTTCCCTGGTGGACCATGTAAACTCATATCAAAAAATATCTAATTTTAACATTCATTTTATAAATCGATCTAACTTCTTAGGTATTTGAAATCAGGCAATTGTGGAAAGATGCATAACTTTAAACAAATCAACATTAAATACGTATGTGTTAATTTTGAATTTTGAATTAATTCATGTGTTAGAACATGAACATTTAGCAAAACTTTGAACTAAACAAAGATTATGACTTTTGAACTTAGCTGGACCCAACATGTATTTGTAAAACTGAAAAATGACTTGAAAATACAATTTAAAAACATTTAATTTTCATATTGGTTTATATTTGAAAAGCACTTTGATGACTATGGAATGCTCTTTTAATTTCTCATATGAATTATAAGGAGTAAAAATTTTAGTGAATTATTGAAAGTCATGTATATCTACTAAGTGTAATATTATGGGTAATATAGAAATTCTCCAAAAGATTTCTTTTAGAACATTGGAATGATTTGGATTTCCTGAAGATATAAATGTTAACTCTTTGTATCTCAGAATTATTAATTTAAGTATTTACATTTTAAACAGGTTCTAAAAATTCTGGTATTCCGACTGTGGAAAGAATTGGCAAGAAAAATGTCAATTTATCACATTAGACTTTAACAGGAGTCTCCATTTTCCATTTTTGATGGAATGTGTTAATGAGAGGAAGAATAGGCAATATTTTACACTGTTAATAATTGAAAATACATTCCCCAAAGGACATGAAAAATAATCAATTAAATTGTAAACCATACTACTTTAGCCCATAGTCATTAAGTATTAAATTACAGTGACTGGTTTTAAAGAGAAAAGTCTCATATATATTTAAAAAAAAAAAACAACACAAAAACCTTCTCACCCTACAAAAATTTATTATAAAGCCTAGGGCTATTAAAAATATTAAAACACATTCTTGGCCACTTGATTTACATTTTTGGAATACCACCTACCATCCCACAACACTTATAATCCTCTTTACACTCAGATAAAACTCTGTTCTACCTGACCCCTCCTTTATGAAGTTCAGAAAAAATTCCTTTTGTGGGCCAGGGTAATATTCTCTGGGTCTAAGTTTATATTGAACTCTAGACTGCTAGAGTGAATGGGTTTTGTTCTTTTATTTTCCTGCTGGTAAGAAACAAACTCCTCATTCTTATAAAGGTGCTGATTTTCTACAAAGTGTTTCAGGTATGGGCTCCTGAATCCAAGGAGGCCTTTTTTTTTTTTTTTAGCCATTGAGAAAGTCTTACTTATAAGACTGACTTTCATCACAAATGTTGCAAAGCTGTAAATATATATCTGTCTTATATATCTTGAGTTTCAATCAACGACTTGCCCATTGCCTGATGAAAATAGGCTTGATTGGTAGAGAAACTGAACTGTGAATGACATCCTACAAACTCCTGGATCCAGTACCATAGAAATTCCAGATGAATGATGGAATATATTTTTAAAAATTATGTACCCTGTCCATTGCATTTTGCTGAAAATTAGCTTAAATTGAACTCTGTACCTGAAAGAACACTTATACCATTGTACTTTTCTTTCTTTTCCTTGTGTCATTTCATATTTTGTGATCATGGACATCCAAGCTTCTCCTACTACTGAATATCTTTGCTGATGTAGGCAACATGACAAGAAAATTCATTTGACTTTGTAAGCATTTCACTAATTTAAAAACATAAGACTCAGAGTGTTGTAGGCTTTTGATTCTCTTCAAGAATGGTACCTTTTAAAACAATACTAACAAATCAGGTGTGAAAGCAGGAAATAACATAAGTCGTGTCCAATATGTATTTCCTTTTCATAGCATTCGTAGGAATAGCTAAAATATGGGACAACATTGAATTCTATTAAGAAATCTAAACACTATATAGTGGATATATCAAACATCTTATGGTTAACATTGAGCTTAGTTTGCAAAATCAATTTAATTTACTGACAAACACTGACATTTTATTTCTTTTCCTGGGCTGGAATAAAACCCTTCTTCTGTGAACATCTTGCCCTTACCACTGTGTTCATTCTTCCATCTCTAACTGATTTGGGTACAGCCGGGAACTTCCCAAATCTCTCCAATTTAAGCAAGCATCTCTTCTCCATCCTCATCTGGGGCCAACCTTTTCTGTAAACACTCCACTCACCAGTATGTCTCTATAAATTATTGGAGACATTTTAGAGTGATGACCCAATATACGTCTTATATGACATTTTTATAAAGCATTGTGAAGCAGATACTTCCCCCCCCCCACTATCTTTTCATAGTCTTGATTAATTTAAAGAATTCTGTAGTACATCCTTCTTGAACAGGATAGAAAGAGAGTCTCCCACCCTTCCCACAAGCTAACTTAAGAAGGCCATTTCTTTGTTTTCCAACAATTAAGACATCACTGGAAATGGCTTTTGTGGAATTTTGCATCTTTCAACTTCTTGGACTATATAAAAGTTTTAATTTATTTCTCCTGGCTCAGTTCCTTATGCTAACAGTTTTACAACTGGTTGTTGAAAATGGCTATATATGTATAGTTCAGTCATATATAAAAGCAGCACTGAATGCTGCTGCTTTAATATTCTGAACTTGTTATTTTGGTTGACCTAGTTTCTATGTTTGGTTTAGACTTCTATTCAGAGATTATTGAATGATTTTTTTTAATTCAGCAATGCCTTTATCCACTATTTATAATTATATGAAAAAGACAAGATTTCTACAAAATTGTTGAAGAAATAAGCTATTCTTCATTCTAAGGGCATTAGGTAGTTAGACTATTCTCAACTGAGAGATATAGATTATTTTACTGTTTCATGATCTAAACTGAATTATTTATTTTTATGTGTTTATTTACTTTGAGAGAGGCAGGACAAGCAGGAGGGGCAGAGAAAGAGGTAGAGAGAGAATCCCAAACAGGGTCCACACTGTCAGCATGGAACCCGAAGCAGATATTGGTCTCACAAACCATGAGATAATGACCTGAGCTGATATCAAGAGTTGGATGGCTAACCGACTGAGCCACCCATGCATGCCTAAACTAAATTATTTAGATTTCTCTATGTTTTTTTTCAACATATGAAATTTATTGTCAAATTGGTTTCCATACAACACCCAGTGCTCATCCCAAAAGGTGCCCTCCTCAATACCCATCACCCACCATCCCCTCCCTCCCACCCCCATCAACCCTCAGTTTGTTCTGTTTGTTTTTTTTTTAATTGTTTTTTCCAATGTTTATTTATTTTTGGGACAGAGAGAGACAGAGCATGAACGGGGGAGGGGCAGAGAGAGAGGGAGACACAGAATCGGAAACATGCTCCAGGCTCTGAGCCATCAACCCAGAGCCTGATGCGGGGCTCGAAATCATGGACCGCGATATCGTGACTTGGCTGAAGTGGGACGCTTAACCGACTGCGCCACCCAGGCGCCCCTCAGTTTGTTCTGTTTTTAAGAGTCTCTTATGCTTTGGCTGTCTCCCACTCTAACCTCTTTTTTTTTTACTTCCCCTCCCCCATGGGTTTCTGTTAAGTTTCTCAGGATCCACATAAAAGTGAAAACATATGGTATCTGTCTTTCTCTGTATGGCTTATTTCACTTAGCATAACTCTATCCAGTTCCATCCACGTTGCTACAAAGGGCCATATTTCATTCTTTCTCATTGCCACGTAGTCCTCCATTGTGTATATAAACAACAATTTCTTTATCCATTCATCAGTTGATAGACATTTAGGCTCTTACCATAATTTGGCTATTGTTGAGAGTGCTGCTATAAACATTGGGGTACAAGTGCCCTATGCATCAGTGCTCCTGTATCCCTTGGGTAAATTCCTAGCAGTGCTACTGCTGGGTCATAGGGTAGGTCTATTTTTAATTTTTTGAGGAACCTCCACACTGTTTTCCAGAGCGGCTGCACCAGTTTGCATTCCCACCAACAGTGCCAGAGGGTTCCCGTTTCTCCACATCCTCTCCAGCATCTAGAGTCTCCTGGTTTGTTCATTTTAGCCACTATGACTGGTGTGAGGTGATATCTGAGTGTGGTTTTGATTTGTATGTCCCTGATGAGGAGTGACGTTGAGCATCTTTTCATGTGCCTGTTGGCCATCCAGATGTCTTCTTTAGAGAAGTGTCTATTCATGTTTTCTGCCCATTTCTTCACTGGGTTATTTGTTTTTTGGGTGTGGAGTTTGGTGAGCTCTTTATAGATTTTGGATACTAGCCCTTTGTCCAATATGTCATTTGCAAATATCTTTTCCCATTCCGTTGGGTGCCTTTTAGTTTTGTTGGTTGTTTCCTTTGCTGTGCAGAAGTTTTTTTTTATCTTCATGAGGTCCCAGTGGTTCATTTTTGCTTTTAATTCCCTTGCTTTTGGGGATGTGTCAAGTAAGAAATTGCTATGACTGAGGAAAGAAAGGTCTTTTCCTGCTTTCTCCGCTAGGGTTTTGATGGTTTCCTGTCTCATATTCAGGTCCTTTATCCATTTTGAGTTTATTTTTGTGAATGGTGTGAGAAAGTGGTCTAGTTTCATCCTTCTGCATGTTGCTGTCCAGTTCTCCCATCACCACTTGTTAAAGAGGCTGTCTTTTTTCCGTTGGATGTTCTTTCCTGCTTGTCAAAGATTAGTTGACCATACGTTTGTGGGTCTAGTTCTGGGGATTCTATTCTATTACATTGGTCTATGTGTCTGGTTTTGTGCCAATACCATGGTGTCTTGATGATTACAGCTTTGTAGTAGAGGCTATAGTCTGGGATTGTGATGCCTCCTGCTTTGGTCTTCTTCTTCAAAATTACTTTGGCTATTCGGGGCCTTTTGTGGTTCCATATGAATTTTAGGATTGCTTGTTCTAGCTTCAAGAAGAATGCTGGTGCAATTTTGATTGGGATTGCATTGAATGTGTAGATAGCTTTGGGTAGTATTGACATTTTGACAATATTTATTCTTCCAATCCATGAGCACGGAATGTTTTTCCATTTCTTTATCTCTTTTTCAATTTCCTTCATAAGCTTTCTATACTTTTCAGCATACAGATCTTTTACATCTTTGGTTAGATTTATCCCTAGGTATTTTATGCTTCTTGGTGCAATTGTGAATGGGATCAGTTTCTTTATTTGTCTTTCTGTTGCTTCATTGTTAGTGTATAAGAATGCAACTGATTTCTGTACATTAATTTTGTATCCTGCAACTTTGCTGAATTCATGTATCAGTTCTAGCAGACTTTTGGTGGGGTCTGTCGGGTTTTCCATGTATAATATCATGTCATCTCCAAAAGTGAAGCTTAACTTCATCTTTGCCAATTTTGATGCCTTTGATTTCCTTTTGTTGGCTGATTGCTGATGCTAGAATTTCCAACACTATGTTAAACAACAGTGATGAGAGTGGGCATCCCTGTTGTGTTCCTGATCTCAGGGAAAAATCTCTCAGTTTTTCCCCATGGAGGATGATGTTAGCTGTGGGCTTTTCATAAATGGCTTTTGGGGCAACTGGGTGGCGCAGTCGGTTAAGCGTCCGACTTCAGCCAGGTCACGATCTCGCGGTCCGTGAGTCGGGCCCCGCGTCAGGCTCTGGGCTGATGGCTCAGAGCCTGGAGCCTGTTTACGATTCTGTGTCTCCCTCTCTCTCTGCCCCTCCCCCGTTCATGCTCTGTGTCTCTCTGTCCCAAAAATAAATAAACGTTGAAAAAAAAATTTAAAAAAAAAATGGCTTTTATGATGTTTAAGTATGTTCCTTCTATCCCGACTTTCTCAAGGGTTTTTATTAAGAAAGTTGCTGAATTTTGTCAAATGCGTTTTCTGCATCGATTGACAGGATCATGTGGTTCTTTTCTTTTATTAATGTGATGTATCATGTTGATTGATTTGCGAATGTTGAACCAGCCCTGCATCCCAGGAATGAATCCCACTTGATCATGGTGAATAATTCTTTTTATATGCCATTGAATTCGATTTGCTAGTATCTTATTGAGAATTTTTGCATCCATATTCATCAGGGATATTGGCCTGTAGTTCTCTTTTTTTACTGGGCCTCTGTCTGGTTTAGGAATCAAAAAGTAATACTGGCTTCATAGAATGAGTCTGGAAGTTTTCCTTCCCTTTCTATTTCTTGGAATAGCTTGAGAAGGATAGGTATTATCTCTGCTTTAAACGTCTGGTAGAACTCCCCTGGGAAGCCATCTGGTCCTGGACTCTTATTTGTTGGGAGATTTTTGATAACCGATTCAATTTCTTCGCTGGTTATGGGTCTGTTCAAGCTTTCTATTTCCTCCTGATTGAGTTTTGGAAGAGTGCGGGTGTTTAGGAATTTGTCCATTTCTTCCAGGTTGTCCAGTTGGTTGGCATAAAATTTTTCATGGTATTCCCTGATAATTGCTTGTGTCTCTGAGGGATTGGTTGTAATAATTCCATTTTCATTCATGATTTTATCTATTTGGGTCATCTGCCTTTTCTTTTTGAGAAGCCTGGCTAGAAGTTTATCAATTTTGTTTATTTTTTCAAAAAACAAACCCTTGGTTTCGTTGATTTGCTCTACAGTTTTTTTGGATTCTATATTGTGTATTTCTGCTCTGATCTTTATTATTTCTCTTCTTCTGCTGGGTTTAGGCTGTCTTTGCTGTTCTGCTTCTATTTCCTTTAGGTGTGCTGTTAGATTTTGTATTTGGGATTTTTCTTGTTTCTTGAGATAGGCCTGGATTGCAATGTATTTTCCTCTCAGGACTGCCTTCGCTGCATCCCAAAGCATTTGGATTGTTGTATTTTCATTTTCATTTGCTTTCATATATTTTTTAATTTCTTCTCTAATTGACTGGTTGACCCATTCATTCTTTATTAGGGTGTTCTTTAACCTCCATGCTTTTGGAGGTTTTCCAGACTTTTTCCTGTGGTTGATTTCAAGCTTCATAGCATTATGGTCTGAAAGTATGCATGGTATGATCTCAATTCTTGTAAACTTATGAAGGGCTGTTTTGTGACCCAGTATGTGATCTATCTTGGAGAAGGTTCCATGTGCACTTGAGAAGAAAGTATATTCTGTTGCTTTGGGAAGCAGAGTTCTGAAAATACCTGTCGAGTCCATCTAATCCAATCTAATCCAATTCAGGGCCCTTGTTTCTTTATTGACCGTGTGTCTAGATGATCTATCCATTTCTGTAAGTGGGGTGTTAAAGTCCCCTGCAATTACCACATTCTTATCAATAAGGTTGCCTTTGTTTGTGAGTAATTGTTTTATATATTTGGGGGTTCCCGTATTCGATGCATAGACATTTATAATTGTTAGCTCTTCCTGATGGATAGACCCTGTCACTATTATATAATGCCCTTCTTCATCTCTTGTTTCAGCCTTTAATTTAAAGTCTAGTTTGTCTGATATAAGTATGGCTACTCCAGCTTTCTTTTGACTTCCAGTAGCATGATAAATAGTTCCCCCTCACTTTCCATCCCCTCACTTTCAATCTGAAGGTATCTTCAGGTCTAAAATGAGTCTCTTGTAGACAGCAAATAGATGGATCTTGTTTTTTTTATCCATTCTGATACCCTATGTCTTTTGGTTGGCACATTAAGTCCATTTATGTTCAGTGTTATTATAGAAAGATATGGGTTTAGAGTCATTGTCATGTCTGTAGGTTTCATGCTTGTAGGGATGTCTCTGGTACTTTGTCTCACAGGATCCCCCTTAGGATCTCTTGTAGGGCTGGTTTAGTGGTGATGAATTCCTTCAGTTTTTGTTTGTTTGGGAAGACCTTTATCTCTCCTTCTGTTCTAAATGACAGACTTGTTGGATAAAGGATTCTCGGCTGCATATTTTTTCTGTTGATCACATTGAAGATTTCCTGCCATTCCTTTCTGGCCTGCCAAGTTTCAGTAGAGAGATACATGACGAGTCTTATCAGTCTCCCTTTATATGTTAGGGCACATTTATCCCTAGCTGCTTTCAGAATTTTCTCTTTATCCTTGTATTTTGCCAGTTTCACTCTCATGTGTCGTGCAGAAGATCGATTCAAGTTACGTCTGAAGGGAGTTCTCTGTGCCTCTTGGATTTCAGTGCCTTTTTCCTTCCCCAGGTCAGGGAAGTTCTCAGCTATTATTTCTTCAAGTACACCTTCAGCACCTTTCCCTCTCTCTCTTCCTCCTCTGGAATACCAATTATGCGTAGATTATTTCTCTTTATTGCATCACTTAGTTCTCTAATTCTCCCCTCATGCTCCTGGATTTTTTTATCTCTCTTTTTCCCAGCTTCTTCTTTTTCCATAATTTTGTCTTCTAGTTCACCTATTCTGTCCTCTGCCTCTTCAATCCAGGCCGTGGTTGTCTCCATTTTATTTTCCAGATCATTAATAGCATTTTTTAGTTCCTCCTGTCTGTTCCTTAGTCCCTTTATCTCTGTAGCAATAGATTCTCTGCTGTCCTTTATACTGTTTTTGAGCCCAGCTATTAGTTTTATTAGTCTATTTAGACTATTATTCTAAATTCACTTTGTTATATTGTTTAAATCATTTTTGATCAGTTCGTTAGCTGTCGTTATTTCCAGGACGTTTTTCTGAGGGGAATTCTTCCGTTTCGTCATTTTGGATAGTCCCTGGAGTGGTGAGGGACTGCAGGGCACTTCCCCTGTGCTGTCTTGAATAACTTGGGTTGGTGGGCGGGGCCGCAGTCAGACCTGATGTCTGCCCCCAGCCCACTGCTGGGGCCACAGTCAGACTGGTGTGTGCCTTCTCTTCCCCTCTCCTAGGGGCAGGATTCACTCTGGGGTGGCATGGGCCGTCTGGGCTACTTGCACACTGCCAGGCTTGTGGTGCTGGGGATCTGGTGTATTAGCTGGGGTGGTTCCCTAGGTGCACAGGGGTGGGAGGGGCAGTCTCAGCTCGCTTATCCTTTGGTGATCCACTTCAGGAGGGGCCCTGTGGCACCAGGAGGGAGTCAGGCCTGCCGCAGGAGGGATGGATCGCAGAAGTACAGCGTTGGGTGTTTTCGCGGTGCAAGCAAGTTCCCTGGCAGGAACTGGTTCCCTTTGGGATCTCGGCTGGGGGATGGGCGAGGGAGATGGTGCTGGCGAGCGCCTTTGTTCCCCGCCATGCTGAGCTCTGTTGTCAGGGGCTCAACTCTCCCTCCCGTTGTCCTCCAGCCTTCCCGCTTTCCGAGTAGAGCTGTTAACTTATAACTTTCCAGATGTTAAGTCCCACTTGCTGTCAGAACACACTCCCATCTGGCCCCTCCGCTTTTGCAAGCCAGACTCGGGGCCTCTGCTTGGCCGGCGGGCTTCCCCTCCGCCCTGGCTCTCTCCTGCCAGTCCCAGTAGTGCGCACTGCCTGTCTGCCCTTCCTACCCTCTTCTTTGGGTCTGTCCTCTGCACTTGGCTCCAGAGAATCCATTCTGCTTGTCTTCTGGCATTTTTCTGGGTTATTTAGGCAGGTGTAGGTGGAATCTAAGTGATCAGCAGGATGTGGTGAGCCCAGCGTCATCCTACGCTGCCATCTTCCCAATAAAGTGTCTAGATTTCTCTATGTTTGACAAAGTCAAGTCTTTGGTAAAAGTTGAATTGGATGGGAAAATAATAAGAGCGAAAACCTTATGCAGAAACAAAAGTAATGCCATTGGGTAGGTGCTATATCACATTAGCTTTTCAAATATTCACTAATTATTTTAATTCTCCTGTTGTTGTATAAAACTCCTCAAAGTAGATCATGAACTTGGTTGAGGGTATAGTGTGTGGTAGGGTAGGAGAAGCACTCGGTAACCATGACAGTCTTCTAAAATGTTAATTTTATAAAAAGTAAGTTTAGTTTTAACTACTGACTTGTATATAGATATAATTCAAAACTTATTGCAATCTTAACATATAAACTTATGACTTCAAATAAATTTCCTGACTTTCACAGTCCATCTCAGAAGACTTCTCTCTTTTGTTATCATTACAGGCACTTCAGTGAACCAGTTTGCCGAGCAAATGTCTGAATTATTCTTCACTGAAAGTAGCTGGTATGGTTGACATTTGTTTTTATTTTTGACAGAGAGAGACAGAGAGAGACAGAGAGACAGAAAGAGAGAGAGAGAGAGAGAGAGAGAGAATAAATGGGGGAGGGGCAGAAGTAGAGAAAGAAAGAATCTTAAGCAGGCTCTGTGCTCAACATGGAACCTGATGCAGAGCTCTATCCCATGACCCTGGGATCATGACCTGAGCTGAAATCAAGAGTCAGATGATCAACTCACTGAGCCACCCAGGCACCCCTGGCTGACATATTTTGATTTAAAGTGACTCCACATCAAGGGGTCCTGGGTGGCTCAGTCAGTTCAGTCTCCAACTTTGATTTCGGGTCAGGTCATGAGCTCACGGTTCATGAATTTGAGCTGTGTGTTGGGCTGAATGCTGACAGTTCAGGGCCTGCTTGGGATTCTCTCTTCCTCTCTCTGTCCCTCTCCCACTCATGCACTTCTCTCTCTAAAAATAAATAAATAAACTTAAAAAAATGTGACTCCCCATCTGAAAAGAACATTTTTGTTTTTCATTTTAACCCAAAGGCTTAAAATGATTTCAATCTGAGTTTTCCAATAGACTTATTAAAATGAAAATGTCCCATTAGTAAAGGATGATCAAATACTTTGCTAGTTATTATCTTCAGCAGATAAACAACTACATAAGGTTTTAAGGAAAAGGAAATGTGAAATATCTATTTAGGGGAGGTAGTAAGTCAATAGTTTTATGGAGGACCCTGATTCTCTCCTCATTACAAGCACACATACATATGTACTATTAATAAGGGTAGTCATATGGTATTGGCTAAACTAACAGGTTGTATAAAAAATATTGATAATCTCATGAAATGAAGTGGAAAGTATAACTAATTGGTTGTTCAGCTTGGAAAGTAAACGTGCCTAGGATTCACTGGTGGTAGCATTATTTTTGTCCTGGATGAAAGGTATCATAAGTTGATTCTTTCAAGAGAGTTAAACTTGCCAAGTTGCCAAGCTAGGTGCAGGCTTTTAGTGTGACATGCCCTGTGCACAATTTGGGCTCTTCTCCTTTGGCCCTTTGTTCCCTCACTACATACATGAGATTTAAGGCTAAGAATATTTCAAAAGCATACCATAGTGCCTTGACCTAGAAACTACTTATTAGATTTAAATCTTTTCTTACCTCTATATTTTACTCTTACTCCATTTTGTTAATTTACTACTAGATTGAAAGTAATAATGCCATTGGCCAAAAAGATTTATACATGAAATTATGCCACTGCTCTCCTACTTCATAGTAAGCGGCAAATGTTCAACTGGTTCAAATAATCAAAAAGATTTACTGCTACACATTTCAGTGTGTAGTAATGCTTTTTTACTCTGAGTTTTTCTTGTTTTTATCTGAAGTCTCTGCCTGTATTGAGTCAATTTTATTATCATTACCAGTACTCTCAATCTTTTGGCAACATCTTATAGCCTCAGGGAAGGCAGCCAACCAGTTAAAAGAGCAAAGGCAGAAACAGGAGTTGGTGGGGAGGGTTGAGGGAAGAGGGACCAAGAGTTCAGCCAACCAGTCAGCCAGGGGGACTCAGCTAGTTCCAAGAGGTCAGCCATCAGTCAGCCAATGTTTGATAAACAAATGAACTCAGCTACTAGCTTCAGTCAGCCTCATTCTGCTGAGTTCCATCTTAGGAGAGAGATGACCTGCTTCTTCCTTAAGTTCCAAAGGGCCTTCCAACTAATCACTCCATTCTGGAGCCAAATTCTGAAGAACATTACATATATGGCAGAAATTATGTCCTTTTCATCTGTGTGGGGAAGGTAAAAATATGAAACAAAATTCAAAGACATCCTGTTTGCCAAATATCCTGATCAGTAATGGTGTAATCATACTCTGAGTCTCACAGGACAAAAAATATGGTTGAAGTTTTTATTATATTCATTTATTATATTTTTTTAAAAAATTTTATTGTTTATTTTTGACAGAGAGAGAGACGGAGCATGAACAGGGGAGGGGCAGAGAGAGAGACAGGGAGACACAGAATCCGAAGAAGGCTCCAGGCTCTGAGCTGTCAGCACAGAGCCTGACGTAGAGCTCAAATCCATGAACTGCGAGATCATGATGTAAGCCAAAGTCAGATGCTTACCTGAGTGAGCCACCCAGGCACCCCTCATTTATTACTTTTAATTTGCTTCTTTATTTTTATTTATATTTTGAAATAGTTTAAGATTTATATTCAGTTTTCCAGACAGTACAAAGTGCTCCAACTTCTCCCATTCTAGAGTCTCTGATTAACACAGTACTGCATTTGTTCTCCTTCTTACTCTTTCTTCCCCGCAAATAAAATTTTCCTACATTTTTATCATACAATTGTATGATAAAAATTTTCATACAATTGTATGATAAAAATGTAGGAAAATTTTATTTGCGGGGAAGTTGACATTGATGTGACATTGTCATTCAGATTTCTTGAAGTCAAGAAGTTGACAGATTTCTTGACATTGATGTGACATTGTCATACAGATTTCTTGAAGTCAAGAAGTTGACATTGATGTGACATTGTCATTCAGATTTCACCAAATGTTTCATCACTGTCTCTTTTTCCTTTCTTGTCCAAGATCTTACTCAGAAAGTCATGCTGCAATTAGCTGTCTGGTCTAATCAATTTTTTTGAATAGCTCCTTAGTCTTTCCTTGCCTCTCATATCCTTCAGAGTCTTAAAGAATGCAGTAATTTCATTCTACCAGGTGACCTCAACCTGTGTCCATCTGATGTTTCCTCATGACCAGATGTTTTCTCAGGCCATACTTTCTTGGCAGGAATATCACAGAAATGATGGAGGTACATGATGTCAGCTTGTCCCACAACCTGTGATACTAAATTTTATTAACTATACTAGTTACAATCCATCTTTTACTCCAGTATAAATTCATAATTTTCCCTTTTGTATTTGACTAATATTTTTTGGGGGGTGATCGTCCAATATTTTCTAATATACTGTACCTCATTAAACTTTCAGCCACTGGCTGTAGCATCCATTGATAACCTTTAGGTTGGTCAGCTACTACTATGATGGCTACCAAATAATGAATATCTATTTTCTCATTTTTTCTACATTGATTAGTTAGAACTCTACTATTACTTGTATTCTGTGATTAATATGTTTCTCCCTTGTAAAGTAGGGATTGATAATATGATTTAAAATTTTTTGAAATCAATGATTAAAAGGAACAGCTATATTTTTATACCACATATTTTATAGAGTATTTTTTTTATATATGAAATTTATTGTCATATTGGTTTCCATACAACACCCAGTGCTCATCCCAAAAGGTGCCCTCCTCAATACCCATCACCCACCCTCTCCTCCCTCCCACCCCCCATCAACCCTCAGTTTGCTCTCAGTTCTCAACAGTCTCTTATGCTTTGGCTCTCTCCCACTCTAACCTCTTTTTTTTTTTTTTTCCTTCCCCTCCCCCATGGGTTCCTGTTAAGTTTCTCAGGATCCACATAAGAGTGAAACCATATGGTATCTGTCTTTCTCTGTATGGCTTATTTCACTTAGCATCACACTCTCCAGTTCCATCCACGTTGCTACAAAAGGCCATATTTCATTTTTTCTCATTGCCACGTAGTATTCCATTGTGTATATAAACCACAATTTCTTATCCATTCATCAGTTGATGGACATTTAGGCTCTTTCCATAATTTGGCTATTGTTGAGAGTGCTGCTATGAACATTGGGGTACAAGTGCCCCTATGCATCAGTACTCCTGTGTCCCTTGGATAAATTCCTAGCAGTGCTATTGCTGGGTCATAGGGTAGGTCTATTTTTAATTTTCTGAGGAACCTCCACACTGCTTTCCAGAGCGGCTGCACCAATTTGCATTCCCACCAACAGTGCAAGAAGGTTCCCGTTTCTCCACATCCTCTCCAGCATCTATAGTCTCCTGATTTGTTCATTTTGGCCACTCTGACTGGCGTGAGGTGATACCTGAGTGTGGTTTTGATTTGTATTTCCCTGATAAGGAGCGACGCTGAACATCTTTTCATGTGCCTGTTGGCCATCCGGATGTCTTCTTTAGAGAAGTGTCTATTCATGTTTTCTGCCCATTCCTTCACTGGGTTATTTGCTTTTCGGGTGTGGAGTTTGGTGAGCTCTTGATAGATTTTGGATACTAGCCCTTTGTCCGATATGTCATTTGCAAATATCTTTTCCCATTCCGTTGGTTGCCTTTTAGTTTTGTTGGTTGTTTCCTTTGCTGTGCAGAAGCTTTTTATCTTCATAAGGTCCCAGTAATTCACTTTTGCTTTTAATTCCCTTGCCTTTGGGGATGTGTCGAGTAAGAGATTGCTACGGCTGAGGTCAGAGAGGTCTTTTCCTGCTTTCTCCTCTAAGGTTTTGATGGTTTCCTGTTAGAGTATTTTTTAATGTTTATTTTTGAGAGAGAGAGAACACAGGCATGAGCAGTGGAGGGGAAGAGAGAGGCAGAGACAGAGGATCCAAAGCAGGCTGTGCACTATTAGTGCAGAGCCTGATGTGGGGCTTGAACTCAAGAACCATCATGACTTGAGCTAAAGTCAGATGCTTAACTGACTGAGCCACCCAGGCACCGCTATACAGTATTCTTGAGAAGGAAACAAAACAAAACAATTACTTAAATTTCAGTGGCTTAAAACATATATAATCAAGAAATTCTCAAAAACACCAAACAAAAAGAAAGCCAAAACTCAAGAGTGTTCAACAAATGAAATACGGACTTCGGCAGTGTTCATAACTATAACAAAATTTATGACTTGTAGATCATGTTACATGCATATCAATAAAGGACATATTTTGGTGGTAAGTCAGATGAAATATATGTATTTTAATCTGACATGTGTCATGATATATATAATTATGATATTTTTGAAGTTAGGTGTTCATCATTGACATAGATAAACTTAATGATACTGTAAAATAAATGAATATATATATATAATATGAATATATAAATATACAATTTTCCCTTTCTCACAGGTTCTTCAATAATAGTCACTATTGTTTCTTGATATGATATGCCATTTGATATTTATTTAACACATATTCACACACAAAGAACAGATGCTCAAGGTATTAAATTGTAAAACCCTATATCTGACACTCTAACAGATGAAGTTTCCATTATTTCTTATTTTCTTTCATCTGGATAATCCCTATATAATGTTTTTCCCTCATCTTTACTGTATGTGTCCCTCCCCACACTCTTGCTTTTTCTTTTGGACAAAGACCACACATTTAAGAGAAAAACTTAACCTGATTAGAAATCATTTATTAGCTTGACATTTGCTTATAGTCTAAATTTAGATATAGGGGTGCCTGAGTGGCTCAGTCAGTTAAGCGTGCGACTTCAGCTCAGGTTATGATATCACAGTTCATGGGTTCAAGCCCCGTGTCCGACTCTGTGCTGACAGTTCAGAGCCTAGCGCATGCTTCAGTTTCTGTGTCTCCCTCTCTCTTTGCCCCTCTCCTGCTTGCACCCTGTCTCTCTCTCTCAAAAATAAATAAACATTAATTTTTTTTAATTTAGATATAAATCTAGAAAGATATATAGTATAGACATAATGCTTAGGCACAGTTAGCTCAAAGGTGTTGATAATTATATAATCTTTGTGGTCTGGAAAAATATAGTTTATTTGAGTCTAGTAATAATAGAAAAAGAAGTTACCACCAGTGAGAATCTTGGTTATATCTAGGGCCATGAGATGGAGAAACCAAATAAAGAACATTAAGTAAGATGTGAGAGGGTAGCTTGCTACCTGAGCCTTTTGATAAGAGACTGTCAGAGTTGCTAGGATGACCTGATAGGGCCTAAAATCAATGAAAGAAATTAGGTGCTATTTTTAGTATGATCCTCATCATTATTTTTATCCATCCCTTTGCATTTTTCTGCAAATTAAGCATGTCCTTTTATATGTTACCACTGCAGCAAAATGATTCTCTGAACCTCTATTGTATGATATAATCCATTAACGAGCTCTTCCAAAATTGAACTCAGTTCCTGGTGACAATCCACTTGAACAGTCACAGTCTATGCAACTGAGACCAAACGCATTAGCATCAGTAGGCTCAGTAATATTTTCTTGGCCCAACTTCATTGGCCCATATGCAAGGTAAATGAGGGATAATTTCACAGAGAAATTTAGTCAAAATTTCCTGAATTGTGTTTTGAGATTATCATGGAATTGAAACATTATATTAAGGAGACTGGAAGACTGTAAGTGAATTTGGATTCAAAAACGTATCTATACAGCTAAGATCTATTTACATAAACCGGTTTAATAGTCTTCATGTTATCATTACATTAGATAATAAATAGGTTGTATGAAAAATTGTATTTTAATGTAGAAATATATTCCAAACTTGGTTTCAGCATGTGTTTTAATAACTGCTTTTCATATGCTTACATCTACTTCAAAAATCCCATCTAATATTCCATTTACATTCCAGGGTTAAAATCCGTGGTTATGCATTTCCTATTAATAGTAACTGATTATCTACAAAATATTTTTATTGGTAACAAAATTGTCTCAGTGGACTCTATTAGCAAAAACATAAATTTTCTGGTTTCTAGAATTTTCAGTTTACTAATTTTATTTCTTTAAGAAGACCTATCTATTCTTGGCTATGATAATTGGATTTCTTAGAAATTCATTCCGTTTTGTAATATTTAGTTTTATCATTTTTATCTGACTCCTATTTCCTTCCTTTGTCTTCCTATGTGGGCATATGTGCACGCACATACCATACCCTACCATCATTATCACCATCAATAATAGCAACAACAAAACATGAAGTTGTAAGAAGTATTTCCAAACAATGTATCAATAGAGCTTAAACACTGGAAATACTTAATATATGTTGGATAATCAATAAATTACTGTCTTACTTCAAGTTAATCCATCAATCACCATCCAGTTTGGGCTTACTTAAATTTCTTAGAGCTTTGTTTTTTAATCTAGAAAATTATGGCAATTGTCTTTTATTACTTCCTAGTCACAAGGTTTTTGTGAGTATTGAATACAATAGTGAGAAATATTTTTAAAATTGTCCAGTATTATATGAAACTAATTATTATAATTACCATAATTATAAGAAAGAAATTTAGTTCTACTCATTGTAGGCCCATATGTAAATGAGTGGGTAATAGCCTTCTTAATTTGAAAACAGGACCAAAAATTACATTTTAACTCCTGATGCCTTTTAATTTATAGTGACTTAAATGTGAAGTTTTAAAATGTAGGTGATGTCTGGCTGGCTCTAGGGGTCATGAGTACAAGCCCCACATTAGGTGTAGAGTTAACTTAAAAATAAACTCTATAAAAAAATGATTTGAAATAAAAGATGTACTTTATAACATGAATTTTAGAGTAAGTCTGGAAGCTTTGAGGTAAAATAGTTCTTCATTATTTATCTTAAAGGTCACCATTTCTAAAAATAGTTTTAACACTTTATATATACATATACACACATTACACTATATATATATATATCATATATATTATATAATATGATATATTATATATGACATATATGTGTAAATAACAGAAAATGTGGAATTGTGGTCAATAGCAATTTAATTCTGGATTATATTATTTTCCATTCTATTTTGAGGGAAGTTTTCTAGATGAGTTGTGCTCACCAAACATACTAAGTTGCAACAAGGAAATTGAGGGAAATAGGAGGAAAATGGATAATGTGGTTCAAGATACTATTGACTAAAAAGAAGGCATTTCTTTAAATTTGTTTGGTCTTTTTGGATTAACAAGGTAGAATTTTCTATGCTTCTACGTTTAAGTGAAAATTACTGATATTTTCTCTACATAGTAACGTTGGAATTTAAAACAGTTCATCTGGGGTATTATTACATTAAGAAAAAAATTTTTAACGTTTATTTATTTTTGAGAGACAGAGAGAGATAGAGCATGAGCAGAGGAGGGGCAGAGAGAGAGGAGACAGAGTCTGAAGCAGGCTCCAGGTTCTGAGCTGTCAGCACAGAGCCCGATGTGGGGCTCAAACCCATGGACCGCAAGATCATGACCTGAGCTGAAGTCAGATGCTTAACTGACTGAGCCACCCAGGCGCCCCTACATTTTTTTATAGGGGAAAGTTTGTTATTGCTAAGAGTATCTCATTTTTTTCTAGTGATAAATATAAAGTATAGATGATCATCTGTGACTTAACTAATTAGTTATAAAACTCTCATAATTAGCTGTGGTATTTATTTTAAAAAACAAAGTGCATTTTTAAGGGGTATTTTTTATTAAATGTCACCACTTTTGTACTATTTAAATATAACTGGAATGTTATCAGTTCAAAGACATTAAAACTGTTGAGCATTTCATATGAAACCTGTTATTTCATATGAAACCTGTTATTTCATATTTTTAAAAAGTCTCCCAAGATTTCTATCTGAAGGCCTCAGACATTCTACAGAAGAATATGTGCCATTTCCAAATTCAAGAGACTAAAATAAATTGTCTTTCTGTTTTTTATTTTAACCGATGACCTTTAAGCAGACATACTCATTATTCTAGAAAGTTATAAAATTGTACAAATGTCATTGGAAAATCTATTATAAGAAATATTAAAGACAACACAATCTCTTTTTCTTCTGAACATCCTCTCTTTTTTCTCATTCTTGTTGTGAGTACTACAAGGAAGGTCTGTAAATTAGACTTTGATTTTCTATATAGGACTTCCTAAAACTAATGTTATCCAGACTGAAAATCATGCCTTTTTATTTGGAGTCCTTAAAGTGTTTACATTTAAAATATTTGGGTTTATGGGGCTGGCTCAGTTATGGGTTTACATGGGTGGCTCAGTTGGTTAAGCGTCCGACTTAGGCTCAAGTCATGATCTTGCAGTTCGTGGGTTTGAGCCCCACATTGGGCTCTGTGCTGACAGCTCAGAGCCTAGAGCCTGCTTCAGATTCTGTGTTTCCCTCTCTCTGCCCCTCTCCTGCTAGCATGCTGTCTCTCTCATTCTCCATCTCATTCTCTGTCTCTCTCAAAAATAAATAAAAAGATTTTTTAAAATTTTAAATATTTGGGTTTAGGGGCACCTGGATGGCTCAGTAGGTTAAACATCTGACTCTTTAATTTGACTTAGGTCACCATCTCAGCCTTGTGAGATCAAGAGCTCTGTGTCAGGCTCCATGCTGGATGTGGAGCCTACTTAAGAGTCTCTCACTCTCCTTCTGCCCCTCCCCTGCTTACATGTGTTCTTTTGAAAGGGAAGGGAAGGGAAGGGAAGGGAAGGGAAGGGAAGGGAAGGGAA
>NW_024412376.1:60168395-60177586 GCF_014898765.1 Herpailurus yagouaroundi
AAGGGAAGGGAAGGGAAGGGAAGGGAAGGGAAGGGAAGGGAAGGGAAGGGAAAGAAAAAGAAAAGATTTTTTCTTTTCTTAGTTAAAAGGTTTAAAGCTACTATATAACTATTTGTTTTCTATTTGTCCCATCTGATCTTTTTCTTTTTTTCTTTTTTTTTCCCCTTCTGTTTGGATTATTTATTGTTGCTGTTGTTGTTATTCCATTTTTTTCTCTTTATTTGGCTGAACATTTTACATTCTCTAGGTATTCTTTTTGTGGTTACCAGTGGGTGTACAAGAAACATCACAACTTATATAAATTTTTTGGACAATGTGAGGACTTCAGAACACTTTAAGTCCATTTTCACCTCCTGCGTTTTGTGTTATTTTCTTGTATTTAACTCTAATAATTTGAATTCTACAACTTATTACTGTCATAGTTTCTCACTATCAGTATTCATTTGTAATTACCAAATATTCACCCTTTTTATTGTTTTGTATCTCTTTCTTTACCTCTGTACTTCCAATGTGATTCATTTTCATTCTAATTGAAGAACTCCTTTTAATATTTGCTTTAATGCTTATCTTGTGGTACTGAATCCTCTCAAGTTTCTGTTGCTGTTATGTAAAATAAAATGTCTTTCCCTCTTCATTTCTTGTCCAACTTTATTTTGAAAATATTCAAACCTAGAGAAAATTCAAAAAAATAGTACCAACAAAATATATTTTTCACCTAGGGTGACCTGTTTTTAACATTTTGCTGCAATGCAATTTCTTTCTGTACTGATGTTTGCCTGTCTGCTTGTCTTTCTATCCACCTATGCTTTTGCATTTCTTGCTGAACCATTTGAAAGTAATTTACAGATATCATGACATTTCACTCTAAATATTTCAGCTTGCATATCTGAAGAACAAGAACATTCTCCTTTAACCAAGAATATTAATTATTTTTAGCATTGTTTCAGTAATATAGTTTAAAATATGGTCTATTCTACATTATCTGTGATTTTTCCCAAAAACGTTCCATTTTAGAATATAGCCAATGTTGATACATTGCATTTGTTTTTCATCTCCCTACTTTAGTTTGGAACAGTGATCTACCTTTGTATGTCTTTCATGACTTTGTCATTTTAAAAGTTAGATGCGTTATAAAAAGTCTTATACTTTTACTTAATGAATTGTATCCTAATGATTAGATTCAGATCGAAGAGTTTTGTCAAGAATTTTTCATATGTAATACTATGTACTTCTTGTTCCATTACATGAACATTCCTTTATTCCACTTTTTGGTGATGCTAAGTTTGATTACTTGGTTAAAATAGTGCTTGACAGCTCTTTCAATTGTAAAAGGAATTCATTAAGTTACCTATAAAATGATACATTGAAATTGTGTTCCCCACATACTCTCTTCCCAACAAACTTTCATCGAATGGCATTCACATGTTTGATGGTCCTTTATTAAATTCATTTTTACCATTTCTCTGTCACTTAATTAAAAAAAATGTTGTGATGTACTTCGTCAGTATTTTATAATGCTGAAAAATGTCCCATATATATGGCTAGTGAAATAATGGATTAGAGTTTATACATCCCCATTTTGAAGATATACTTGCTATTTTGATTAAAAAAAACTTGGTATTTCTTTCATTTATGTAATATTAAGGATTCTGATACATGTGTCGAGATCTCTTACTGTGGATTTAATTTACATTTCTCTGATGGGTAATGAAATTGAGCACTTTTTAGTATGAAAAATACCCATTTGGGTATTTTATTTTGCGTAGTGCCTATTCACGCCTTTTGTACTTTTTAAATTGTTATCTGACTTTTCCTTTTTGATTTGAGGGAATTCCTTATATATTGTGTGTGCAAGTTTTTCATAAGATATATGCATTGCAACTATTTTCTTCAGGTTTAGGAATTCCTTATATATTCTGTGTGAGAGATTTTCATCAGATATATGCATTGCAACTATCTTCTTCCGTTCTTCTGTTGTTTGTTTTTACTCTCTTAATGATTTCTTTTGATAAATACAAGATTCTGAATGCCAAATGTTAGCTGAATATAGAGCAAACAGAACTCTCTCACATTGCTGGTGAGACTATAAATTTATACAACCATTTTTGAAAACTTTGGCACACTTTACCAAAATAAAGATATAAATACTCTGTGGCACATCATTCTAATCCTAGGTCTACACTTGAGAGAAATACACATATATTTTTACCAAAGGGCATATGAAAACTGTTTAGGATGGGCCAAAATGTCAGCCTCACTTCTCTGAGGTTTCCTTCCCCCCTCCCCCGTAATCATGGTCCCTCAAATTGCTACTGCATTAGTAGTGGTCCAATCTTTCCAAACAGATTTAGATACTTTGCAGTTTTTCTAGTTACTCTTGGCAGAGGATTAGTCTGCAACACACGGCCATTATCAGAAGCAAAAATCTTAAAGTCATATTATGTATGTTGTTTCACATTTCTAGTCCTAAATCATCAAGTTGGGATCATTAAGTTGTAGTTAGAAATAAAGCAGCTTTCACTGCTGTAAGTCTGTAGATATAAATGCAGAGTTTCTGAATTCTGACTTAATTTACATGTGCCTTTTGTATAATATCAGCACTAATAAAAACTGGGTGGTCAGGATTTTCGGCTTTCTCAGGGATTCCAAGTCAACTTCCATCCAGTCTGATTGTTTTACAGTATCCACGGGATGTTGGGTCTGTGATCTCTGAGAGTGTGACTGCTATTGCGTGCTGGCTATTCCAGCAGTTCAGTGCTCTGCCTTAAATGCCAGAGCTTGGTTTCATTGTTGCATTCTAGCTGTATTGACTGTTTTCTCCGGGTGATACCAAAAGGGCCATTTCAGATGGGTTTGTCAACATAATAATTCCCAGAATATTGATGTCAAATAATATACATAACAAGTAATGGATATTATAATTAGTACCCCAAATATTCAGCAATTAGACATATCAGATTGAAGTCTCTAGGAGAAATATAAACATTCTACTTTCCTTGAAATAGAACATTTTTGTCTCTTGAGATTTTGAAAAATAAGGTTCTTACATTTTTCAGGGTTTTATAATCTGCTGATTTGCTTTGAGAAGAAAATTTTGAGATTCCCCAGTGTGCCTTTTAAATTTTAAAATGTTGAAGTCAATAGGACTGTACCAAGTAGGAAAGCAAACATCAAATACTGCTGAAATGAGTCCTGCCAAGGGATGGTCTGGATGACCTAATATGGGGTTTTGCCATCACTAACACCTACGACTTGAGGGACTTTTAGATTAACTACATTGGAGCAGAGACATAGCTGTCTTCATTGGAAATTCCTGTGTCTGGTGAAGTATAAGGTCACATAGTTACCTCACCAAGTAGTGCTTTACAAAGGGAAGGAGGAGAAGAGTTGCCATGTAGGCCAACAATGATCTAAAATAAAGGCTAATCTCTATATACCTCTAGGAAGACCTATTACATTAAAACTTAGGTACAGATAAAATCATCAAATTCTCTATTCTCTTTGGTACAATACTAAGAGTGTTTCAAAATGCAATTGTGACTCAGTTGGCAAAACTGGGGAAATAGGAACTTTCCTGGATGATTGAAGAATCAAGTTGTACAGCCCAACAGATAGCAATTTGACAATGAAGTAACCTCCCTCCATTACATCTGGGGCGTTATGTGGAATGAAACATAATCCTATTGACCATTGGCTCTATTTTCAGATGTGAGTGGACTGAACAATGTTATCTTCTGCATGAGAAATAGAGTGATATTAGGAATGAAAAGTCTAATAGTCACTTGGGATTATCAGAGAAGATCAGTAGTCCCTTCACATCCAAGGGAGGATATGTTCCAAGACCCCCAGTGGATGCCTGAAACTGCAGATAATGCCAAACCCTATAAATAGTACGGTTTTTCCTATACATAAATACCTATGATAAAGTTTGATTTATAAGGTAGGCATAGTAAGAGATTAATAGCAATAACTAATAACAAAATAGAACAGTTATAACAATATACTGTAATGAGAATTGTGTCAATGTGGTCCCTCTCTCCCTCCCCACCCCCCAAAAATCTTACTGTATTGTACTCACCTTTCTTCTTATTGTGATAATGTAAGATGATAAAATGCCTACATGATTAGATGAAATAGGGTGAATGCTTAGGCATTGTGATGTAGCACGGGGCTACTATTGATTGACCTCTGACAGTGTGTCAGAAAGAGGATCATCTGCTTCTGGACCACAGATGACCATGGGTAACTAAAACCATGGCTAAGAGGACTACTTTATAACTGCATGCTTTTTGTGGTAATTGTTCTGTTTTCCACATATACAAAACAATTACATAGAAACACCTTTTTTGTTTTTGTTTATGCTAACTGAAAGACTGAATGAAAACTACTGGTTTTCATTAACTCACAAAAACACAACACTGTATTTTATACAGTTTAATTTTTGGACCCTAATATATTATTATAGGAGTTCACTATATTTAAAAAAAATACATATACGTGCATACACCCACATATGTATTTTTAAACAATTTTATTTTTTTCAAACTTAACCTACAGATATTCTTATCCACTCTAAAAATGACAATTGTAAAAGGTTATTCACTGAAGCTTTATTGATAGAAATTTACTAGATAAAGTACAAATTTCCAGCAACAGTTCATTGATTAAATATGATATATATAAGACGTATCTGTAAAGGGGTGATTATTATGTACTGAGAAGTAATCCTTAAACTTTATAACATGTTCCTTCATGTATATTAAAAATTCCATATGCATATCTGTATGTATAGAGAAATTATTGATGGAGAATTAGAAATTCAGGAGAATGACTTCCCAAGGTGGGGACAAGAGTGATGGCGGCACAGTGATGGTAGAGAAGCTCTACATACTTTTTTATACTTTCTTTTTTAATCATGCAAATATGGTACTTATTCCAACAATAGTATTTAAATTGCAGCCACAGAGGAAAGACCAACTATAATTTATTTATAAGAAATCTAACAACAGTGATTAGATTGATTTTGAGTTGTGCCAAAGTATTAGTTATTTTTCACCCTTCCATAATTGATGGATCTGATGGATTATCTATCTTGTCTTCAAGATATATTCATATCTCACAAATTGCAATGCTGACCAAATCCTAACAAAGATCAAGTTCTCTGCTTTTTCTTCATAAGAACATACATGATCAGAACACTGTATTTTTCAGTGCTCTGTCTTTAGTGTAGTATCAAATGATATACTGGAGGACAGCATGACACATTTTTTGCATCATCAGTTGAAAAACAAAGATAGCTATGACCATTCGAATTACATTTTTTCAATCATGGAGCAGCTCTCAGGATTCTGTCTAATCTTTTTCCCAGTTCCCTAATATGATTAACTAATTTAAACATGTTGGTTTAATCCTTATCCCTGTATTCCATGAATGGTGATATGGTAATTTATATTATATCTGTCTATCTATCTATCTATCTATCTATCTATCTAGATGTGTATGTAAATCTTATTTACATGTATATTTTTTCACCTAAATTTATAGTTTATAGGACTTTAAAAATAAATTTTGTGTGATGGCACTTAAATGAATGTTATTCCTGCCAAAATACTCCACCTTGGGAGGTTTACATATATATTATGGTCTTTCCTGAATACATACCTATAGCCTTCTCTTAGAAATATCCTTAGAGACATCTTATGAGACTCTTAAGAATGGGTTTAACATCTTATAGTCACATATATTTCACATCCAAAATAGTATTCTGCTGATAACTGGATTAGTTTGCTAGAGGTGCCATAACAAACTACCATACATTGGGTAACTAACAACAGAAATTCATTTTCTCACAGCTCTGGAGGCTACAACTCTGAGATCAGGGCAATGGCAGGGTAGGTATGTTTTGAGGTTTCTCTCTTTTGGGTTACAGATGGTTGTCTCCTACCTTAATGTGGTCTTCCGTCTGTATTTGTCTGTGTCCAAATCTCTTCTTACAAGGACACCAGTCATATTGGATTAGATCCACCCAAATAATCCCATTTTTAATTACCTCTTTAAAGACTTTATCTCCAAATCCACTTACATTTCAAGACACCAGGGGTTAGGACTTTAACATATAAATTTGGAGGGGACATGATTCAATCCAGAAGAAGGACTTACCTTACTTAAGACTTAAATTCAAGCAGCTTATAGCTTTTCCAAAAATCAAATCTATCCTCAAATGATGGAATTTTAAAACTCCAATCAAGGTTATTCAAAGATTGAGATACTTATTTAGACTGTTTATTCTAAAAATTATTTTGAACAATGACATCTCATTAGAATAAGGGCGGAAATCTCTCAAGATGAGTTTTCATTTGCATGTAGCTATTATTACTCAAAGTTTGGTCATATTAACAGAAAACACTTTCACGAAGGAAGATGTTTAATACAGGTAATTAATTAACACAGAGAGTTAGGTACTTCTAAAGTTGATGGGAGGGCTAGAGAATCAAATGTATATGAATAGGACAGGTAGCTCTCAGGTTTGCTCAGGTTTCAGATAATCAGGACTGTAATGTTGCTGTCCCAGTCTGTCTCTAGAAGTAACAGCTGCTGTTACCCATAGCTTTCTGAAGCAAATCAGTGGGTAGATGATTTCTAGGAGAACAGAGGCTACTGCATAGCCCCAGGTGTGCTGAATACCATGAGAATGCCAGAAGGACTGCAGGCAGAAAGTGAGGAGGTGGCTTTCATTCTTGTCACTGGCTGAATCTACATCTGATTTCTCTTCCAGCAAGGCTGCCTAGGAAATGTGTATCCAAGGTGTCCAGACCTGTGACTCAGGGGAGAGCAAGTCAGGCAATGAGTAATTGTGAACAGACAAGCTGGCAGGTTTTGGTATGTTAACTAATAATTAAATCATTACACTATGAGCATAACTTATAGTCACATTTTGAGAGGAAAAACAGCACATTGAACATTGACTTTCCCATTTAAATGTATCTGCTATGGGTAATTCATTTGAAATCTACAGGACACTTGCCTGTATTCACCAGATGTTTTAAAACAAAAGATGATTTAAAAAGATTCAATAATGACTGAAAAATTTATTTCAAAAATAAACACAATATGTATTTGAGTTTTCCTCAATTATTGTAGCTATTATTACTGACTATTAGAATCAAGGCTTAAAGCAAATAACTCCTAGTTCTTTTTCAGAATTTTTGCCCAGGCACTAAGAATTTGCTGGAAAATATTCTTCCTTTTAACTAGTTGTTTGTTTGCTAGAAGTCAGAATAGCTTCTGAATATGGCAAATGTAATATGTTCTTAATTTTTCTTTCTCTTAAGTTATGACACAGCTTTACTTCCTCTGTTCTCTTAATCTACTATTGAAAGTCATTCTGGGTTTTTTATTACAATATTTATCCTTTACTTATTTTCCATGGTTTCAACAAAATCTTCATATTGTCACAAAACCAAACATAACAAAAAAACAGACTTCTCTTCCAGAAGAAACTTCTGTTTGTATAAAATTAAAGTCTAGTGGCCCTGGACAGTGGATGCAGGGAAGTGGTAAGGAGAGCAGAAAAAAAAAAAAAAAAAAACTGTTGTGAAAAACATGATTTATTTCTCATAAGATTTTTCCAACTCTCATCACTTAATTTTCCATACTTGTGTTTCATCTTACGTGGCAGGACGTATGTTGATGAGGGTATGGGAACAAGTAGAACTCAGATAGATGTATATAAGTTGATAATTTTGAAAGCCTTTAGATGATGATGTGACTAAAAATGGAAAATTCCGCAACCTCACACCTTTGCTTGATTCCACAATTTCTTGGTAATTTAGGTTGGTAGGCATAAAAAATACCCTCTCTACCCAGTGAAATGTTACCAGCTCACAGAGTGTGTGCTACTTTAGACGAATATAATGTACAAAAGATATTGCCAAATGTACCCCTCAAAAGTGGGATCAGGATGGTTCCAAGAAAGGTGCAATCTCAGTTTTATAAGAAATCAACCTGGATAAGTGGGGATGTAGAAAACTGAAATCCATTTGCAACTGATCTTTAAGGCCCTGACCAAGGGAAAAATAAACATATACAGGTACATTGAATTAATAATTGATGTTCCCAACTTTTAAGCATTTAATTTATAACTTTCTTTCACTTTAAACATGTTATGGCATCATCATTGTAGTATAAGAAGTTATCGTTCATATGACCTAAATATTATTTATAATAAATAGACATTAACCTCACAATAACTCTAATTTTGTTTTAAGTTGATTGTGAAACACCAATATTTAAATTTTTTTTCCACGTTTTTATTTATTTTTTGGGACAGAGAGACAGAGCATGAACGGGGGAGGGGCAGAGAGAGAGGGAGACACAGAATCGGAAACAGGCTCCAGGCTCCGAGCCATCAGCCCAGAGCCTGACGCGGGGCTCGAACTCACCGACCGCGAGATCATGACCTGGCTGAAGCCGGACGCTTAACCGACTGCGCCACCCAGGCGCCCCGAGAAACACCAATATTTAAACAGTGAAGACATTTCATAGGCATAGCTGCCCTTCCTAGTACCATAGTAAACATCCATACAACATTTTCGTTTTGCTTTGTTCCCACAGGGAAAAAAAAAAAAATTATACAATCATATTCTGAAAACAGAGATGTATGTAGTTCTCACTACTAATTTTTGCCATTCTACTGAATGGAATTATCTATTCTCTCTACTTTCATTTTGAGAATCTATGATTATTTGTATTTTTATGAAGAAATATTAAGAAAACATCAGTACCAATCAGCAAAATGCAGAGCACGAATATGTACCATATGCAATAATACCTGTACTATCTCCAGAAGGAAAAATGGGGATAAATGGGTATTTGAACAGAATAACTGTATATCTATAATAGAACTGGTTTATAATTTCACTTTTTCATTTAAAAGGGAAAGCAAAATCTACATATAAAAGACAGTACTTTTAGCCATTGCACCTTATTGTTATTCCCTGCTGACTTATGTAAGATATTTTAAACATTGACTGTAGGTTTACATTCACTTCTTATTTGCATAGCTGATATTTTTCGTTACTCAGTAACAAGTGCCCTTTGTCGATTTAAATGGCACAGAAATAAATGAAATGAAAAGTCTCTTCTCCCATCTTTATTCTTTGCCTCTTTCTTTCTCTCTCTTTTCCTTCCTT
>NW_024412376.1:60177686-60229498 GCF_014898765.1 Herpailurus yagouaroundi
TCCTTTCCTTTCCTTTCCTTTCTTTCTTTCTCTCTCTTTTCCTTCCTTCCTTCCTTCCTTCCTTCCTTCCTTCCTTCCTTCCTTCCTTCTTTTCTTCCTTCCTTCCTTCCTTCCTTCCTTCCTTCCTTCCTTCCTTCCTTCCTTTCTTTCTTTCTTTCTTTCTTTCTTTCTTTCTTTCTTTCACCTTTCTTTCTCTCTCTCTTTCTTTCTTTCATTCACTTAAATCCAAGTTTTAGTTAACATACAGTGTAGTCTTGGCTTCAGGAGTAGAACCCAGTGATTCATCTCTTACATATTACACCCAATGTTCATCCTGAAAAGTGCCCTCCTTAATGCCCATTGTCCGTTTAACTCATCCACCACCCACCTCCCTTCACCAACCCTCAATTTATTACCTATGCAAATAAGAAATGAAGGTAAGAATGAAAATTCAGATAATCAATAAAAACATTCAATTAGATTACAAAAAATGACCAGAGTCTTGGGACAGAATTTTTTTTTAATTAATATTATTTTTAAAATTTACATCCTAATTAGATAGCATATAGTGCAACAACGATTTCAGGAGTAGATTTCTTGATGACCCTTACCCATTTACCCATCCACCCTCCCACAACCCCTCCAGTAACCCTCTGTTTGTGTCCAGATTTAAGAGTCTCTTATATTTTTCCCCCTCCCTGTTTTTATATTATTTTTGCTTCCCTTTCCTTATGTTTATCTGTTCTGTGTCTTAAAGTCCTCATATGAGTGAAGTCATATATTTGTCTTTCTCTGACTGACTAATTTCACTTAGCATAATACCCTCTAGTTCCATCCACGTAGTTGCAAATTGCAAGATTTCATTCTTTTTGATTGCCGAGTAATACTCCATTGTATGTATACGCCACATCTTCTTTATCGATTCATCCATCGATGAATATTTGGGCTCTTTCCATACTTTGGCTATTGTTGATAGTGCTGCTATAAACATTAGGGTGCATGTGCCCCTTCGAAACAGCATCCCTGTATCACTTGGATAAATACCTAGTAGTGCAATTACTTGGTCATAGGGTAGTTCTATTTTTAGTTTTTTGAGGAACCTCCATACTGTTTTCCAGAGCGGCTGTACCAGCTTGCATTCCCACCAATAATGCAAAAGAGATCCTCTTTCTCCACATGCTTGCCAACATCTGTTGCTGCCTGAGTTGTTAGTGTTAGCTATTCTGACAGGTGTGAGGTGGTATCTAATTGTGGTTTTGATTTGTATTTCCCTGGTGATGAGTGATGTGGAACATTTTTTTCATGTGTCAGTTGGCCATTTGAATGTCTTCCTTGGAGAAGGGTCTATTCATGTCTTTTGCCCATTTCTTCACTGAATTATTTGGTTTTGGGGTTGGATAAGTTCTGGGTTTGATAAGTTCTTTATAGATTTTGGTTACTAGCCCTTTATCTGATATGTCATTTGCAGATATCTTCGCTTATTCCATTGGTTGCCTTTTAGTTTTGCTGATTGTTTCCTTTGCTATGCAGAAGATTTTTATTTTGTTGAGGCCCCAATAGTTCATTTTTGCTTTTGTTTCCCTTGCCTCCGTAGACATGTTGAATAAAAAGTTGCTGCAGCTGAGATGAAAGGTTTTTTGCCTGCTTTCTCCTCTATGCTTCCTGTCTTACATTTAGGTCTTTGATCCATTGTGAGTTTATTTTTGTGTATGGTGTAAGAAAGTGGTCCAGGTTCCTTTTCTTGCATGTCCCTGTCCAGTTTTCCCAGTACCACTTGCTGAAGAGATTGTCTTTATTCCATTGGATATTCTTTCCTACTTTGCCAAAGATTAGTTGGCCATATGTTTGTGGGTCCATTTCTGGGTTCTCTATTCTGTTACATTGATCTAAGTGTCTGTTTTTGTGCCACTACCACATTGTCTTGATGATTACAGCTTGAATTCCGGGATTGTGATGACTCCTTGCCGGAGTCCAGCTCCAGCAGGTCCAGGGGTTCCCGAAGGAAGAACGGCATCAGTGAAAATAAAATAAAACTAAAATAAAAAACTGGAAAATAAAAAAACTAAAATATAAAACTAAAACTAAAATAAAAATGGACACAGACAACAGCAGTGTGTTGAATTGGCCTATTTATTGTAGCAAGCGTGGCATTATATTTGCTGGTGATTTCCTTGTAACATACATCATCTATGTTTTTCTAACATTACCCAATTCTAAAATTGTTTCTTTGTATAATCACCCAATAAGGAATGTCATGATTGTTTTGTCATAACGTTCCCTCCTGCCCTTTGCTTATTGATTAATTTCTTTTATTGTTTTTATTATGTATCTGTGTTTATAATTTATAAAGTATTTGCTTTGCTGTTCTCAAGAAAGGTCATTTATCTCTCAACACCTCAAGTGGAACAGTTACAGGGACATGACCTGTTAGTTGTTTCCCTGAACCATTCATGGTTTTGAAGAACAAAAGTGTTCGCCTGGGTCCAAGGTGCCAGGAAGGGGGCCAAGAGGTCCTTAGAAATCCACGCCTTATACATTCTCAGAGAGACAATGCACCTAGGAACCAATGAACCATTCTGTACTTTAACTGACTAGGTTCAATCATCATCTGGAATGCCTCCGCGGGGCCAGGTGGGCCTAGGGGTCAGAATGACCTGTGTCCATAGATACACTCCTTAGTTACCGGAGTAGGGCTTTCGGATCCATATGTCTCTCCTTCGTTGGCCGCCCTTGCTGACAAATGCATGAGGCTATCCTTCCTGCAAGTAGAGGAGTCTCCATGGGGAATGGCAAGGGCTAAACGTAAAGCCGCACAATTTCTTGCGGAACCTTATTTTCTTCCCTAATGGTTCTTTTCCCAGGGGGCCTGCCGAGGGCAATTCCCCAACAGACAATACCCCAGGTACTTTTAAGGCCAAATTACCTAAAAGCTGGAGTACAAGAAGCTTCACTGTCAGTGGACCACCCTGCAGTCACCAATCCGTCCACAGCCCGGGCCCTGCCACTCAGGCTGGGTAGCTTGGCTTCCAGCAACTCCTGCTTTGGTTTTCTTTCTCAAGATCGCTTTGCTATTCGGGGACTTTTCTGGTTCCATACAAATTTTAGGATTGTTTCTTCTAGCTCTGTGAAGAATGCTGGTGTTATTTTGATAGGGATTACATTGAATATGTAGATTGCTTTGGGTAGTATTGGCATTTTAACAGTATTTGTTCTTCCTATCTGGGAGCATAGAATCTTTTTCCATTTTTTTGTGTCTTCTTCAATTTCTTTCATATGCTTTCTATAGTTTTCAGTATATTGATTTTTCACCTCTTTGGTTAGATTTATTCCTAGGTATTTTATGGTTTTTGGTGCAATTGTAAATGGGATCAATTCCTTGATTTCTCTTTCTGTTGCTTCATTGTTGATGTACAGGAATGCAACTGATTTCTGTGCATTGATTTTTATATCGTGTAACTTTGCTGAATTTATGAAACAGTTCTAGTAGTTTTTTGGTGGAATCTTTTGGGTTTTTCATATAGAATATCATGTCATCTGTGAAGAGTGAAAGTTTGACCTCCTCCTGGCCGATTTGGATGCCTTTTATTCCATTGTGTTATACCTGATTGCAGACGCTAAGACTTCCAATACTATGTTGAATAGCAGTGGCTAGAGTGGACATCCCTATCTTGTTCCTGACCTTAGGGGGAAAACTCTCAGTTTTTCCCCATTGAGGATGATATTAGTGTTGGGTCGTTCGTATATGGCTTTTATGATCTTGACATATGATCCTTCTCTCCCTACTTTCTTGAGGGTTTTTATCAAGAAAGGATGCTGTATTTTGTCAGATGCTTTCTCTGTATCTATTGAGAGGATCATCTGGTTCTTGTCCTTTCTTTTAATGATGTGATGAATCACATTAATTGTTTTGTGGATATCGAACCAGCCCTGCATCCCAGATATAAATCCCACTTGGTCGTGGTGAATAATTTTTTTTAATGCAATGTTGGATCCAGTTGGCTAATATCTTGTTGAGGACTTTTGCATCCATGTTCATCAGGGAAATGGGTCTATAGTTCTCCTTTTTAGTTGGGTCTTTGGTTTTGGAATCAAGGAATGCTGCCTTCAGAGAAAGAGTTTGGAAGTTTTCCTTCCATTTCTGTTTTTTGGAACACCTTCAAGAGAATAGGTGTTAACTCTTCCTTAAATGTTTGGTAGAATTCTCGTGGAAAGCCATCTGGCCCTGTATTCTTGTTTTTTGGCAGATTTTTCATTACTAATTTGATTTCCTTCCTGGTTATGGGTCTGTTCAAATTTGCTATTTCTTTGTGTTTCAGTTTTAGTAGTATATATGTTCCTAGGAATTTGTCCATTTCTTCCAGATTGCCCATTTTATCGGCATATAATTGCTCATAATATTCTCTTATTGTTTTTATTTCTGCTGTGTTGGTTGTGATCTCTCCTCTGTCATTCTTGATTTTATTTATTTATTTGGGTCCTTTTTTCTTTTGATCAGACTGGCTAGGAGTTTATCAATTTTGTTAATTCTTTCAAAAACCAGTTCCTGGTTTCATTGATCTGTTCTACTGTTTTTTTTGTTTTGTTTTGTTTTGTTTTGTTTTGTTTTGTTTTGTTTCGATAGCATTGATTTTTGCTCTAATCTTTATTATTTCCTGTCTTCTGTTGGTTTGGGGTTTTATTTGCTCTTCTTTTCCAGCTCTTTAAGGCATAAGGTTAGGTTGTGTATCTGAGATCTTTATTCCTTCTTTGCGAAGGCCTGGATTGCTATATACTTTCCTCTTATGACTGCCATTCTTGCGTCCCAGAGGTTTTGGGTTGTGGTGTTACCATTTTCATTGGCTTTGATGAACTTTTTAGTTTCCTCTTTAACTTCTTGGTTAGCTCCTTCATTCTTTAATAGGATATTCTTTAGTCTCCAAGTATTTGTTACCTTTCCAAATTTTTTCTGGTGGTTGATTTCAATTTTCATAGCGTTGTGGTCTGACAATATGCACGATATTATCTTGATATTTTTGTACTTGTTGAGGGCTTTGTCCCAGTATGTAGTCTATTCTGGAGAATGTTCCATGTGCACTGGAGAAGATGTATATTCCACTGCTTTAGGATGAAATGTTCTGAATATATTTAAGTCCATCCGGTCGAGTGTGTCATTCAAAGACATTGTTTCTTTGTTGATTTTTTGATTAGATGATCCGTCCATTGCTGTGAGTTGGGTGTTGAAGTCCCCTGCTATTATGATGTTATTAGCAATGAGTTTCTTTATGTTTGTGATTAATTGATGTATATATTTGGGTGCCTCCACATTTGGCACATAATTATTTACAATTGTTAGGTCTTTAGGTAGATAGACCCCTTGATTATGAAATAATGCCCTCCTTCATCTCTTGGTAACAGTCTTTATTTTAAAGTCTAGATTGCCTTATATAAGTAGGCTACTCTGACTTTCTTTTGTTGACCATTAGCATGATAGATGGTTCTCCATCCCCTTACTTTCAATCTGAAGGTGTCTTTAGGTCTAAAATGGGTAGCTTTTAAACAGCATATAGATGGATCTTGTTTTCTTATCCATTCTGTTACCCTATGTCTTTTGATTGGAGCATTGAGTCCATTGACGTTTAGGGTGAGTGCTGAAAGATGTGAATTTATTGTCATTATGTTGCTTGTAAAGTTGGAATTTCTGGTGGTGTTCTCTGGTCCTTTCTGATCTTTGTTGCTTTTGGTATGTATGTATGTATGTGTGTATGTATGTATTTATTTATTTATTTCTGTCTTTTCTTCCCTTGAAGAGGCCCCCTTAGATTTTTTGCAGGTCTGGTTTAGCGGTCACGAACTCCTTTAATTTTGGTTTGTCTGGGAAACATTTTATCTCTCCTATTTTGAATGACAGCCTGGCTAGAGAAAGAATTCTTGGCTGCATATTTTTCTGATTCTGCACACTGAATACATCCTGCCACTCCTTTCTGGCCTGCCAAGTTTCTGTGGATAGTTCTGCTGCAAACCTGATCTGTCTTCCCTTGTAGGTTAGGGACTTTTTTTCCCTTGCTGCTTTCATGATTCTCTCCTTGCCTGAGTATTTTGTGAATTTGACTGTGATATGCCTTGTTGATGGTCGGTTTTTGTTGAATCTACTGGGAGACTTCTGTGCTTCCTGGATTTTGTTGTCTGTGTATTTCCCCAGGTTAGGAAAGTTTTCTGCTATGATTTGCTCACATAACCCTTCTATCCCTATTTCTCTCTCTTCCTCTTCTGGGACCTCTATGATTCTGATGTTATTTCTTTTTAATGAGTCACTGATTTCTCTAATCCTTAAATCATGCTCTTTTACCTTAATGTCCATCTTCTTTTCTGCTTCATTATTCTCCATAAGTTCGTCCTCTATGTCACTGATTCTCTGTTCTGCCTCATCCATCCTTGCCACCGTGTCATCAATTCGAGATTGTAGTTCAGTTATAGCATTTTTAATTTCATTCTGGCTATTTTTTACTTCTTTTATGTCTGCAGAAAGGGATTCTAATCTATTTTTGACTGTAGCTAGTATTCCTATTATCATGATTCTAAATTCTGGTTCAGACATCTTGCTTGTATGTGTGTTGGTTAAGTCCCTGGCTGTCGTTTCTTCATGCTCTTTCTTTTGGGGTGAATTCCTTCATTTCATCATTTTGAAGGGAGAAAAGGAATTAATGAGGTTAAAAAAATAAAGTTAAAAAAATTAAAAACAAACACACACACACACACAAATTGAATAAATGGTGCTAGATCCTAGGTGTGTTTTGGTCTGGGTGTTGAAAGGGGCTTGATAGATTAGAAAAAACAGGGAAAGAAAAAAAAAGGAAATCGTTTGAAAATTTGATAAAATGAATACACTGAAGTAGACTCAAATGAAATGATAGAAGTCAAATAGAATTTGAAAAAATTTACACAAAAGTAAAAAAATATAGTAGAGAAAACTAAGAAAAATATTTTAAAAATTGAGAATAAAAATGAATTTTTTCTCTTTCTGTATTCAACAAAAAGAAAAGAAATGAAAAATAGAAAAAAGAAAACAAAAAGAAAGAAATTTGAATAGATGGACCTGCAAACAGACTGAAATACGACAGAAATTGCTTCCTTTTCCCCTAGAAGGCAAAATATGAAGTGCTTTATAGTCCATAAACTAAGCAGACAGAGAGACTTGTGTTCCTGAAGAGCAATGTTGGCCTAGTTGGCAGGGCTTAGTGTAATGACTCCGTTCTCCACTCAGTAGATGGCACTGCTTAGCTTACAGGGGTGGATTGTTGTGGTGCTTGTAGGTGCATATATGCATGCTCAGGAGCAGGAAAATGGCGTCACCCAGCTATCCATTCTCTAGTATGGAACTCTGTTCTCCCCAATCAGAAATCATGCACCCCTCCTTTGTCTTCGGCTTCGGTCCACTCCCCACTTTTACATTGTCCATGACCAAGCACCAGGCAGATCCTCCCACCTGAGTTTTATCTCAGACATGGCTGTTTTTCCCAACCCCTCATTTCTGAGGGACTGTGGCTTTGACCTGTTCTGCCCCTCTGCGGGAGGGTCTCACTGAGCAATGGCTGGGTGCTGGCTGCACCCAGGAACGCTTGTGGGACTGTGCTGCTGCTGACGCTCAGAGACTGTGGCCAGGTACCAGGCTGCCCCAGAAAAAGTTCACTCAATCATGTAGCAGCAGCACTTCAGAGATTATGGCAAATCACAACACACATCTGGCACCAGGCTTCACCCCCAGCAACCTTGCTCCAGCACCAGTGAATGTGGTTGATCTCCTGGGTCCACTGGGGCCTTTGCCCTTGGGGAAGTCACACAGCCTCTACCAGGTGTCCTCCCAGCAGGGGAACTGGCCCTCCCCATGTGGCTCAAAGACCTTCGGACTTCACTCTGCTCCTGGAGATTTGCCCTTCTCACCAGAGCACTGCCAAGTATCAAACTGCAGAGTTTCAGACTCTGTGCTTCCTCTGTTTATAGAGTCTTAATGGAATTTAAACCCTCTCATTTCTTCTTTCTCCCTTTTTAGTTCAGTCCCTGCAGCTGTTTCCACTTTTCCACTTTCTCTCCAGCTGCTTTTGGGGAGTGTGCCTTTCCCATATTCTCCCTCCCCACCCCCCACCCCCTACCCCATCCCACCACTGTCTCTGTCCTCTTTCCACATGCAAAAGCAGCTCCCTGCCCTCCGTGGCTTCTCTCTCCCCCAGTTCACCTCTCTGTGCCATGTACCTGCTGAATTCTGTGTTTCCGGTTGTAAGATTGTTGTGTTAATCCTCAGATTCATTTTCTAGGTGTGTAGGATGGTTTAGTGTTGTTCTGGCTGTATTTCATGGATGTGAGACACAAAAAAAACTTCCATGCTATTTGGCCATCTTGGCTCCTCCCCTCCAGAAAATTGTTTTAAATCACACATTTTACCAAAAGAACAAAGGAAAAAAAGAAGAGATTTTTATTTCTAATGTAATCAAATGAAAATGAAAACAGGGCAGAAGTTACAGTGTTTGTAGGAAACATTTCCAATGTTAAATGTATTCAAAGAATATTTTGTTTTAAAGTGTTTATTGAAAAACTGTAATGTAAAAAATTATCTAATATACAAATTTATGAAAATAAAGTTAAGTCGATAGCAAAAGAATCACCTGTTTCAACAAATTAAAAGAAGTTGAACATTTAAAAAAATAAAAATAAAAAAGCACTCAGTGTGAGGGATAACCATCATTCACAGTGATTTCTTTTTAAAGATTGTTTTGGCTATATTGTGTCCTTTTCCATATGCATTTAGGATCAGCTCATGCATTTCTGAATAAAAATCAGTTGGAATTTTGATGTGGATTACCGTGGATCTGCAAAGCCAGCTATTTGGGGGGTCTTGCCATCTTAACAAGATTAAACTCTACCAATTCATAAACATGGAAGCTCTTTCCACTTATCTAGATTACTTCTAATTAATTTCTTTCAATGTTTTGTGGTTTTAGTGTACAAGTCTTGTTCTTCCTAGGTTAATTTTATTTTTGAGATTTATTTAAACATCTAGAACCAAAAATATCTTCCATTAGTTCACCAGGGGCTCTGTGTGTGTTGGGCACATTATCAGTGCTCATCTGGGCCATTTAAAATTGTGCCTTAGCCTGCACGTCCTGCTTCTTTGCTTTTTTTTTTTTTTTTAAGGTTATTATGATGTGACTACCTAAGTCCTTCTCAGGTCTTTCCTGATCACATGCACAGTCATGAGATTGTGCACGAACTTCTAGATTTCTGGGAAAATGTTGAAGCTTTTCAAAGCCCTTACAGCCATCTCATTCCCCAGTCTTTCCTCCGAGCTTTATGTTTAGGCTATGGTTTGCCTCAAGTGTTATTTATCACCTCAGCTGTAAATATTTTTGACAAATTCCCTCAGAAGTACCAGTAGGCTTTAGAAATAAGCTAGTTAGTTCCAATAAGTGAAATAACGACAAACATTTGTGCTGGTCCTAGGCAGTCATCAGGTTGGAACAGATAATGATGATTCTTTGTGAATGAGGTCCATTTTGCTTTCTCTGGTACTGGGAACTTCAAGACTTTGGTTAATTTCAAGGTGTCAAACAAAAGTTGATTCTGACAGCTTCTGCCCATTTTTTTTTTTTAAATTTTTTTTTCAACGTTTATCCATTTTTGGGACAGAGAGAGACAGAGCATGAACAGGGGAGGGGCAGAGAGAGAGGGAGACACAGAATCGGAAACAGGCTCCAGGCTCCAAGCCATCAGCCCAGAGCCTGATGCGGGGCTCGAACTCACGGACCGCGAGATCGTGACCTGGCTGAAGTCGGACGCTTAACCAACTGCGCCACCCAGGCGCCCCTGCCCATTTTTGAAAATTGCTTTAGGAAGAGGCAGAATTCTCAATTCCTCATTCTGCCATTTCTGTTGATGTGCTGACATCACTATATACTAATTCTTATTAAAAAGAGCCTTTAGCCTGGGACGCCTGGGTGGCTCAGTCAGTTGAGCATCTGACTTCGGCTCAGGTCATCATCTCATGGTCTGTGAGTTCGAGCCCCACACCAGGCTCTGTGCTGACAGCCCAGAGCCTGGAACCTGCTTCGGATTCTGTGTCTCCCTCTCTTCTGCCCCTCCCTTGCTCACACTCTGTCTCTCTCTCCTTCAAAAATAAATAAACATTAAAAATTTTAAAAGAAGAGTCTTTATCCTTTGATAAAGGGTATTTGATTAACAATTGATAATATTCTTTTATTTTTTTTGTTAACTGATGAAAACTTTCTTTTTGACAGTCTCATGTATAATTAGCTATTCTGATAAGATTTATAAATGTGTTTGTCCAACCTCTATTTATTCACCAAATATTAATTGAATGCATGTTATCTGTGAGGCACATGTCTTACCGGACACAGGATATACAGTTAAATCACCTAAAGTCTAGTGGGATAAGCAGGTATCTAAATAGCATGATCATTTATACATTTTTGCCAATAATTATTGATATTACATTTTTCTAATCTGAATAAATTTACCCATTGACTAAATCATTCAAATAAAATAACAAGATTAATTTAGCACCTGGGTATTTCTAATGTTGAAAGCATAGTCCTATTAGGGTATAGAACAAGCATTCTTAAAACCAGACATTCTCCTTCAGTTTGTTTAACTTGGACCAAGGACCTCCTAGCCTGAATGACATGCTTCATTCCAACTTTTAAACTGTCGACTGAGTTAAGATGTGTTGATGAATATTAATTTCTTTCACTAAAAGCTCTGACACTGAGACATTCCTGTTGTCTGCTTGTTCCATCAAATAATGAAAGGTCTTGGTGATTTCCTCCAAAGTGTGGATGTTGGCACCTGGAGCTGAAGGGCGTATTTCAGACAACCTGTGCTATAAACTACTCTGTTTTGCCATTTCTGGAGGGCCTCGAAGGTGCCTTTACTCTATTTCTGCTGCACACATTTGATACTGTAGACCCCTTTTGAGACTGTCCCAGGGATTATTTATAATGTACTGATGTTACCTTATTAGTACCTGCTATTTCTGCACAGAAGCATGAGGTTTGTTGACACTTGTTTTACTGCTGAAACTTTATTTTTGGTGTCTGGTAGACCACTATGGAGTTTTAGTACTGAAATGTTGTGGCAAACTGAATGAAAAGTCATCCCATGTTCATTTCCCTATGGGTTCCAAGGGTTTAAATAAGCACCTGAATAAGCTTTAGAACTTGACAGATAATGCGATTTCACAAAGTTATTGCATTCCTGTTTCAGTTGGCACTTCTAATACTCTCACAAACAGTTTGTGGGGTTGGTAACTTTCCTTTGCAGGAGTGTTTCAAAAATAGGTTCAGATCTACAGCATGAATATAAATTTATACAAAGGAGAAATATTAAAGCAATTTATTATTAATTTTGGAACAGTGTACTTTTGGCACTGATTAGTAATTTCCGAAGCTGGCTTTCTTGTGATCTAGTGACCTACACACAGAAACAACGTAACATGGTGGAAAACTTCACTCTGCCTGCTTTGTAGGCAGTGCCTCTTTCTTCGATTTCTTCATGAAGAGCTCCAAACTAAGGCACTCTGGGCAAGCCATGGTTCATTATTTTCTCTGCCCTTTAGATGTGTCTGTGGTATCTCTTTAGGATGATCTAAACATTTTTAAATGAATGCATACACATGAGTTTTAATTTAGAATACATCATAGGGGACAAACTTTAACAAAATTGTATTTCCATTCTTTGAGGGGCCAATTGTGTTTTTTAATTGAAACTTTTCCCTTATAAACATATAACCAAGGCTGTTCTATAGTTTCATTTTGCTTTGGTTATAATATACTATAAAACACAAAGGCTAGAGCTATATGCAAAATAAACAGAAACTTTTGTAAAACCTAGGGTAAGAAGGTGACATTTCTTGCATGTGTATGTGCACACACACACACATATATATATATATATATATCCACACATACATATATGTATATGTACAAATTACTCATCAGTATTTATATGTGTGTACTGAATGCATATGCATGTGTAAGTATGTAAGTATACATGAATTATGAATATATATTGTATATCAATATGTATGTATGTATATATATGTTTGTGTGTGTTTGTGAATATATACATTTGTATATAGACACATAATGCATGAAATGGCTAAAATTCAGGGAAAACTAAGTAGGATGTAATTCATCTCATTCATTAACTTATGCAATATTTGTTTTTAATTCCTTAATGCGCGGTAGTTATGGCACTCAGTGCTGTGATACAAAATGGCCTATTAAAATATGGCCTTCCTTTCAGGTTATTTACACTATAGGGGAGTTACAGACAAATAAATAGGCCATTGCAATAGCCTGTGAAAATACTGATAGAGCAAGGAGAAAGTATTAGAAGAGGAATCTAAATCACTTGAGAAGGTACAGAAGACTTCCTTGAGGAAGTGCTATCCGCTGATACCTGAAAACCTGAATCGTCCTTCGCTAGACAAAGGAAGTGAGGGATAAGGTGAAGTTGAGAAAGCAAAGCAGAACAGAAGGGGACGTTTAACTGAGGGCCAGAGGAAGTAGAAGGAGGGTGTAGAAAGTGATATAGCTGGAGAAAAAGGTGAGGTGTACATCATGAAGGCTCTCATAACTTGTGTTAATGAGTTTTAAGTAGGAGAATGTGATGGTCACATATGAGCATATGGCAAAGAGATCCACAATGATGAAAATGGAAATCATAGTACAATATAGCCATCAAGAAATTTAAAACCATGTGATTAATATCTAACAATACTGAATCTTTTTTGGTCAAGTCTACAGGTTTGTAATAATTAGATATAAGTATGGCTGATCTTGTTCTATCCTGTAAATGTATGTAGTATGTGATAGTGAAGATCACTTAAAATTCCTGGTTGACTTCACTATAGATGATTTATCACTGCTATAGACAGTATCAATATGTTTTGTCTTCTTAATTGATTCCTCTCTCTGTTTAATATGAATAGCAATTAGGCAAACCTAGTTAATAGTAAGTTGTCATAGTGAAGATAAGAGAGAATGTAGACATACAAAAGTCCATTTAAAGATGAAAGTTCAAGTCCTGTGTATTTTGGGGTATCAAGAAAGCAGAAAAGCTGTGGGACTGTTTGAATTTCCTTACAAAAAATACCAAGAAAAAAGATTTTCATATAAACATCATCGAGCCCCAAGGTAGTGGGGTAATTAAGAAGAAACCAGGATTACATATGTGATGAAATTTGAGGGAGGTTTCCAACGTTGTTGATGGCTCAAAAGACCGGTGCAACTGGATTTCCAAGATTTCTGGAATTTTCACTTTTTAGTCATTTATGACTCTTGAAGCTCATTTTAAAATGCTCTCATATAGGGCGCCTGGGTGGCGCAGTCGGTTAAGCGTCCGACTTCAGCCAGGTCACGATCTCGCGGTCCGTGAGTTCCAGCCCCGCGTCAGGCTCTGGGCTGATGGCTCGGAGCCTGGAGCCTGTTTCCGATTCTGTGTCTCCCCCTCTCTCTGCCCCTCCCCCGCTCATGCTCTGTCTCTCTGTGTCCCAAAAATGAATAAACGTTGAAAAAAAAAATTTTAAATGCTCTCATATCTCCCTAAAAGAGTTATATACGAACATATGACTTCATTAGCCTGGAGTAGTCTGTCAGCCTACTTGACTGTTGTCTAAGAGACAGCATGGTTGAAAGGAAACAAGAATCAGAACACATATATTCTATGTGATAAAAGCAGGTGTAGGAAACTTGGAGATTTCAAAAAGACAGGCTCAAGTCGAGAGCAACAATAGAAGTCTCACTACCAGGGCATGGGAGGAGGGGACCAGGTTTTTAAAACTTAGAAGCGTATTGGGGTGCCTAGGTGACTCAGTCAGTTAAGTGTCCAACTTTGCTTCAGGTCATGATCTCATGGTTCATGAGTTTGAGCCCCACATGGGCTCTCCTCTGTCAACACGGAGCCTGCTTAAGATCCTCTGTCTCTCTCTCTCTCTCTCTCTCTCTGCCCCTCCCCAGTTCTCTCTCTCTCTCTCTCTCCCCCTCTCAAAAATAAATAAAGACATTTAAAAAAATAGAAGTGTATTAAAGAGCAATTAAGGAAAAACTTTGATCTGGAAACAGCTAATTGCACACTGGTTCCAAGTCCAAATTTAATCAACAAAATGTTAACACAATTACAACTATCTGGACAATCCCTTAGAATTAGCTGTGATGAGATGAGCTTTGTAATTAAAGTTTACAGAAGCATTGCTTACTTGTCTGCAGAGCAATTTTGCCCCCTTGAAGAAGAAAGCACCAAGGCTGTGGGCCTATCACACACTTACACTTACACTTACACCAGCCTCTGACTACTTTGGTACCTGAGAAACATCCAGAAGTCAATAGCTAGGGCACCTGGGTGGCTCAGTTGGTTAAGCATCTGACTTCAGCTCAGGTCATGATCTCACAGTTCATGGGTTTAAGCCCGGTCTCAGGCTCTGTGCTGACAGCTCAGAGCTGGAACCTGTTTGAGATTCTGTGTTTCCCTCTCTCTCTCTCTCTCTCTGCCCCTCCCCCGCTTGTGCTATCTCTCAAAAACAAATAAATGAAATTAAAAATAAATAAATAAATAAATAAATAAATAAATAAAATTTCAACAGCCAGTTAGAACTCAAAAATCATTTAACCCAGTGATTTTTTTTTATTTCTTTTTTTTTCAATATATGAAGTTTATTGTCAAATTCGTTTCCATACAACACCCAGTGCTGATCCCAAAAGGTGCCCTCCTCAATACCCATCACCCACCCACCCCCCCCCCCCACCCCCCCATCAACCCTCAGTTTGTTCTCAGTTTCTAAGAGTCTCTTATGCTTTGGCTCTCTTCCACTCTAACCTCTTTTTTTTTTCCTTCCCCTCCCCCATGGGTTTCTGTTAAGTTTCTCAGGATCCACATAAGAGTTAATAACCCAGTGATTTCTAAGGTCAAGGTGTGTTTTCTCACTGCCATTTGTTCCTTGTGATTAATAAGTGATGTGCTCATAAGGATTTCATGAATAAATGAGCAAATGAAAGAATTGCTTTTTCAGAAATTCTTATGTTCTGTGGAGGAGCTTTTGAGGTCAACATGGTGTGCTGGGTAGAGGAGGGAATCTCTGTCTTAGTAATTAGGGCTCCGTGTAATATTTACTTGAAACAATTCTTTTTTTTTAAAGAAGAAGAAAAATGAATGAATTAGTTTTTCTCATCTTAGCATTAAAAACACGGTGTCCACAGAGGGCTTAGCTCAGGGCTACACAGATTAAAGTAAAACCAGGCTGTGACCCAGGATGGCTTATTTTCTAACCCCATATCCTTTACACTCCACCCTGCACTCCTACCATATGATCATTGCTGTGGGTATCAGCTTTTTTAATTAACAAAGTGTGTTAGCCTGCAATACAGAAAGCATGCTTTCTCATTTTTGCTTACTCAGTCCATCTCTTTTAATTTCCAAAATTCATGGCTAATACTAACTGATACAGTGGATGACTTAAGATGTATTTAGTATGAATTAAGCGTAAGCCCTGTCCCCTTTTTTCCCCCATATCCTCAATTCTTATTTGTGGACAAATCACCTATACGAATGAGACTGCTTTTGATGAATTCACTTCTCGTAAGTAGAAGTAGCTCTTCTTGGGATAATAATGGATGTGGAGCACATACCAATACTTGATCATATTTTTGAGTGTTGTGTGCTTATCTGCGTGCATATTTTGCTGTATCTTACTAGTGGCATGGATTGACAAGAAGTATTCCTGAGACAAGGGATCGCTTCCCAGGCTTGCCAAGGGCAGCAACCATGGTCTTCTCGATTGGCCTGCTGGAAGTAAACATTCCTTTTATTAGTTGGAAGCATGCCCACTTTCAAATTTGTCTAAAAGGAAAAGGAAATTTTCTCCTCACTGCTTATTCTATTTCTAAACAGCTTATAAAGGCCTCTTTTTCATCTTTTATTACAGGACACTATGAGGATGGCAAAAATTAGACTTTCCTGAACACTTACAAATCTAGTGTTTTGAAAGGTATATTACTTTTTCCACTGGAAATTAATGTAATGAGAAATGTTTTACAACATCCTAAAGTATAAAAACACAAACACATTTCGTGTGTGGCATTTCTTTTTCAATGGAGCATTAGTCTCTGGGTAGACCTATTTCTCCATGGCCCTGACACTGTGGCCCATGACCTAACAGCTCCCTAACTTGTCTCCCTGGCTCACTTTTTTCTTAAATGGTATTTGCACTTACATTTGCACTTACTATCCTTTTCAATCTGCCTTTCTTTCTTGTTTTCTTTTTCTAACTATTTCTCTTCTTTATTAGCCTGTGTTCATATATAGCTGGCATTTTCTTTTAGACTTGTTTGATATATTTCTTTTTTTCCTGGGTTTGTATTATTCTTCCATGCTGAGTGTTCCTAAACTTATATACCTATCCTTGGCTTTTCCATGTACATACATATAACTCTTTGTTGTACTTGTCCATTTCGAAGGTCCAGCAGCTATTTAATCAAGGTCATATCTGACTTGTATTCTTGATCTCAATGGCATCATCAGTAACCCTTGTCAGATAACATGAGAATTTTTCATTCCATCTTACTTCCCAGCTTATCTTATGATTTACCAAATTCTACACAAATTCAAGCCTGTCCCTTTATTTGAATTGACGCCTAGCTTGGGTTCATCAGGATGTCTATCCCTTTCTTATCTTTGTATGACAGATATTGTTCAAAGGTGGTTCTATTAGGTTTAACAATAAATAAGGCATCCTCCTTCTCTTCAGAACAGTTGCTAATTAATAGGGTCTATAGATTATATAAACTAATAATAATAACAAATAATGAATAAGTTATTGAATGAGATAAATGATATTTCGATAGAAGCTTTTAAAATATATTTTTTAAGGTATATGTATTTTTGAGAGAGAGAGACAGAGCATGAGCAGGGGCGGGGCAGAGAGAGAGGGAGACATAGAATCTGAAGCAGGCTCCAGGCTCTGAGTTGTCAGCAGAGAGACTGACATGGGGCATGAACTCATGAATCGTGAGATCATGACCTGAGCCAAAGTCAGGCACTTAACTAAGCCACCAGGTACCACTCAAAAGACGTTTTTAAAGATCAAAAACAAAGTTGTAAGATTACTTCCTCAATCTTCACATCTTGCTGCCTTTACTATTTCAATCTCTATAATTACATGCATATTTAACAAATTTAAATAGTTTTGTTCCAAAGTTAGTTAAAAAGGGACATGTGATTCATTGCATGCCATTATAAAAACATGGAGATGAATGCCAGAAGAATAAATAAACCCACAATTTACAGGCAGAAGCATAGTGAGTGGGAAGAGCCTTGGAACACTGGATTTTGGATATTTTCTCCAGTAATGCTTTCTTTTTCTATTTTCAAAGTTTTACTTATTTATTTTGAGAGAGCTAGAGAGAGCATAAACAGGGGAAGGACAGTGAGAGAGAGAGAGAGAGAGAGAGAGAGAGAGAGAGAGAGAGAATCCCAAGCAGGTTCTGCACTGTCAGCTTGGAGCCTAATGTGGGGGTCGACATGGGGCTCAAACTCACAAACCTTGAGATCATGACCTGAGCTGAAATCAAGAGTCAGGTGCCTAACCAACTGAGTCACCCAGGCACCCCTCTCCAGTAATGCTTTCTGACTTGGGGGTTGAGAGTAGACAGTAGCTTTGGAATTTGGTAATCAGGTGAAGGAGATCATGGACAACTCCAAATAACTATTAATTGCAAGCACAGTAAAAAGTGTATCTATTCTTTTTTTTTATTTATTTTTTATTTTTTTTCAATGTTTTTATTTATTTTTGGGACAGAGAGAGACACAGCATGAACGGGGGAGGGGCAGAGAGAGAGGGAGACACAGAATCGGAAACAGGCTCCAGGCTCCAAGCCATCAGCCCAGAGCCTGACGCGGGGTTGGAACTCACGGACAGCGAGATCGTGACCTGGCTGAAGTCGGACGCTTAACCGACTGCGCCACCCAGGCGCCCCAAAAGTGTATCTATTCTTAAAGTTTAAATTGTATCAGGGCGCCTGAGTGGTCTCAGTCGGTTAAGTGTCCGACTTTGGCTCAGGTCATGATCTCATAGTTCATGGGTTCAGGCCTTGCATCAGGCTCTGTACTGACAGCCCAGAGCCTAGAGCCTGCTTTAGATTCTGTGTCTCCCTCTCTCTCTCTCTCTCTCAGCCCCTTCCCCACTCGTGCTCTTTCTCTCTCTGTCTCTCAAAAATGAATAAATGTTAAAATATTTTTAATTTAAATTGTATTTAGCTACATTTATATTATGCTATACTTCAGGCACCACTCAAAGTAGGTACTATAATTATCCTGATTTTACATATGAGCAAACTGAGGCACAGAGAGTTGTCATCTGTACACGATTATATAGTGAATACTCAGTGGAACCAAATTTCAAGTGGTGCCTAATACAGACTAAGTATTATATGGGTGTTAAACAAAATTTAAATTGAGAAAATAAATTCAGTTTGGCACTGTGGCTATGAAATAGAATATCCTTATTTTAGGAAATGCACATTGAAGTTCTTAGGAGTAAAGGACAATGATATATGGAAATCACTCTTAAGTGGTTCAGAAAAAAATTGTGTGTATGTACAGATGCACACAAACACACATAGCACAATATAAACATGTATAGTTAGAGAATGAAAAAGTGAATGGGGGAAAGTACTAATTATAGGTGAATTAAAGCAAAGTTTTTGTAACTATTTTGTCATTTTTAAAAATGTTTGCAACTTACATGTAAATTTGAATTTGAGTAAAAAGTTTTTGTTTCTGAGAAAAATAGTTAATAACAACAACAAATAGTTGTTTGTTCCAAGCTGTATTTTTCTTTTTTTAATTTTTTTTTTTTTTTTAATAAATTACATATTTTTTTTTTTTTTTTTAATTTATTTTTGGGACAGAGAGAGGCAGAGCATGAACAGGGGAGGGGCAGAGAGAGAGGGAGACACAGAATCGGAAGCAGGCTCCAGGCTCCGAGCCATCAGCCCAGAGCTTGACGCGGGGCTCGAACTCACGGACCGCGAGATCGTGACCTGGCTGAAGTCGGACGCTTAACCGACTGCACCACACAGGCGCCCCCAAGCTGTATTTTTCCACTTCATCTGCAACTGACTTCTCCCTTTTCCTCCTCTAATGGGCTTCATGTCTTATGAGCCCCTCTTCTCTTTTTCTAAGAAGGGGGGAGGGATGTTTTGTGGTTTGCAGAGGGAGAGGGGAGGATGTCCCTTTAGTCCACTGATCTTTGGCAAGGGTAGAGTCATCCCCATATGTGATGTCTATGCTTTATTTATATGGGCACCCCAAGTGAATTCCTTTAAATATGTGAATGTTCCCACAGACGTATAGAAATTTTTACTTCTTCACATGGTTTATTATTTTTTATTTTTAACCTTACTTATGCATAAACTATTTTTCCACCCCAAGATGATAAAAAGTTAATTATACCAATATTGATTAAGAATGGATGATATAAAGAATATCTAAGTACTCAACAGGGAGTAGGGTTCAGGCACTGGCTGATGAAAACAGACGCTTACTGTCCTGTAGGCTGGCCTGTGAGATCAGTAGCCAAGTGCTCAATGGCAGGTTGAACCGAATTGGTGTGTGCTAGTGGAAAATTAGCTAAGATATTCATACTTTGAAGACAAGAATGAGAAACATCTATATTTAAAGATAAAGACAAAAAGTAAGAAAAAAAATAAAGAATGGATCATCCCTAATGAGTTATTTTGGAGGTCTATTCCCCCCACCCCAAGTTGCTGTCTCTCTTTATAGAGCCGAGTTTGCTAGGCACGTTATGTGTTCTAACTTTTATATCAGGTATAAAGATACATGTTTTACAGATGAGGAAACTGACTCACTGAGTGGTAGATAATTATGAAAATGGTTTTAAATTATGAATTTTTTCTCATTGTTAATACAGTAAATTCTGCTCTTCCAGAGGAATCAGTTTTAATAAATAAATTCATCTATTTAGTCTAATAATTATATAATACACTTATGTGTATATATAATAATTATGTACACATAAAATTTGTTCATTTAATATATAATATACATATAGTACTTGAATAGTAGATACTACGAAATTCCTCTCCAACATGGTCTTACAAATTTACATTTTTATAAGCAGTGCATGAGAGCTATTTTATGAAATTTTCTCCAAACACTTGGTAGGAGTTTTGTTATCCTCAATCTGATAGGTGGGGTATGGGAATTTTCCTTTAATATCTAAACATTTCTAATGCTAGAAAGGACTTTGAAAACCATCTATCCCACATCTTGACTTTCAAGAGGAAGATGAGTCTTAGGGCCCTTACAAAATTTATCCAAAGCATTAGAACCCAGTATTTGAATCTGATCTAGACTTGTTTGCATTCTACTAATGCACTACGATAAGTGACCTTATCTATCTAAATTGCTTCATGCATGGTTTCTAAATTAAACTTTTTTCAAATAATTTAGAGATAATTCTAATTTAAATTATTTTGGTGGGGGAGATATTCAGAAACATAGAAGTTGGTCCTCATAATTTTCGGTCAGCAAATTCTTTTAAGCTACTAAGCTTGCTCTATAACATTATTGTATGTCATTGTGCAATTAAATTATTTATTCATTGAATTGAAATTTTAGTCTTTACCGTGTACATTACATTCTCCAAGACTTTTGCTAGCTTTGCATTATTAACATGGATAAAATTAAGCATTAATTTAGAACATTCCATAAAATGAAGCATACACTATAACTCTGATGTTATCTTGGTAGTGGATAATGGCTCTGGAAGTAAAATTGAATTCAATAGATTACCTTCATCATCCAAATGTGCTTTTACTAAAACCATTAAGTGTGCATGAAAACAACCTTTAAATGTGAATTATTTGAATACTTTTTACACATTTTTAATTTCTATTTTTCTTACTACCCTCCAATCATGAAGTCTAAAAAAATAAAGAGCAATTAAATTTAGAGTACATACTTGATATTACCCTAAGGACCTAATTCTGAGGAAGATTAAACAAGAATAATAGAAGAGAGGCAGGGTAGTTTTGCATTTCCCATGAGCTGCTCTCTGATTTTCCTCAGGTCTTCATTAGATTTACCTTATCATCCTTGGCATCTGGGTTGGTACTTATTTCCAAATTTCATTAAGAAAGTTAATGTTGCTATTGTTTGTGGACTTTTAATCTGAACTTTCACTATATTTTTTAGTAATTGTCGACTCTAAATTTGGAATGTGTGGCAGGAAAGTGAAATTAAAGGCATCATTATAGATCTAGAGGTGCAGAGTGTTTAAGAAGATTTTAAAAATGAATTTTACACCAAACCATTTTTTAAATCTATAATTTTTTTTCCTCTCTTTCTTTTACTTACTTATGTTTTGTACTGGCATTTATTTGTGACCTTTAGTCACAGAAGTGATGATGTCAGATGACAATAGAGCGTTATGATGTCTATATGAATTACCATAATAGATTACAGACTTGAGGCAGTCCACCATGATCTCACCAAGGAAACTAGGTTAATATAGATTTATATACTGGAAGCATACGTTCTGGAGCTGTGTTGGTGAGTCAGAGAGTTGATATCTTAATTTGAGTTCCCACCACCCTCCTGTCTCTAAAATGCTAATTCATCAACATCCTATAAACTATATTAGTTTCAGAAACTCACTGGCAATGATTTTTATTTTTAGGTAGGTGAGTAGGGAAATTATTTTTAATGTATTAAAAAAATCTCTGTATTATTTTACATTTTTAACCTCAGAGGTACCTTAAAGAGGTAAAGCTTTATTATTTTTATGGTTGCAGTTTTGAACCTGCGTGCATGTCTGGTTAACTGGATATCTCACTATACCAACAGTGATTTGCCTGGGGTCTCAATGGTACATTAGGGGGGTACTGGTTGAGTGGATGAAAATTATATATTATTAGTGGACAAATGATGTGATAGTATGGAGAACTTCTTTCTCAACACTTACTTTTACTTTGGGCTGGCAAGCTTAAATGTTAAGAAAAAGTTGTCTATGTAGAAATTACACATCTAAGGTATTATGTTTGATAATTTTGGGTGATAGAGTAAAAGTGGCATTTCCAAAGTGCAGGCAATCCAAAATAGCTTCAGTTAGAGGCAAAAAGGCAAAAAGAATTTATGTTGCCCACACTGAAATGAAAGTTGCTTTCACTTTATCTAAGCACTACTTAGTCTGGAGTGAATTAACTGCTCTATGCATAGCCAGTAGAAACTCAATTATAGCATACTATTAGCTGACCATCTTCTAATCTTTACGTCTTTAGCCATCTATACTTAAAATACTTTCAAGTTGAATCATCGCGTCTGCAAACATTTTACTTTAAAACAGATAAGGTAGTCCAAGATCTATTTATTGTACAGTTAAAATGTATATGTTTGGAGTAAAATTATTTTTGATATTGATTAATAATAGTTTATTAATTTTGTAACTTATTACTAGCAGTTAAAACAATACTTTATCATCAGCCCTACATGATTATCTTACCTTATGAAATTCAAGATGTTTTCAGTTTTTATACATCAACACAGACAACAGCTAGATGATGGAAAACATGTTTTTTTTCCCCATGACTGCTTTTCATGTGAACCATGAGTAGGAAATATTAAACAGAGAACTGAGCGTTTTAAGATTAGGCCACCCTAAAGATAAAGATAACACATCAACATGAATTTCCAAAAATAATTGAGCAAAGAACACATGAAAAATATAGACTTCTTTTCCCTTTCCAATGCTTTTGCTTGTCAGCCCAAAATGTAGCATGTGATATCCCTTTTTTTCAGGTTGAAATTAAAGCACAGGGTTTGGATCTTTTGTTTCCGTTTTAAATTCTCTCTTTTCTCACTTGCATGTCATATATTTAAAAAAATTCATTTCTGAGAAATAGATAATTGAATTCTACTTTCTCATTTCTCTACCATAATTTATATGGTTTTACATGTATGACATTCAGCTTTGTTAAACCATGGAAAAGAGGGAAAAAAAAGTCTGTAGGAAAAGGATCTTTGTGTTACTTGAACAGAAAAGGAAAAGAGGGCATACATAGTTCAGATTCTGAAAGAAATATATACAGTCTTCTTATCCACTTACCTCAGAAGCTTAGTACCTTATTATTTTGCTGTCTCAGGTACCATAATTAACCAACCATGTTACTTTTTTTTTAATGTGCTTTTTTTTTTTTTTTTTTTTTTTTTTTTTTTTTTTTTTTTGAACTTTGATCTTGTCATGTTTTGGGTCTCTTATCAAACGCCAAGGGCTTTTGAATGAGAACTGGATGTACAAGTAGGTTTGGCATTTGTTGCATACCAGCTATAATTTGGAGCCTGGGGTGCTTAATACAATATGACTTTGCCTCAGGTCTGGGGAGAAGCCATTTGCCAATACTTAGGCAGACAGTGGAAAAGTAAGAGTAAAATATTATCTTCACTTTTCTTGTCTTCATTCTCACAATGAATATGGAAAATCTGGGGGAGGCTCAAAACATCAAGATGACAGCAAAAGAACGTTAAATCATTGTGAAAAATTAGTAAACAGAAAAACAGTATAATCTGGTCTATGAGCAAAATAAAGTATATGAGCAAAGAGAGAAAACCTCATAGATTAGTTTATTATTATTACTAAAAACCAAGAAGTTTTTAAAGGAAATTTGTTTCTCCACAGAAAGATATTATGTACAACAATAAGAATGGTCTGAGTTGAGATGAAAACATACATGGCTGACAAAGGAAAACAGTGATTTGAAAAATGAATGCACAGAATTAAAGCTCTACTAGAGTGGTCAAAAGCAGATTTGACACTACAGAAAACTGAATCACTTACGTAGGATAGATGTGGGGAAGTGCTCCAAGAATTCAATTTATATAAATCAAAGAAACAAAGAGAAAGCAGGCATTGAAGGCAAGCCACAGGTTTCCAACTGACAAATAGTAATAACTTGCCCAAAATACAGTTCAAATGAATTTAAAAAATGAAAAAAAATTACAGTGTACTAGAAAGACACTTACCAAACTTGAAAAATAAAACATGAGATGGAAGATTTAGAGGAGTCATTATTTACAAGCAAATAAAATGAATGATGATGATTTTAACAGAGGTCCTAGAAGATAACTTTTACTAAAAGAAATTAATTATACAAGAATTCAAAGTAAGAAAGCATATTATTTATAAAAATTTTAAAATAATATATTTAATAATAAATCACTAAAGACAGTGGGAACATATCGGTCAACATAATTCTTTAAAATAGGGAAAGAAACTCATATGTCGTTCCATGAAGATACACACATATGAAAAAACATTTAAAAAACAATTTTTAGATCTATAACATTTAAAAAAATGCACTGTTCAGGTAACACTTCTGGAGTCATTGCTTAAAAAAAAGAACATTATTCCAAACAAGAGTTAAAGTACAAAGTAGCAAGTTATATTAGAAAAAGTTTGCCATCACTGGTTAATAAAAAAATATTATCCCCTAGCAGGAAAGAGGATGGTATTGATGAATGAAAAAAAATAATACAAAACATAAACAAATTAAAAAAAAAGATGCTTAAAAGATTAAAGAAACAAAAATCATAAGGGAGGGACAGAAAAGTGTGGAAAGCAAAGGCTAAATATTTATTTTGTACTAGTCATAGTGGAAAAATATATATGTATATTTTTTTGGAAAATTTTTTATTAAATTTTGTATTGGTATCATTAGATAAGTCTTTTTATAAATATTAGTGATAAAACATTGAAAACACAAAATATTATAAAACCTAGATTAAATATGATGTGGAGGGGATAAGCTAAAGATGTACTCATCAAGTTTAGTAAATTTGGCAATGATGTAAAATGTAATTCTCTTTTAAATAGAATATGGTAGTATTTAATAGAGTATATTCATCTACCAATTGTAAGAGGCAGCAAAAATTCAAATTACTTTAAGTGCTAAGAAGAAAAACCATATATAAATTGAACTCAAATAAAAAGGTGGATTTCATATTAATTTTAAAACAAAATTTAAGTTGGGTAAAGTCTAAAATTAAAGAAAACCATTTTATTATGGCATATTAAAATATAAGTTTACTATTTATTATTACATCTTTTAGGTAAAAAAAGAAACAGCAGAGAAAGTATTGTTAAACAACCAACAGGAAATTATATAAGTAAATACTTAATTAGAATATCGTGAACACTATTATTATTATGCCAGATCAAGTCATCAACAGAATCAATGAGGAAATTGATTAAAGTACAGGTAGAATAAAATGTATCACATAGCACATTTTGCAGATGTATGATATGCTTTATATTTATGTATCTATTTAATATTTACAAGTTGGCGATCTTTATTGACAAAATCAATTCCAACCAATAAAACAGAAATTACTGGGGTTCTGTTTTCTGATGAAATTCAGTTTAATTAATTAATCCCACTTATGATTCTTTACACACATATAACTATTGTATCAAAAAGAACTAATATTACAATTTCTTTGTATAATCCCAAGATTCTAAGTGATTCCTTCTTTTTAACTCTATTCTGTTTTTTCTATCATTCAAGAAAGTGTATGGGGATTCAATTGATTAAGAGTGACTTAATTACAGATAGAGAATTTTTCAAAATCTAATTTCTTGTTGCTTAGGCTATTAGTCTCAGAATCACCTTCAGCTCTCCTCCAATCTTGTCAGCACTAATCTACTTATCCACTCATCTCTAGGCATATTCCTTGTTGCCATACTGATTGCTCTTTCAGAATCCAGAAGGAATATGTATCTCATCTTAATCACCCTCAAGATTTTAATTGTTTTTTACCCATGTTTTCTTGTATGGTTAATCTTGATGAAAGCTACTTTGATAATTCCCAACTTTGCTTTTTTTCAGTAGAATGATGTAGCAGGGTGAATCTGGTATCAGATGGATATTATTTGATTTTATTATTATTGAAATGTTATTATTGAAATATATCTATGTGAATAACTGACACATTTCTGGATTCCTGATTATGATTAAGAATAAATGAATTTGTGACATATTTTATTTTTTTTAAATATGCTTGCTCTGACTATGGATTTTTTTTTCCTCAGAAGAAAAATTCACCATGCAAATAACTGAGGCAGGCTTAATTTCATCTTTAGTATTATGATTGGATTACATTTATCTTCTTATGACATCTGTTTTGCCATTTTAAAATCTTGCCTTTCTATGAGGTTTAGACTCAGACTCAGAAATGTACAGAAATTAATATGTGCTTTTTCAAAGGAAATTATTCAAAGTTTACTTGAATAATTGGTACAGAATAATTGAACAGAATGCAATATTTTCGTTTTCATTTATAGTTTAGAAAACCTAGATTTGAAAAAAAAAAATTCTGTGTCCCTCCTTCGGGTAAGGTCTGAATCAATCAATCCCTGTGGTCTGATCAGCTTGTACAGCTTGAAAAACTATCACTCTCATCAGTAAACCAAGTGCATCAAGTTCTCTGCCACTAGGCCCAGAGTTTACCCTACTCTAACACTGTTAAGACTAAATCTACTGTGTCCCTAATCCCTGTTTTCATTAGTCAGTATCTAAAATGTAAGGCCTTTGACTTCCGACTTTTTTTGCCACATCAGTCGCACATAATACTCGGTACTTCTTTACTTCTAATTTAACGCTTAGTTCCTACTATGCTGAAATTGGTCTATGGCAGAGCTCTCCAATAGAAATATAATGCAAACCACATATGCACTTAAAGATTTCCTAGTAGCTACATTAAAAAAAGTTTAAAAGAAAGGTGAAAATAATGCTAATGATATTTTATATAATGCAATATATGCAAATATTACCATGTAATATGTATTGACTGATTATATATTGTGTATTGATTATATATTTAGTACTAAATATATGATCAGCATGAAAATAATTTGTCAAATATTGCATATTCTCTTCTATACACTAAGTCTTTAAAGTCTGGTACATAATTTCCACTTAAGACATTTCTTATTTCAAAGTAGCCACAGTCCAATGTTCAGTAGCCACATGTGGCTAACAGATACCACTTTGGGCAGTGTAGCCTGCTAGGAATGTGGTGTTGATCCCCAATCTGTTCTTTATTTCCTGGATTTCAGATTTGAAGGAATAAACTTTCATTACCCAGAGACATCCTAGCACGAGACTTTGAACATAGGAGTGAATCTGAGACCATCTTTCTTCTGCAGTGGCAACTGACAAGCAATGTTGGATATGGTGGTGAGTGTGACGGCAGGGCTCCACATTCACGTCTGGTCACCTCCACCTCCTTTATGGAGACGAGGCAGTGGTGGCAGTGGACTGGTGGGAGAGCAGAAGCCACCTGATCTTTGCTTACACTTGCATTGGGTTTGTACAATATTCTCCAAATGTCTGGTTGTCTTTTACCCTATTCCTGTAAATAATACCTGTTTCAAGAGCTTGGCCAGGAAACATCTCTTCAGGAAATATTCTCTGACTACACTCACTTTCCTACCAATGTATATTCTGTACTAAGTACTTACCACATATTTTATAGTTCCTTTTTAACTTCTCTGTCTCAATGAAGGCAGGAATAGTGTCTTTATTATTGCTAATTGTATGTTAATTATTATTTTTTAAATGTTTATTTATTTTTGAGAGAGAGAGAAAGAGCATAAACAGGGGAGAGGCAAAGAGAGAAGGGGGCAGAGGATCTGAAGAGGGCTCCTCCCTGACAGCATTCAGCTGGATGTGAGGCTTGAACTCATGAGCTGTGAGATCATGACCTGAACCAAAGTCAGATGCTTAATCTACTAAACTGCCCAGGCACCCCTATTGTTAATAATTATTTAATCAGCATCTGGCACATTTTAGGTTCTCAGTAAATGTTTATTAAATGATAGCTGTGAATAATGAAGAGAATAACAATGGACAGAGTATTTTAGAGCTAGGACAATTCTGGGGCATGTGACACAAAAAGAGTTCTTCAGTACAGGAGTTTTTGGTGGGGTAGAGGCTGTGTAATTTAGGTCCTTAATGGTTAACACTGGGGAAAAATATGCAAAAGTGTAAACAAAGAAGCATCAAGTTCTAAACACTTGCTTTATGGACTTGAGCAAATGCACAGGGTTGTTCCTAGCAGGTGTCTAATGAGTACTCACTGATGAATTAATTGAATAAGTATATGAAAAAACATGCACTTGATCTTGACATTTCTGCCTAAACCTTTCATTACTGCTAACACATACTTTGTCTTTTCTAACTTATGATATTAATTTTGTACTTAGATGAGTCTCAATAGAGATGAACTGACCAACCATTTGTTAAAGAAACATGTTTTCATTCCTTTTGATTATAGCCTCCAAATTTAACTAGCCTCAAGGAGGAACAAATCTCAACAGGAAGATTCTTGTTTTTAAGGAATGGTAATATGACTATTGCTTCTAACATCTAACCACTTGGGGACAACTTAATTCTCTTTGTTTTGGGCCCCTAAATTCACCACATTAAAAAACTCTCTTTTAGTATACATTTTATCATGGAATGTCAATCAGATCTTTCATAAAGTGTTTTGGGATTTTCTTTTTCTTTAACTGTTGGCAAAGTGTCTGCAAGACACTCTTATGGTGCAAGAGACTCTTAAATACAGAGACCAAACTGAGGGTGAATTGGGGGGTGGGGGAGGGGGAATATGGGTGATGGGCATTGAGGAGGGCACTTGTTGGGATGAGCACTGGGTGTTGTATGTAAGCAATGAACCATGGGAATCTACCCCAAAAACCAAGAGCACACTTTACACACTGTATGTTAGCCAATTTGACAATAAATTATATTAAAAAAATAAAATTAAAAATAAATTAAAAATTCAAAAACAATTTATTGGCAATTTTAAAAATCTAGACAAAAAAGAAAGAATGATGGAATATGAGAAATGACATTAATTAAAGCTTAGGATATTTAATTAATAGTTAAGTATTTATCAGTTTTGACTTTTAAGAGAGATTTTGTTGAAACTATATCTTAATTTAAGATAAAAAGTTAAAAGATCATTCTGACTTGTATATAGAAATCCTATATATTCTCTTTGCTCCAAGTCACTACTGGTAGCTATAATAGTTGGTGTAAAATTCCAGCAGGGACAGTACTGGTGAGAAGACGGGATAAGGTAAAACCATGGAGAATTCACATGGCACTGAAAGTAGAGGCATAATGAGGATTTGTTGGTATATCCAGATCCCCCCTTCTTATAAAATCCTTGGATTTCTTTTTTAATCTGCTTTTTTGGCTACATCTTCTCTTTCCTTATTTTGTCTCGAGAATTGAATTCCAGCTTTGTTTTCATGGAATAGGCTGATTATTTTCCTTTGAAGCCCCTCCCCCCATTTCCCTGTGGGATAGAATCTAGTTTCATTCACACACTTGTGATTACAAAGTTGGTACAGAGCCTTTTGCAGATGCCTAATAATTTTTCCTGAGAGTAACATGAAGATATAGATGCTAAAATGTTAAAGATTTTTAATAAAGTTTCTCACTATTACTTATTAGAATATATTAATAGAACTGAGCTCTGATCATTTTCACATAATGATCACATCTTTGTTATTAAGAATCTCAATCAGGGGCGCCTGGGTGGCGCAGTCGGTTAAGCGTCCGACTTCAGCCAGGTCACGATCTTGCAGTCCGTGAGTTCGAGCCCCGCGTCGGGCTCTGGGCTGATGGCTCAGAGCCTGGAGCCTGTTTCCAATTCTGTGTCTCCCTCTCTCTCTGCCCCTCGCCCGTTCATGCTCTGTCTCTCTCTGTCCCAAAAATAAATAAACGTTGAAAAAAAAATTTAAAAAAAAAAAAAGAATCTCAATCAATATGTCTTCAGACTTCCTTTTGATTAGATTAGGGACCTTCCTTTATTGCTCCAGTCTCCCTGTCTGACATTAGCAACACTAACGCTTTTTTTTTAGGGCTAAAATTTTCCATAGGGGGCTTCGTTGAACAATATGTCTGAGAATGTTAGTGAATATTATATAAAAGAAGGATTCTCTGGGGATCTAAGTTGGGTCAATGCTCCAGCATAGGTACTGAAAGAATCTTCAGAGATTTTGGTAAACTGACATGTGAGGAAACTCTAAGATGAGAAAGAATATTGAGCATTTCCCCAGCCCATTTAACTACAGAAGGTCTTACTTTTTGCTTTTTTGTTTCTGTGCTTAAATTTTTCAACTGAAGAGTATTGTTATGCCGGAAACACTTTTTTTCTTCAATAACCTGAAAAGGTACATTTCATATACACAAGAATAGTAAATGTATTTCCTTCTAGCTTCCAAAATACTCAGGCAATATCAACCATCAATTCTGGAATAATCCAAACAGTTCTTCAAAGGTCCATTGTATTTACAATGGAATTCCATTGCACAGATAAGTCTGCCCTTTGTTTTGTGGAGAGAAAAAATAATGAAGTCTCATTACTCTAGAATCCCTGCTATCAGAAAGGCATAATGAAGTCAAATCAGGAACTGTCTCTCTTACACTTGCATCTTTCCTCTAGGTATGGTACCTTCTACAGAGTCACTTTCTTTTTGCTCAGTAAAGCAGCAGCCACCCTGGTATTCTAGGGGGGATACATTTAGAATGAAATTAATAGCAGCTTATTCATGGTAGGAATCCTGGGGGAGCAAATGTTAGGAAGACTGATGCCTTCAAGGCCTTTGGTGTAAGGGTCACAAGGAAGCCACTACTGACACCAATGTATATGTGAGAAAACTCCCCAAACTGAGGGCAAAACACCACATCTGTCATCTTATAGTGCCTGCATGCCTTTCCACATTGGCTACCAGAAGATAATGGTGTTTTCTTGTCTTCCTTAAAAATCTTCCAGGATCAGGGGCACCTGAGTGGCTCAGTTGGTTAAGCATCCAACTTATGCTCAGGTCCTGATCTCGTGGTTTGTGAGTTTGAGCCCCGTGTCGGGCTCTGTGCTGACAGCTGGAGTCTGTTTCGGATTCTGCGTCTCAAGTCCAAAAAAACCTGCAAGTGAGTCTGTAAAATATCTGTGGACTTTAAGGGTCTGAAATCTAAGAGCAAGCTTAGAAGAGATAAAACCTGAGTGTCAACAGACGTCTAGTGTACCTGAATTGTACAGGTAACAAGTAGAATTCTGTAAAGAGGCAGTAGTATTGAGTAGTGAATGGATGGTATTCAGAGAAAGGACAAAAAAATTACAAAGAAACAATGGTGTTCCTTATCCCACTACTTGGGATAATCAGTTACCAGAAAGCATCATATAAACCAAAGGTTCTTTAAATATGGTTCCCAGCTCAGCAGAAACATCACCTGAGAATTTTTAGAAATGCAAAATCTTGGGCTACCCCAGACAAACTGAATCAGAAAGTCTGGAGATGGGGCCTAGGAATCCTTGTTTTAATAATAAGTGCACCAGATATTTCTGGCACACACTAAATTTTGAGAACCACTGGTAGAGTTTCTGAAAAGAATATCCCATGAGTATTATTTTGATTCTAGGAAGGGTAAAGTCTGCTTGCAGCTTGAAAAGAATACTTGAAGCTTTATAAACTCTCATTAGAGGCTAAAATGACTGAGATTCTGTCCAAGAATATCTGGGTAGGGCAAGAAATTAAAAGTAAACAAGGCAGCTGAATTTTGTATTTGACGTAGTATTAGTGTAAGAGTGGGAAGGTCTGTGCCTGAGTTACTGCAAAATGAGTTGGCACTTATGAAAAAAATGTATTAAAAGGAATCAGTGTAAATGATTGTCATTTTTATACACACACTGTGTAAAAATGAATGAGTGTGCGCCACTGATCAAACAGCTAAATGGTCAGTCCGGTTCCATGGTAGTCTTCAAAATTCATGCATCCTGAGCAACAATGCAGAGCTTTGGGTGGCTTCTGTTGTGTTTGATCAATTCTTAGTTTCCCTGCATTAACCCTTTATCAACTCATGAATAGTATCTTACCCTGAAGGAGCATGGGGTTGTGACAGGTTTTGTGGCCACCCCAAAGCTATTATGGTAAAGGGAGTGTTTTATTACATCCCAAAAGGGGTCCCTTTGTTTCCCCACTCTTATTTTAAAAGATAATTAAAACAAAACAAAGTAAAAGAAAAAGAAAAGAAAAAAAGAAACAGTTATCAGCTAACAAAACTGAGGGAGTTTGAACTCTTACACACAAATTAAAAACAGGTTTTCAAACTGTCTTTTTTAATTTAAATATTGCTTCTGTATAAGATTTTCCAAAGCCATCTAGCAGGTAGCTCAAGGGCAGAGTTACTCTAGCAGCCATGCTTCCCTGGGGATTGGAAGAATGACTTCTGAAAGCAGTCATTTCTTAGCAAATCACATAAAAACCTCACTGGAGACTTTTGCTGCCAGGAGACAGATTTTAAGCATCCAACTGATGAAACCTCTAAGACAATAAAGAGTGCCAGATGCATCAGATTTGGGTTTTAAAACTGCTGATGTCCACATTTAACCTAAACGTGCTTTATCCAATCTTGAAAAACTAATGTAGTGCTACATTCTTGCTTGTGAGGTAATGTCATTTTGGTGATATTTTCTTTCCTGTTAATACAAATCAGAAGGCTAGCTGTATGTATAAAGGAAAGAAAAACAAAAATAAAAATAGAACATCCTGATTAATACTGGGAAGAAGTAAAGAAGGCTATTGGAGGAACAGTTTAAAAAGGAGGGAAAAGGAGAGACAGAGAGAGAGGTAGAGAGACAGATGCATAATACATGTCACGTATTTTGAAGGACAAAAAAGTTGAGGTGCTCAATTAATTATTTGATTTTATGTCTGATAATCCTATAGTTGAATGCTTTCTATAAATCAGAGCCAAAGAAAACAAAGGAAGATACTGCATTTTTGTCATGGATCAGGGTTTTAAAAAGTAGCTGCTATTAAATTGCTACACATATAGGAATATTTGGGGAGTGATAGAATTGTTCTATATCTTGGTTGTGATTACATAGCATTATATAGCATTTGTCAAAACTGTACTCTAAAATGGGTGAATTTCACTCTAGTAAATTAAACCTTGGTAAGCAAATTGCTCTACATATTTTAGACTGCTGAGAGATGATTGTTCTTAACATCTCTCAAGTTAACTGTTACTAAAACATATTAATTGTATAATTTATTGCATTAAATAATACAAGAAGTATGCTTACAGCTAATGCTGAGATCAAGAACATCTATAGAAAAAAGTTGAATTGAAATGAAACAACACAATAGATGAATTTAGCACAAAATAGAAATGTTTTGATGTAACTGCCTTGAGTTTTATTCGTGTTCCTCCAAAAACCTGTATTTCACCTCCATTTTTAAAAAGAGGCAAATGAGATGACAATGGAAATCTTCGTCACAAAAATTTTACACGCTATTTAAATATTCTATTCCTGTGACATTAATAAGCAATTATTTTCCATGACTATGTACACAGACTTGCACACAGATGCTTGAATACAGGGGACCGCATTAACCGGGTGGCATAAAATTATCTTCTGTAAATTTCACTTTCACAGTATTAAATGAATGATTTTGGATTTTTTATTTTTGCTTCTGCATTACACTTTATTAAACGTTTTAATAGGGTCTATTTTTAAACTCGATGGTTAAAATGATTTTTAACGTGGATATTTTCAATCTGTTCAGACTTTGGATTAGGTCTCCTCTCTATCCTCTTCCAGCCAAGCCATTTCAACCTTCTAATGCGTCCCTTATTTTTCCTTGTTAAATGTTAACAACCTGTTACTAGCTCTAGGCTGGTCTGGCTCTCTGCAGAAATAGATCCTCTTTTTGAGTCATAAGTGCTTGAGGGCTTTTTGGGTCAGATAAGGGCCATGGGTTAGAGCCAAATGAACTGAAAACATTGGTACCTAAAAGGAATCTGCAATGAAGCCTTATTATGGAGTGATGAAGTGAGAAACCAGGAGGTTTGTATGTAGCTTACTGTATTCGCTGTTTGACAAAGGTAGCCTCTGAAATAAAAACCAACTTTTCGCTTAAAAAAATGAATTGCATCATACCACTGGTTTTTTCTTTCTCCTTCATTTTACATATGTCCCAATACATCAATTTGCCCAAATTAATTTCTGTACCCAATATTGGAGAATTTTACTCCATTTTTTATAAAAGCCTCTAAAGAAAAATAAATAAAAAGCAAAATTTGTTGCTGTAATGCCCATTATTTCTTTAAATTGCAATTTTCTTTGAAAGTAGAAGAATCATCAAGAAATTTAAAATAAGTTGGAGTTAATCTGGAAAGTTTTTCAGTGAACAGAATTATCTAGTATAAATCACCACAATAAATTATCCTATTATTTATTTTTGGGAGAAAGAGAAAGAGTACACACAAGTGAGTAGGAGAAGGGCAAAGAGAGAAGGGGATAGAGGATCCAAAGCAGGCTCTGCACTGACAGCAGAGAGCCCGAGGTGGGTCTCAAACTCACAAACCATGAGATCATGAGCTGAGCCAAAGTCAGATGCTTACCTGACTGAGCCACCCAGGCACCCCTATCCTATTTGATGAAATGTAACATTCTTAATTTTCAATTCAACATCAAGCTTAATATATCCAAACTAGTATTAACAAATGAGTTACATAAGATCACTGAGCATATAGAATAAAGTTTTAAGCAATTTCCAGTTAATAACAGACATCTTGAAAGAGGGGAGAAATTAAAATGGGTGGAGTTAGAGCAGAAAATCTTGGAAAGATATTTGCATGTACAAATTCACCTGGTAAAACTTCACATCTCACTAATGCTGCAACTACACATTGAGTCAAATCCATTGACTTTGGACACACTGACTTCATTTTCCTCACTTCAGTTTTGTTTAGGTTCTGGTAATGACCACTCTGCCCACCATAAGACTCCTTGAACCTGGTGTACTAGAAAAGAGTTTAAGGTGTTTGATAAACTGGCAAGGAATGGAAGGTAGGCTAGATTAGGAATTGGGAAGAAAATGGAACACCCATTTAAGGAAAAAGAAAATTGAGGATTGTGGGTAACCAGTCTGATTTCTTCACTAGTTGGAAATAGAAAAGGAGGGCGGGTTTCATTTGTGTTATGGTCATGCTGCAAAAGCAGGGGAGACCTCCACCCCAAATTTGGTTCATGTTGATGATGCCACATGCACACATACCAACAAGGTATGAAAAGATTTATTTCCTACATAATTGATGTTCCTGGGGAGAACATGAGGAGAGGAGCCTGGCTTGGGTTTTAATTGTGGTGTTGTTTGGGGATGAGGCTAGAGTTAACAGTTCCCATGATGGGTGGGGACTTGCATCAGGTGCTAAAAGAGGGATAAGCCAGGCTTTCATATCAGCTTTCCAGATGTAGAGCAGAAGGGGAAGAGGGGGCTTTAAGGTTGCAAAGCTGTTGGCAGTCAAACATCAAAGAAATGGAGTCTGACTCCTCATTCTACTTTAAGCTGCAAATTTCTGCAATTCTAACTCTCATCTATTCCCATGAGAAGGAAGTCCAGCTGTGTGTTTGTTTCCCTACCTCCCATGACAAATTTCCTCAGGATTTGGGGGTTAACACTAAAAACTGAAGTCCATTGTCTTGTTTACCTGCTGTAGGGAGAGAACTCCCATGTTTTCTTTGATGCTTATATAGACAGCTGCTAGTTTCCAGAAGGGCCCTGCCTAATGAATGTCATTTTAGGCCCTGCATTGTTGCTACTGCTTAATAGGAGGCCTGGAAACAGTGTTGAAATCCAGAGTCTCCATCTGCAAGAACATTCATTCAGAACCCTCCCTGATTATCAACGACTCTGCAGTCGTTGATATGATGTCAGATGATTTACAGAGGTCTGGATGGCAGTTCTCAGGGAAGAAAATTAGAATCTTGCTGAGGAAGGGAGTTCCTCAAAATCTCACTCATTTCTGTGGGTTAAGGAGACCAGCAATAATTCCATCAGTGATAGAGAATGCCATGGCCATTTAGAGTAGACTACAGCAATAACTTCATGACATCCTTACCAAAAAACTAGCACCAAGAACAACCTTTTTATTTTTCAAGGTAGATGCCCACCTTAACCCTCATTGTGTTAGAAGCCCTAAAGCCCCAACAGATACTTACATAACAGCCCATTGTTAGATTTCCGAAAGTCTGTTTTTAGTCTTAACGCCTTGTGTGAAAAATACACTGTCTATAGTAATGATTATAATATTTAGATGCTTCTTCAGGACAATCTAGAAATTTTAGTTAAAACAAGTAAGATGGTTCTTGTAATGTGTAGAGCACATTGAAAACTCTGTTGGTGTGGCATGATAAAGCATGAGTATGTTAGATTACTACTTCGGATTAGTGGCTCAAGAAAGTGTCTTTCAAGAGGTGATATTAAGAGGAAATTGAGAATTTGGTTGTTTGGATATATGCTCCTCTACCTGTGGCCACAGCTTTAATGGGGATCCTCTCTCACAACTGTAGCTAAACTAATCTCTCTTTGATCTAATAGCTGCTGCTTTCCCTCTTTCCCTACCTAACCTAGAGGTTGTGACCTTCGTATTGTTGCTAGCTCCAGTTTTTGGTGTCCCTTTGCCCTGCACATAATCTTTGTCAATAATCTTCTCATTAAAGTCTCCGTCTTTGCAAATATCTCCACATTAAAGTCTCCCCATTTGCTCTGAATTTGCCTCTCTCTCCTTCTGGGACATTGGCCGATTTATCTGAAAGACAAGGTGTTAGCCATGCAACGTTAGGGGAAGGGCATACCAAGCTAAGATGACAGCAAGTACATTTATGTGAAACATACAAATGTGATGATACAGATAGTTATATTGCAATACAAAGGTGATAAATCAACTGTGAAACACCCAGAGTCATTTTTGATGAATAATTTTTCTTACATTGTTCTTCAACAAGTATTTCTGACTACCTATTGGTTTAAGATGATGAACTAGGTACTGTGGCTATAAGGATCCTATTCATATATTGCCACACTCATTCTTGAATTCAAGTTTGTGAATAGATATTATTATTTTGGTTCTTGCTTACTGGAGCAAAAGTAGTAGTACATTTTATAGTGGGGTCACTTAAAGAACTCCCTCCTTAACAACAAAGTATGAATTGAATTGGCTGTGTTTAGAACTTTCTGTTCCTTCATGACCTTATACACACACAATCAAACATACACACACATATCCACAAAACAAAGTTTTCATTTATTCAAAGTGCAGCTTAGTATTTGAAATTGTCTCCAACAAGGTCATGTAGGTCCTCTGCTGCAGGTTTTATACTTCAAAGCATATTATAATTAGTTTGGCTTCTACTCTAATATTGCCTTTATAAGAACATTCTTTTCTGTTTTGGAATAATATACTGCTTTGATATGATTAATGATGGTCCAATGTTTCCTTCACTATTTCAGTGGAAGAATTAAGCATTTAATATATGGTTTTCACAAAATGTCCTCATGTGATAAATAGATGCCAAAATTTTGTTCCATGCAATCTTCATTAGATATTAAATCAGAAAAGAAAATGTAACTTGGAGAAATAAAAGAGAGTCCTGTTTAGTCTTGGTTTTCGAGGTTGGACTTGTTTTTACAGTGACTTTTATCAGCCCTCTTCACTATCATGAAGCTTGGGAAAGTTTGGGCTATTTCCATTGCTTTTCCTGTTTTCATTTGGCAGATACACATTGTGGGGGAAAAAAAAGTCTTCTTTTAAAAGCCAAAGGAAAGAGAAAGAGAGGCTTTCCTGAAATTTTAATCATATTTTTGTAGCCTACATTTTAAATAATTTGCAATTATTTTATCTTCATTTAGATTACACATGTGATTAAAAAATAATTCTCTGTCAATTAACTATTTGTGTTGACCACATTATTTTTTTTTTATTTTACTGGGTGACCTAGTTTTAAAGAAAGTTGTTCTTTCTTTTCTCTAGATTTGTGACATATTTATCTGGGATACAATCTAAGAAAATTTCTTCTGATGAATTTTGATTCTTATCTTTTCTCACATTATGATTTTGTTCGATTAACTTTTAAAGATTCTTTTTACTTTTGAGAACTTTATCCTTCCCTAAGTAAACATTTGAATAAAGAAATGTGATGGGTAAACTACAGAAGTACTGCAGCTATATGGATCATGCATATGGCACTTTGTTATTACTATAGAGACTAAAAGAACATTCTGAAATATTATTAGGGCATTTTTTGGCTTTTCTAATCATATTTTACTTATAGTGCTCTTTAGAAGACATGGTAGGTAGAATGGTCTCCCAAAGATGTCCACATTTTAATTTATGGAACCTGTGACTATTTGACATTATATGGCAAAATCAGGCAAATTCAAACCTTAAGATAGACTATTAGATTATATCTATTAAGTACTACTTAGCCTATTTATATTTTGGGAAGAGCTGGATGGTAGCCATTTAAACATAGTATGCTTTGGAAAGTCTTGAAATGCCAATATTTTGTAGCCATTGTTATTGATACTAGATGGATAGGGATATTAGACGAACAAATATAAAATCAAAATTTTATGTCCTATCTGTGTTTAGGGTAGGTGTGAAACTGCCTTCAAGATTGGGATGATGAGTTGGGGAATTCCTGGAACTGGGTAGAAGCAAGGTTTTATACAAAGTAGTTCAAGGACATGCTGGAGTGGGTGTATCAAACTCAGAAAACTGGTGGAATAGAGATTTGCATCATCTTAGTATATGGTACTACAACCCACATACTTGTCAGGCCATAATTTAGAGGTCAACCATGACCCCCTTCCCTTTCTCTCATATCAAACAATAAGCAACTCCTATAGATTCTCTTTACAATATTAATCATTCCATTCATTATGTCTATCCATACTCACTGCTACCACTCTAAAAAAATGATAGATAAAATTTATATTGTGCTTATTACTAAGCACATTCATGAATTAGTTCTTACAATCATCCTATTATCCTAATTTTGAAATGGTAAAGAATCTAGAGAAGTGAAGGGTCAAATAACTTGCTCAATGTCACACAAGGAGTAAGTGGCAGTGAAGTGGTTTGATTATCTCTTTCCATAACTTCACTCAAACATCCCATTATAATCTCTTCCAAGTCCAGGTCTAAGGCACCTTCATGTCTCACTGAAGCACCAATACTAGTTTCCTAGTATTGAACACTTATCTAGGGATATGCTTTGCCTTAATATCCCTGCTTAGTTTTAGAGAGTTCTCTACCATTGGGAATTGGTTGGAGTCACTCCTTTGGTTTTCACTACAGAAACCAAAAGGTCCAGGTGGGCATATGACAGAGTTCAGATCTTTGATTGATACTACTCATGAGTTTGAATTGGAAGAGAATGATGTACAGAAGCAGGAAGAATTAGGAAAATATTTATGATAACATGAAATAATCTAGAAGAGATTTTGAGAGTTTAACACATACATTGTTGAGTAACCAATGACAGTGGCATTTGTGAGGACAACTCACCATATTTTGTTTTTATCTTCTTTGGTCTATATTTTCTGTTGTCCACCCATTCTTATTTTCTGTTTGGCTTCAATATCTGTTCCTTCCAATCTTCTGGATGATTTGTAGATTGTTTGATATTTTTCTAAATAGTTCCTTTTTTGTGCAAGTTAAAGTCTGCTTTTGATGCTTGCAGCCAAGAATGTTAATAGTTTAACAGCTTACACCCTTGATCCATTTGCATTCTATCCTCTCCTTGGCAGTCAGAGCAGTCTTTTAAAAAGGTCAATTGATATTATTCTTCTCATTAAAAACTCAAAATTGCACTGAGCATAAAATGCAAACTCCATACCAGGGCTAATGAACTTACAAATATTGTAACAATATTTACCCTCCTATTTACTATTCTTACCTAGTCTTGCACTAATATCTCAGTGTTTTTCAGAGCTATTCCTTATGATTAGAACACTGCCCAGTACATGGTTCAGTAAATGTCTGTTAAACGAACTAACATATGAAAGAATAGATGGATTTGTCATATTTTGGCTGTACACCACTCCACTTTTCCTTTCTTTCCATTAGTATTCTGTTCTCACATCAGGAAAACTATATTTAGAGTGTCGCCTTGGTAAGAGGTAATATGTGATTCCCCTGGAAACAAAAAGGGCCAGATTCTCTTTCCACTCCCATAAATCCAGGGTAAACAGTTAGTGTAGGCTTGGTCTTCCAGGCCTCATGACCAGGGAAAGGCATGGAGATGGATGGAAGTCATATTTTATTCAGTAGCAGCAACTGTATTGGACCAGCGTCTTTCATCTGTGTAGCATTTGCTATGTTTTTTATTGACTCATCTCAGAAGTTCTTAGTTTTTGTCAGTTTTCCAAAGCTGATATTCCAGATTTCTATTATTTCTGTGAACTCTGATATTTTTCAAATAAATTTATTTTTTTTTTGCTTGAGATATAAACAGAATTAATATCTATTCCTAACTGCCAAGAACTCTCAATGATAATTATAACTTAGTACTCTAGGTTTTAGTGGTAAGAAACAGAAAACTCGAAAGATAATACCAAGGCATAACCACAGTGTAGTCCGTTGGATTTATGGCTGGAGATGCAGAGAAATGATATGCAATTAATTCAGGAAGTTTGGTTCATTAATCAGGGGCTTGTGTCTGGATCTGGACTGATACTTTATATGTTGGAAGAAGATTTATACTACTTCTGCCTAAGGAAGTACCATGTCTGTGGAAAGAGCAAAAATATTTTTCTCAAAAATATTAGGTGGACTCTGTGTTTACTGAAATGAGAGACAAGCACTTGTATAAGGCCCTAGAGTTCTGTGCCATAAAACACTGTAGAAGTGAATTCTTCTGTAGAAGAAAATATTCCTTAATTATTATACCTTATCATTTAAGGATCTTTGAATGTCTAGTTATGTGTAGTTGTACAGTGTGGTATGCAATAAGTAGAGTTCACTGTAAGTATAACTCTATGACATTGTTTCCACCCTGGAGTGCACTGTAATAGGAAATCTTAATGATACAAAGCAGTTGTCACTCAAATTTGACAACTCAAAATAGAATGGATTTTTAGTTGGGTTTCAAACAAAACCCTAGCTGATTATTTTCTCAAAAATTTAGTTATACTTATTAGAAGTGGGCTGGAGGTTCTTTTGCTAGGGATTTGCCCATGTTCATGACTTTAAATATTACATTTATTTTTTCTACTTTCTCTATAATCCATTTCCTATGATCCATTTTGTGTACAGTTGCCAAAGGATCTTTTAAAAATATGATTTAGATCATGTCATTTTTTTGTTTGTTTAACCCATTACATTTTCTAAAATCAGCCATACTGACAAGGACTGACAATATCTACTACTGTACGTTTCTGATGTTCTAATGTTCTAATACTTTCTAATATCCCATTACACTGGTATTCATGGAACATATTAAGCTCATTTCTATCTTTTGTCTTTTTTTACTCACTATTACCTCTGCCTAGAATGCTCTTTTCTCAGGCAGGCCTACCCTTGGCTGGGATGCATTTCAACTGTAATGTCTTCATCTCTTCATGAATGTCTTCATCTTGATCTCTTGTTTACCCTTTCTAAAATACTTTCTATTCCATCACTTTCTATATTTTGCTTTATTCAAAGCACTTAGCATTTTTTCCTGCTATGTTTGTTTACTTGTTTTCTGTCTCCTATATTTCAATATGTAAGAGATGTGTAAGCTATTGACCAGAAAATCTGTTTAAATCATTCACTGAGAAATTCCTGCATATAGAACTAGCTTACTATAAGATTATTAGATGAATGAGTTGGAGTGTTTTCTAGAAGATCTATTAATATGGGTGTGGATTTACTACCAAGTAAGACCAAAATACAGTGGAAAGCCAGGAAGTGGGTGATATAGGATAATGATTATCTGAATTAGTCTTCCAAATGGATCTCTGATAATGTGTTTTCAGCTTAAGTGACTGGGGATCTGTGAACTGGAAATAATCTTTGATGTACCAGCACCCATGTAGCCTTCTGTCAGGTCTTAGTCCACTTACACCTACTGTACTTCAGGAGCATCCCATTTCAATCCACAGGCCTTATTAGAGAGGAACTGTAGCTTGGAATTTAGCCAAAGCTAGTCTGAGCTAGATACGGAACTCAATTAGCTTGGCTTTTCTGCCAGATTTCACAGCCAAGTCAGTTCATCCTTTGGGCCTCTGGTGAATACTTCTTGGAATTACACCTGCAGTGAAGTATGACTCTATGGCAGTTCTTAAGTAAACAACTAAAATGCAGAGGTATAATAATCAATAAGACATGTAGAAACAAAAGTAGGAGTGATCATCTGAGTAGTTAGGTAAAGCCCTCCCAGAAAGGTGATATTTGGGCTTGAGGTTAAAAGATGAATAAAATTACCCTAACAAAAAGAGACAGAGGGAATCCCAAGTATATGTTAAATGAAGGAACAGAGGTGGGACAATTATTGTATGGGCAAAATTGTGGGTAGATTGGCCTCACTAAGTGATGAGGGAGGAGAAGAAGTCAAGGGATTATGGAAATTGATACTGGAAACATGAGGATCCTGATTATGAAGGAACATGAGCGTTATGGAGTCTCAAAATCATTTTATGTGTAACACGAGCCTAATGGTGTTGTTTATTTTGAAGAATTTCAAAATCAATTTTGTGTCTGAAGCAGTTACTTTTAATATCATTCATTCAATAAATACATATTTATGAAATGCCCACTCTTTCCTAGACACTATGACAATAAAGAAAAATGAAAAAGCCCCTAACACTGAAGATCATATAATAAATAAAATAATGTGTTTTAAATACTAGATGGAGGGGCGCCTGGGTGGCTTCAGTCGGTTTATCGTCTGACTTCAGCTCAGTTCGTGATCTCACGGTTTGTGATTTCAAGCCCCACATCAGGCTCTGTGCTGACAGCTCAGAGCCTGGAGCCTGCTTCAGATTCTGTGTCTCTCTCTCTCTCTGCCCCTCCCACGCTCATGCTGTTTCTCTGTCTCTCAATAATAAATAAACGTTAAAAAAAAATTTAAAAACATAAATAAATACTAGATGGATGCACTGGTCAGTTTGGGAATATTCTGGATGGAATGCTCAATAAATTAAACCAGAGTCTATAATTGTTATATATTAATGAGGACTGTACTAGTGTCCTCCTTGAACCTGGGATGACATCAGTGACATATAATCAATAGGCTAAAGCAGAAATGACTTTCTGGAAATTCATAAACAAGGTCACTGGAACATTTTCAGCTTTCTTCTAGGCCTTTAGGGAAGGAACTCTAGATGACATAGGACATTTGGCTACCCTTAGGCCACCAGGTTGAAAAGACCCTATCGAGTGAACATACAAAGTAGCCCTGACATGATGTGAAGAAGAATTAATGCTTGGTCAGGCCCTAGCTGTCCTCACCACCAGCCATTACAAACAACGCAATGGAGATATGAGACAATGTGAAGTGAATGTTAGTAGTACTTCCCAGACCTACCAAATCACAGACACGTGAGATGTGTTAGGCCACATAAAACACCAGATAATTCCTTCACTCCAAAGAAAGAAGGAGAGTCAAAATGTCCAAAGACAAATAGACATGGGACAGTAATTTCAAGAATTGGAGGTAAAAGAAAGACCTCAGGGAAATTGCTACAGAGGAGACTAGTTGTGCTGATATATGTATACACACACATATGTGTATGTGTGTAAATTACAATACTTAATTTAAAAATTATCCATAAAGAAGTAAAAATCCCTCAGTTTTCTTTTATGAAAACAGATATTATTTTTGGAAGTAATATTTACATGAGAAATGAAGAGAGAATACACATAGGATGGCATTTAACAATGGAAATTTGGAATATTTAAGAAGTTGAAGCATTATTAAGGTGATTAGATTATAAGCAATTTTTATCTTGCAGTTTTTCTTTGCTGTGTTGATACATTGTTGTTTTAATTTAAAACGTTAAATAAGTATAGGAAGTGAGAAATTTAGAGAAAATCAACTTTATATTTTAGCATTTAATACACTTTCATTTTGCTCCAGACAAGACCAGGTTTTCTTCATTGTTAATGCTGGTATTTCCAAATCTTGCTAATTTCATTTTCTCTGGAAGATATGCAAATATTCTGTACATCTCCTGGTGTTGCAAATTTCCTTCAATTTGCTAATTTTTATTTATGGGATTTTCTTGTGAAATTTCACCAACAACATTAAAATGTGCAACTAGTAAAGCTTCTAAATTTCAAGGGCATTTTAAAGAATGACATTAAATTAGTTATTTTTTTTTTAATGTTTATTTCTTTTTGAGAGGAAGAGAGACTGAGTATGAGTAGAGGAGTGGCATAGAGAGAGGGAGACACAGAATCTGAAGGAGGCTTCAGGCTCTGAGCTGACGTGGGGCTGAACCCATGAACCGTGAGATCATTACCTGAGCCAGATGGTCAACTGACTGAGTCACCCAGAAACCCCTAAATTACATTTTAAATAATATAACTTCTGTGGATGGAGGATGGTGGCAATACTGATATAACTGGCCTTGAAATCATTTCATTTTATTTGAAATGTTTATTTTCAAAGATATTACAGTTAAATACATATATCTTTAAATGGGTTCACTGTGAAATGTTTCAGTGATATGGTATTTGCCTTCTTTGAGCATGTTACGTACTCTCTACATATTTATAATTTGATTATATTTAATGCTATAATTCCAAAGTAGTCTACTATGAGATTTCTTAACAGTTATCAGTTAAGGTAGTTTGATTATCATCATTTGTATATTTAGCTAACAGTAGAAATATATTTTTATTAAAAAATAAATATATATATTCACTGAGTAAAAGAATCAATATCTTAAATACTTCAAATTGTTTGAAACATATACTGATGTTGTTTGTCTAAATATTTAGATAATATTTATCCTTTTTATATTGATACCTTCTTTCTTAATCACTATAATATTCTTGATTACAACCGATGTCACATTATATCTAAATAGGAAAATGATTCATCTACAAAATTAAGCCCAAAAAGTGCCAATTATTATAAAATAAAGACTAGAAATATCTTCTATGTCAACATTTATGTGTATTTTATATGTATATTTTAAAAGTCTTAACCTTTTTTGCAATTTATGAGGTAACCACTGATATCTGTTACATTCCGGTCCCTCTTTTTAGGTTCATAGACTATAGATTAAACCAAAAACACAGTAAGCAAAGTATTTGCATACTTTCATGGAGCTTGCACTGAATATATGTTTGTGTGAAGGAATAAAGGAAGGAGAAAGAAAAAAAGTAAGCAGGTACATAAATAATATAAAACTTGATACTGATAAGTACTACATAGAAGTAATTTTTATTGACTAGATAAATTACAAATATTTTTTATCATGCCTGTTTACTTTTCTATTTAATCTGTTTTCTTTAGAATAACTAATTCCTTCATTGATAAAATGAAATTTGTCACTGTTTTTTCATAAAACATCATCATAAAACAGCATTATTAACATTCCAATTTTAGGGGCTCCTGGGTAGCTCAGTTGGTTGAGTGTCTGACTTTGGCCCAGGTCATGATCTTGCAGCTTGTGAGTTCAAGCCCCGCGTCGGGCTCTGTGCTGACAGCTCAGAGCCTGGAGCCTGCTTTGGATTCTGTGTCTCCCTCTCTCTCTGCCCCTAACCACTCGCATTCTGTCTCTGTCTCTCTAAAAAAAAAAATAAACATTAAAAAAAATTAAAAATTCCAATTATACAAGTCATATGCAAATGCTATATGTAATACTACATAGTGGAATAAAAATATTGATTAATAGCACATAATTTATTTGTATATAAGAGCTTGGTTATTATGTTTGTTTCTAAAATACAGAAATTGGTCTCATGAGTTTTTAACCCTCAACTTCATTATAAATATGCAAATAAGTACATGAACTACAATTATTTAAATTTAAAAGAAAATTAGGCAGGGACTTAAGTTAATTACTCTGGGCTCCTTTTATTTATGTTCTTGGTAGTTAGGGGATTCAAGATATTCATCAGTCCTTGTGACTTTAGACATATGCTGAAACAAAATCATTTTATCTTATTTTGAAATACAACATCTGTTGTATTATGTTTGTCCTTCCCAAGAACAAAAATCCATGACTCTTTGCAGCCTTGAAATACTTTATATATTTCATTTTTCCTTTTATTTCATGTTTTTTTCCCTGTAAAGTTAATCTTTGAAGTTTCAAGGTCTTGTTAAGTTTACTAGTATATATGAGATCAAACATACTTCAAACTACTAAAGTTTTATGCCATCAAAAAAAGATCATCAGTCATTCATTTCCATGATGATGCCCTTTAATGGTATTTTTAGTTACATGGATTTACCAGAACATGAGAATTATAATGGCTATTTTTAATGTACTCTATGGTGAATTTTCATGTGGAATAAAACCTCCTTTGTTAAAGATGTCAGTTTTAATTTACTTTATATATAAAAAGTTACTCACATGACTCTCTGAATAATAATATTACCTTTTACACCTTTAATGTAATTGTGAAACTTTGCCTTTGCAATCTTTAACCATTGGATATTGGTGTTTAAATGTATTACCACTAAAGTTTCCTAGTAATTAATAAATGTGAGCCCTAAAATGAATATGTGTTTTTACTAAAGAAAAAAATCAGGTTAAAAGTGGGATACCCTGCACATATGGAGAAGATTTTATTGACCCACCATCGGTTAGCCATGTGTCTTTAGTTGTTTTTCCAATAATTGTAATGGATTTACACTGACTCATCCACACCCTTTCATCCAATTCTCATTGTGAAGAGGAACATACATGTGCAAGATGGCTAGGATACAGAGTGCATATGATAACCACAGAACAAAGGGGAAGTAAGATATAACAAATGTCTGTCAGGGCTGCTTTACCTTTATCTGTTTGTAAGTGCTTTTTAATTGACTCTATTAATGACATTTGTCATGGAGGAAAATTAATCAGCTTGTTAGGTTGTGTAATGAAGTTTTAAAATATTCTTTAAAAGAAAGACACTCAGCTTTTTTAAAAACAAACAATTCATATACATATAAATATATGACATGCCTGAGGTAAAGAAGTAACCATACAAGGGGAAACGTCCTTTTGGAGGGTGTAAGTTGGAGTCAGAGCTGGAGCCCACAGGAGCCCTCAGTCTCTGGAAGAGGCCAGATGAGTGTACTGTATGCAGAAACTTTCTACTACTGGAAGCAACCATGAAAAATCAACTCACAGAATCCAAGGTGTGGAAGGCAGAGCAGCCCTGTACATTCCAGAAAATGTTCTTGAAACTTTCTGAAACTCTGACATATGAGGTCCTGATTGAGTAGGCATTTATTTAATTTTTAAGGCCTATTATCTAGGTATTTATAATGTTCACACATGATTACCTGAAGGATTTCTTGAAATTACTTCTGCAACTAAATTTCCTTGGAAAGAGAACAGAAATCAAGATGATTTAGCCCAAATGTTGTGGTACTGGGGATAAATAGCAACTTTGCCCTGATCTATCAGTGCTGTTTACAAGAGTAATTCAGTTCTGAGTGTCACTAATTTTTTACTCTGAGCAAGATACATCAGATATGCTGATATTAATTCACTTCTGCATGTCACCTAATAGGTGACCCTTAGGGGCAGATAAGACATGGAGTTCAACTGTCAACCTTCAGAAGCATCCTCTGTGGGCAAGATAGATCAGGGAATTACAAGGCAACCCTTTTTTCCCCTACTTCTGATGACAGGAATTGGGAGAAAATCTAATAACATATGACTGGTCTCTGGTCACATTTGTCACTCTTTATATATCTTTGTAAAATAATCATAAAGAAATAAATAAACCATCAAACATACTGCCATGGCCTGGATGTATCTTTTATAATATTTTTAAGTAATTTACTTCCAGCATGTTTTCCTTTATATGGTTAAAGTAGTTGAAATTATTGTTTATTTTATGTTTATAATATATACTTTTTAATGAGCCTTATAATTTTTCATTTTTATTGCATGCATGATATGCTAGTACATATATGTTTGATTAATTTTAATCTTTTCTTTATTTTGAGGGATTTAGATTAACTTTTTAGTTTTTTCTTAGTATGAATATGCTTTTAACAAGCACTGTTGTGAGGAAATCTTTGCATATACAAGCATACCCCATTTTATTGCACTTCATTTTATTGCATTATGAAGATAATTTAGTGGTCAATAAATAAGATTGTTGTTTTCATGCCTGCTAACACAGTATACCTTCTGCAGCCCATGGTTCAGGGAGGAATTTTGACTTTCAAGTCTTATTATTGACAAATTACATTTCAAATACATTGCCATAGATAGTGATTCCTCTGATGGATCTAGGCAAAGTAAATCAAAACCTTCTGGAAAGGATTCATCATTCTAGATCCCATTAAAAACATTTTTGATTCATGGGAAGAGGTCAAAATATCAAGATTCACAAGAGTTTGGAAGAAGTTGATTCCAACCCTTATGGATGACTTTGAGGGGTGCAAGACATCAGTGGAGGAAGTTACCACAGATATGATAGAAACAGCAAGAGTACTGGAATCAGAAGTGGAGTTTTAAGATGTGACTGAATTGCTGAAATCTCATGGTAAATCTTAAATGGATGAGTAGTTGCTTCTTAGAGATGAGCAAAGGTAGTGGTTTCTTTAGATGAATCTATACCTAATGAAGTTGCTGTGAAGATTATTGAAATTACAACCAAGGATTTAGATTATTACATAAATTTAGTCGATAAAATAGCTGCAGAGTTTGAGGGGATTGGTCCCTATTTTGAAAGAAGTTCTACTGTGGGTAAAATACTATCAAACAGCATCACATGCTACAGAGAAATTGTTCATGAATGGAAGAGGCAACAGATTCAGCAAACTTCATTGTTGTCTTATTTTTAAAAATTGCTGCAGACAACCAACACACAAACACATACACAATGAAATATTACTCAGCCATGAAAAAGAATTAAATCTTGCCATTTGCAATGACATGGATGGAGCAAGAGTGTCTTATGCTAGGTGAAATAAGTCAGTTATAAAAAGACAAATGCCACCTGATTTCACTCATATGTAGAATTTAAGAAACAAACAGATGAACATAGGAGAAGGAAGTGAAAAAACAAAGGGAGGAAGGCAAACCATAAGAGACACTTAACTATAGAGAAAAAACTAAAGGTTGCTTGAAGGGAGGTGGGTGGGTAATGGGCTAAATGGGTGATGGGCTTTAAGGAGGGCACATGTTGTGATGAACACTGGGTGTTATATGTAAGTGATGAAACATGAAATTCTACTCCTGAAACTAATATTACACTGAAACCATATTACCATATTTTAACTAAAATTTAAATAAAAAATTGAAACAAAAAAGATACATACATTTTTTTAGACATAATACCATTGTGTACTTAATAGACTAAAGTATAGTGTAAACATAACTTATATATGTAGAGGGAAAGCAAAACTTTACTTTGACTTGCTTTGTTGTGATATCCACTTTATGATAGTCTGGAACTGAACCCATAAATTCTTACATAATATAAAATATTTCCCCCCCAACCCCCAATAGAATCTTACAAATGAATATACTTAGGTCAAAATTCAAGAAAATACTTAAGGTTGTTAATAAAAATTGCCAAATTGCTTTCCAAAATGTTGATTTCACTTGCATTCTTCTAAGCAGTATATGAAAGTGCGTGTGGGACGACACCCAAGGAAACACCTTGTTAAAAGTTTGATGCCTGAAGCATGAGGGACCAGGCTTAGGCATTAATGTTCACACATTCTGCTAAAAAAAAGACAGAAGGCTGAGACATTTTGGCATAAAAGCCTGGACACTTTCAAATACCTAGATCCAAGGCAGCCTGAGGCCTTCTAATGCCAAAACTCCTTGATACTTACGTGATCAGCTGTGCATGGTCCAAGCCAGAGACTGAGTCCCAGAATCTGGGAACTTCAGTGTGAGTGTGAAATAATGTGGTTTCTCAAAAATAATCGAGTCATGTATGGTTCATTTCCATAGTACCTACATATTATTAAGTATTACACCTAAATCGTTTTTCCTGTACTGGGCCCACCCTTTTTACAACAGCTAATAAAGAAATGTTTTAAAATATTGCCTTGTGTGATGCCTTCCAGCTAATTATTTAGAAGTAATGGTTTCAGTATCTTTGTCTAGAGAACCCACGTATTTATATAACTAATTATATAATTTTGTTACTAGTTTACATACAAATGAGCGAGTCATAGAGGTTAAAGTTCTGATAACTATTAGCATTAAGGGTTAATTAAGAGTTTTAGTGTGGGGGCGCCTGGGTGGTGCAGTCGGTTAAGCGTCCGACTTCAGCCAGGTCACGATCTCGCGGTCCGTGAGTTCGAGCCCCGCGTCGGGCTCTGGGCTGATGGCTCGGAGCTTGGAGCCTGTTTCCGATTCTGTGTCTCCCTCTCTCTCTGCCCCTCGCCCGTTCATGCTCTGTCTCTCTCTGTCCCAAAAATAAATAAACGTTGGGAAAAAAAATTAAAAAAAAAAGTTTTAGTGTGAAGTATGGAGAAGAATAAAATACTGACTAAAGATAAAATGGACATGAAGTAGGCTAAACCTTATGGAATGGTTTTGACTTTGAGAAACAGCAATTCCCTGTTTCAGCCTATTTGGTGAATAGTTAGCCTTGTTGAGATGAACACTGAACTAAAAGAATATAAAATAAAGTAGCAAAATTTAGAGCATTAAGAGATAGTATAAATATATTATTAAAAATTATGCCCAAAATAGGGACACCTGGGTGGCTTGGTCGGTTAAGTGTCTGACTTCAGCTCAGGCCATGATCTCACAGTTTGTGAATTCAAGCTTCTCATCAGGCTCTGCTCCAGGTGGGAACCTGTAGCCTGCTTTAGATTCTGTGTCTCCCTCTCTCTCTGCCCCTCCCCTGCTTGTACTGTCTCTCTCTCAAAAATAAATAAACATTAATTTTTTTAATTTATGTTCAAAATTTATTATTCTGATAGCAAAATCACTTATTTCATGTAAGTCTATTGTTTGGCTTTCTTCTACTCTCAACAGACTAGCTCAAGCTTGTGTGTGAGAATGTGGTCAGAGTAGCATCCAGTGAGCTTAAGATTCTGTCTCCTTGAAATTACTCCTTAATATATCTTTTTTAGTTTTATTTATTTTTTTGGTTCTTCACTGCTTGTGGTTTATAAATTATTATACTGTTATATTTTAGTAAAAATTAATGTAAATGGTAAACTATTTATTGTAGATCTAATCTACTGCACCAAAATGTGCACACCAGAGACTTCTTATTGACTAGTCTCCAACCCAAATTAAGTCTCTGTCAATATCTGAAGGCACAAAATTCCTGACAAAAGTTCATTTTGGCAAGACGCCTATCAAAGTCTGTTCATGGGTTTGGATATCAGTTACTAATGTTAGAAAACCTAATTCAAAAATAGTTTCTCAAAATTGTAACATAATCCAATTTTCTTTCCATTATATCCACATCTGAACAGATATTGAGAGAGAATATAATATAAAATAACTATCATTGCATATTCAATTAAATGGTAGCAAAGGTACAAAATAATTAATCTTCACAGCAAATCTATAGCCATTCTTTCCTTCTTTCCTTACAGTTTTCAATACTCTTCCCTTATTTCCCTCTTCTAATAATAAAGTTAATAATAAAATGAATAAATACTAAAATTGTCTTTAAATTTTTTTTTATATATGAAATTTATTGTCAAATTGGTTTCCATACAACACCCAGTGCTCATCCCAAAAGGTGCCCTCCTCAATACCCATCACCCAC
>NW_024412376.1:60234498-60311466 GCF_014898765.1 Herpailurus yagouaroundi
CGCGGTGAGCCCAGCGTCCTCCTACGCCGCCATCTTCCAGTCTTGTCTGTCTTTAATTTTTATAGTATTGTTTTCAAATAAAAAGAGTATGTTCATAAGATTCTGATTTTCTATTTTTATAACCAAGGTAATGGCATATATGGGTGTGAAGAGTAAAAATAAGCTAATTGTTAAGTAAATTAAAAAGCTAATTTCTCTATCCTCTACTGTATATTTGTTGCCTGTTGCTCTATGCTGCAAGCAGTAAAAATCATAGGGAGAAATAATTTGTTTTGCATTGGGTAGCATTCTGTTACCTCTGATTTTCTTTCTAACTCTAACATTGTTCTAAAAGAAGAGAAGGGTAGTAAGGACCCAAATCATAAAGTTGAGTAACATTCCCCTATTTTTGATCACATGCCAGGCTCCATGCTAAATGTTTTAGACACTTTCTCATTTCATCCTCATCATGATCCAGTGCAGTGGGGGCTATTTTTTTTTTTAAAGCTTGACAGTAAATTTAATTAATATTTTTCTTTTGCATTTATTGAAATTATTTCTTTACACTTCAGCAGTGATCTGGACTTTTATATATTTTTAAGCTTACATTTACCTTGATTAAGTACAAAAAATCCCCCAAATCCCTTTAACAACATTAAAAATATGCGGAGTATCATCTATATACCAGATATTATGCTAGGAATCAATGATTACAATGTGATAAAATTTTACACAATTACTAATGATGGCTACAAAAACACATGCCAGATTCTTGTAGTGGCCAAAACAAAGAAAATAAAATAGTTATTATAGTGAATATGTTTATAATACACACAAGACAAGAAACGTTTCCTGGTGTTAAATTGCATCATTAGTGAACTGCATCTTTAACCCCAGTTCTTCACCTCATTCTTTATGGTTCCTGTAACTATGCTCTTTATCTAGTAACTTTATAGAGCCTTTTCATTCTGGGCTAACATTCTTTGCCATTCCTCCCCTCTGGATTCAGCCATGTTATTTGGCCAATGGTATATTAATGTATATGATACAAGCAGAGTCTTGAAACATACTTTTTTGATTGAGCTTGCATACCTGCTATTGAATTGAGAAGACATGCCCATGTTAGGCCCATAATCCCAATGGAAAAATGTGAGCAATTAGTAAATTATTATTGCATTCATTCCTTGAGTTTTGGAGTGGTTTGTTAATCAACAATAGCTAATTGGTACAAAAGTCTTGAAAACTCCTCATAGGACCTTCTCAGAAGGCAAAATGAGGATTACAGTTAAATAAGCTTTACACAGTACTTTTCTGTATACTAACTCATTATTTTCCTCTAAAGAAATTAGTGATGTATGTAAAACAAATCAATATAACACCAAGTTTGCCAAATTTAGTTTCATTCCAGGCAAATGACTGGTACCACATATATGCAGTAATAAAAGTGTTGACAGTATTGTAATTCTTAAAGATCATCATTGCTTCTAGTTTTTCTTTTCCTTCTCCAATTCCCTAGCCGTACATGAGCCATAGTAATCATTCTAAACCACTCATTTTATCTTGTCAATTTCCTGCTAAAATCTTTCATTTGCTCTTTGGATACAGTTTACAATTCTTAACATGGTGTACAAGGTCTCACATATCTTCTACAACCAGCTTAACTTCCCAGCTTTATTTTCTATCCTGCTTCTTCCTCTTCTACATGCTATTCTTCCGCCATACTACACGTCCTTTCATTTCTTTCTTCCCAGCTGTTCTCTTTCTGATCCCTTTGCCTTTCTGCACACTGTCACTTCCACCCAGGACAGACACCACTCTATTTTTTGCCTAATTTTTATGTATTTTTCCATTTTCAGCTTAGAAATCAGTTCCTTTGGGAAGCCTACCATGACCTCCTAGTTTGAGTTAGGTCCTCCTTCATTTAGGACAGAGTACTTCCTGTTACTATCAGTTATTACAGTGTAAGTGATTGTTTAACTCTATCAGATAGAGTGCCCTGCAAATTCACTTACTGAATTTTTACATATGTTTGTGCATGTGGTCTGGCAAGTTTTGTGTACTGTGGCAAGTTGTGTGTATGCAACTTCTTAAATGAATAACTTCATTTAACTTATATCAGTCTCTCTAAAATGGGACTAGTGAAATAGACTAGTAAAATAAGACTAGTCTAAATAGGCCTAGTAAGGACCCCAAGCTATCAACCACTTTGACCATTCACTCATACTTATAAACCTAAAAGTTATGGTTTGAATCCTCTGTAGTCTGCTTCCCAGGGATACATACATAATTTTGCAAACTTCAGACAATTTGATTCATTAAACCACTCTACAAAATTTTACACAAATTATTCTCGATGGATTAATTACATTATTAGTGAATCATATAAACCAAGTGTTATTTTTGGTTCTTTAAGCATTGTCCCATACTCTGAGTGTTTGCCTGGCTCATGCATGTTAGTCACCAATATAATCATTTTCAGCACTTTCTTTAATTTGCTTTTATTTTCATATGTCTGTATGTCACTTTGTTGTTGCATTTGTAATAAGTATTGTGGTAAAACTAACCAATATGCATTTATTTGTATTTTATGCCTATTTTATATTGTTTGAAAAACCTTATGGAAAAGTCATTCAGTGTTTTTGTAAACAAATACAAATTAGTTTAAAGCTGTCTCTATAAATAACTCTTTGAGGAACTAAGCATGCGCATGTGTATTTTCTTTCTTTCTTTCTTTCTTTCTTTCTTTATTTCTTTCTTTCTTAGCTTCTTTCATTACTGAGGTAGTGTTTCTCCTGAGGTGCTGGGTAGAGGGAATAGAAAGACTATGACGTTTGTTTTGTTTTTCCTGGGAAACAGGACTTGTATTAACATTGTCTTATGATGTTGCTGGTAGTATACATACATACGTACATATAATTGCCAGCTAAAGGATAGTGGTAAATTGTGCTTGGTCCAGAATGCTTGGACTTTATTAATAGAACACTAAACTAAATCTTTTCATTTTCTAAACCTATGTGACTATTTAATTCAGACATTACTGATCACAAAGGCTAGTTTTTGAGAAGCAAAAGAGAATTACATCCTGTTTGCTTTGGTGCATTGATTAAAAAGCCAGATGTTAAGAACAGATGTCAATGAATTATTTTTCATATGCCATGGTTTACAGTTATGAATTCTCCATTTATCACCTCAGATGGGAACAGTTAATTTGACAGTGAGTGTTTTGGTTATTAGCCAATTTCAACATGGGTCTTTGGGTTTTGAAATCTGATGTACAGATATGTGATAAAAGACTTAGAGTGGAAGTGCTGTTAACTTGATTTTTGTGCCTTAGAGTTTACCAACACGTATAATGCAATGGAAGCGAATGTTCCTCCTTATAGTGAATGAGTATAAATCCAGTGTTGGCAAAGAAGTAAGGCAAATGTTACGACTGAAATACATAATCGTTAATACAATTGTAAATTCCAAATAACCAAAAGTCAGACACTTGGACCGGCATATGTCTTACTAAGTTTTGCTTATTTCTTATATTTGACTGTAATAACAATATCCATTAAAAATATTTCTCACAATGTTTATACTAAGTATGTTTTTAGAATTGGTTTTCAAATTCTTCCCTACTATGGAATAATTTTCATATGTAGAGAATACCATATTTCAAATTTTTTGTTAGCTATATTATAATAAGTATTTTTAAATTGACCATTTACTATATTCTGCTAGCAAACTTAAGTAACACACAAGTTAGCAGGATAATAATATTTTTTAAATGTGTGTGGACAATATTTAGTAGATTAAAAAGCACTTTAGCATATATTATATTGTATTTTCACATCAACATTGAGAGCTAGATCATTATTTTTATTTTATTATTCCCAAGGCTGGTAAGGGATGCATATAGGCTTTTTTTTTTTCCTATTTTCTGTTTTAGTTTTCTTTCTGCTACACTTCACTACCTTTCCTTCAATTCAGAACTCGAAAAATAATAGTTACTTCAATCCAGAGGTTGAAAAATAGATCAGATTCTACCCTAGGAGATCTGATCATATTGCAAACAACTTAAGCCCTTTTCACATCTTTACATAAACTGGTGATTTTGATAAGTGCAATAGAAATTGGCTTACATGGCTTTATCTTAATCAACTGCCAGATTAACTGAAGCTCTCCATTTACTCTGTAAACATATTGATTAGATCCCATAGCACATGAAACCTCTGTATTTCTACTCTTGTTACCTTAATTGTAACTGAGTGTGCATTATTAGTGTCTTTTTTTTTTTAATTTTTTTTTTCCAACGTTTATTTATTTTTGGGACAGAGAGAGACAGAGCATGAACGGGGGAGGGGCAGAGAGAGAGGGAGACACAGAATCGGAAACAGGCTCCAGGCTCCAGGCTCTGAGCCATCAGCCCAGAGCCTGACGCGGGGCTCGAACTCCCGGACCGCGAGATCGTGACCTGAGCTGAAGTCGGACGCTTAACCGACTGCGCCACCCAGGCGCCCCGTATTAGTGTCTTTTCAAAACTGTTTGTATCAGTTACATCTGTTGTATTAATGTAATGTTATTGAATATTGCATAAGTCAGTGAAAGATGAAATCAAACAGAAAAATGATTATTTCTATGAAAACTAAATGGCATGGTTTGAAGATTAAATACAGGTTAGTTGCAAAATTAAGTCTGGATCTGAAAATTTATAAGATTGTTGAGGGAGGGGATTATGAAGTGCTGAGAGGCTTTTGCATTTAAATTGCTTTGCATCTCTTTTTATAAATTCTAATTTCTCCTTAAACTCAAACTGGCAATAGTAGATGGTACATTTTGCATATAATTGATGCAAGAAAAATTATGAAAACCTAAAAATTGTAGACCTATTCTTTAGGAAATGGCCTTATACCCTTAGTAAAGAATGAGCAAGCATTTCTATGTTGTAAGTTAAAAATAAATGTGTACACTATGACTACATCACTATTTTTATGATTTCCAGTTTAATTTCCATTTACATTGTTCTTACCAATGACTGATTTCAAATGTGTCAGAATGAGGTATTCATTTGCTGCTAAATACCTAATATTAACTCATTAAATATTTGTTGCCTAACCCAGTGTCCAAGTCACCATGATCATTGTTTATAGAATATTCAGTCAAAGGTGTTAGATCTGTCATGTGAAGTCTGCAAAATGTGGAATCTGCACTGTCCATGATAAGCAAGGAAAGGGGAGAAACTTCTGTGTGAGGTGGAAAAACATATTACTACCTCACAGTGAGTAGAAATACTAAATTTTTCAGGAATCTGATATAACATTCTGGTTCAGACACACTCTCACTGTGCTTTGGGGTTGAGCTTTAGACAGTGAGGTTTGCCATGTTTGAATACATCCTCAAACCTTAAACAGAAGTGGATGGATGTAGTGTGATGAGGGATGAATGGGCTCAAAGTAATTATGCCAGTGAGTTTTCTGGGTTAGTCTTCTTTTTTATTATAGCACTCTCACAGAGATGATTTCCTTTAAAAAAAACTTGTTTTCAGGCTAAAGGGTTAAAAACGCTTTGTTTAGGATAAACAAAACAATAGTAAAAATATTTTTACACTCAGTGTGAAATTTAAATGCACACACAGATATTTTATATAAACTCTGGTTAAATTTCCTAGAACACATAATGCTCAATTATACAGCTAAAACTTCTGTTTGGGTCTTTCTAGCACCTAGATATATTTCAGAGAAATGTTTAGTTTTGCACACAGATATTAATGACAATTACTAGAGGGCCAAAAAATTCAGATTATTTTGTTAATTTAAATTTGGCTTTCTTAAATTCTATAATTCTATTTTATGCTCCAGATAAATATGGCCTTGAAAGGGAAAACGTGTGTCTTAAAATAAAATTTAACACCCATACATTCTTAGGTTTTGTTTTTTCATCTGCAGTTCTGCAAAACACATTCCATTTCCATCCACAAGTTAATTTTTTAAAGTTATCTTAAGAATTTCATCTGCATGAAATTTTCAGTAACTACAAAGTAACTTGGGAATTTCTCTGAAGATATTATGATTAAATTACCAGGAAAAGTCTTACATGCTTGGAATTTAAAAATGATTTGGAAAAGCAGCCAAAATCTTCTTTGTCATCAAATCTGCATTTGCAAAGTACAGTTAGACACCTTACTTTTCTTTTCTGTGCTTTACCTTTCTTATTTGGAACAGAAGAATCAGGTGTGCACGTATCTATATGCATAGCTGATGAGGCCATATTCACTGGATCAACCCAAGATGAAAAGGGAGAATATTCATCAGGAAAAATAGGGTTTTTTTTCCAGATTTTTTTTTTTTGCTATTTATTATTGTCTACTAATTTTATCAAAATGTTCAAAGCATGTGTGTATAAATGAAACCTGAGTTCTTAGAGTGGTTCAGATTTTTTTCTATGTTTTAAGATTTATTATTATATTTTAGATTGGTTTTAGATTCACAACAAAATTGAGCAAAATGTACAGAGATTTCCCATCTACCTCTTGCCCGCACATGCATGGCCTCCCCCATTATCAATATTCCTTACCAAAAGATACATTTGTTACACTTGATGAATCTACATTGATATACCATAAACAAGTACTGTGGTTCCCTTTTTATGCATTAAGTTCTGATAACGTACTGTGTGCCTCATGTTTAAATGGGATCTTGAAATTTTGTGAAAACTACATGTGATTATTAAGAAAACTTTTGATGAGTACTTAGGTGAATAAAGTACTGAACATGCTTTCCTTTGGCTTTAGCATTAAATCATCATACACCTTCTGAGATGCCATATAGGTGTATTCAGTTTAAATTTATCAAAAATAATCTCTTTGGACAATATAGGCCTATTATTTTGAACTATTTCTGTTATTGGTTAGGAGAGTTGTAGACTCATAGCTTCAGTTGCCATCTTAACAGGAAATCTCCATCAAGTGTGCTAAACATTTATAATATTTTAAGAGAGTATGAACAAATTTGAAAATGTATGAGGAACAACCAAGAGGTTGAGGAGTTTAGAGACTAGATTATATGTAATGATCAAAGGACATGGGCACATTTCTTGTTGATAAAACTGCTTGTGAAGTAAACATGTCTTGAAATATATGGAGGATGGGGCGCCTGGGTGGCGCAGTCGGTTAAGCGTCCGACTTCAGCCAGGTCACGATCTCGCGGTCCGTGAGTTCGAGCCCCGCGTCGGGCTTTGGGCTGATGGCTCAGAGCCTGGAGCCTGTTTCCGATTCTGTGTCTCCCTCTCTCTCTGCCCCTCCCCCGTTCATGCTCTGTCTCTCTCTGTCCCAAAAATAAATAAACGTTGAAAAAAAAATAAAAAATAAAAAATAAAAAGAAATATATGGAGGGCTGCCATTTAAAGTGAAGATTAGACTTACTGCTTACAGCTCTGAAAGTCTGAGGGAACCAAGAATAAAGGAAATACACAGGGAAACAGATTTTCATTTAAAAAATGGATGATCCAAAAATTCAAAGAAACACTTTGTGAGATTGTGAGGTATTTCCCTTTGTGGTATGAGAACATACTTTGCAAGTTTTTTTCTTTTCTTTTCTTTTCTTTTCTTTTCTTTTCTTTTCTTTTCTTTTCTTTTTTCTTTTCTTTCTTTTTTTTTTTTTTTTTAATTTGTTAAGGTATGTTTTCTGGCCCAGAATGTGGTTTGTCTTGGTGACAGTCCCATGTGAGTTTGAGAAGAATTTATATTCTGCTGTTACTGGCTAGACCTGGGCAATTAGACCAGGTTGATTGGTGGTGATGTTTAAAATCATTTACATTCTTAACTGATTTCCTGATTGCTTTATCTATCAACTACTGACAGAGGGATGTTGAAATCTCCCAACTGTAATCATGAATTAGTGTAGTTCTCATTTTAGTGCTTTAAGGTTTTGAGTCATGTACTTTGATGCTCACTTATTAGGTGCATGCAGTTATAGAATTATTACAGCTTGTTGATAAGTCTTTGTCCTCTTTGTCATTATGTCATCCCTGACTTTATCTTCCTTGTGTTGAAGTCAGCTTTGTCTGAAATTAAAATAGTTACTCCAACTTTCTTTTGGTTAATGTTATCAATGGTATATTTTTCTCCATCTGTTCACTTTTAGCCTATTTAAAAAATTTTAATGTTTATTTAATTTGAGAGAGAGAGAGAGAGAGTGAGTGGGATGAGGGGCAGAGAGAGAGAGGGACATAGAATCCGAAGCAGGCTCCAGGCTCTGAGCTGTCAGCACAGAGCCTGACACAGGGCTTGAACCCATAAACTGCAAGATCATGACCTGAGCCAAAGTTGGACACTCAACTGAGAAGTCCAGGTGCCCCTACTTTTAACCTACATAAAGTCAATTTCTTGTAGGTAACAAATAGTTGAGACATACCGATTAGACTTATTATGGTGACCATTTTCCAGTATATACAAATATTGAATCATTATGCTGTATATCTGAAACTAATATATTGTTAGTATGTCAATTATACTCCAATTTAAAAAAAAAGAAATGCAAAAATAACCCATATAATAGGGTTTTGCCTTTTAATCCACTCTGACAATCTGTATTGTTTAATTGGTATATAAAGATTATTCACCTTTTTCCAATTTTATTGAGAAATAATTGACATACATCACTGTATAATTTTAAGATGTACAGCATGATGGTTAGATTTACATATTGTAGAACGATTACCACAGCAGGTTTAGCTAACATCTATCATCTCATACATATACAATAAAAGGGAAAGAAAAGAAAATTCTCCTTGTGAATGAGAACTCTTAGGATCTACTCTCTTAATAGCTTTCCTGTGCATTATACAGCAGTATTAAACTCTAGTCATCATCTAGTACATTAGATCCTTAATATTACTTATTTTATAACTGCAAGTTTGTATCTTTTGACGACCTTCTTTAAATTGCCCCTTCTCCCACCCTCCCCTCCAGTTATCACAAATCTGATCTTTTTTTCTATGAGTTCTGTGTGTTTTCTTTTTGTTTTGTTTTACATTCCACATATAAATGAGATCATATGGTATTTGTCAATCTCTGACTTATTTCACTTGGCATAATGCCTTGAAGGTCCATTTGTGTTGTTGAAAATGATAGGGTTTCCTTATTTTTTGTGGCTAAGTGATATTCCATTATGTACCACATCTTCTGTATCCATTCATCCATCTGTGTACACAAGTTGTTTCAGTGTCTTGGCTATTAAAAATTACGCTGCTGTGAACATGAAGGTGCAGGTATCTTCTGAGTGTTTTAGTTTTCTTTGGATATATTTCCAAAAATGGAATTGCTGGATCATATGGTAGCTCTATTTTTTTTTAATTTTTTTAATGTTTATTTATTTTTGAGACAGAGAGACACAGAACATGAATGGGGGAGGATCCGAGAGAGAGGGAGACACAGAATCTGAAGCAGGCTCCAGGCTCTGAGCTGGCAGCACAGAGCCCTACACGGGGCTCAAACTCACAGACCATGAGATCATGACCTGAGCCGAAGTCGGAAGCTCAACCGACTGAGCCACCCAGGCGCCCCTATGGTAGCTCTATTTTTAACTTTTTGAAGATCATCCATACTGTTTTCCATAAGTGGCTGGACCAATTTACGATGCTACCAACAGAGTCCAAGGATTCCCTTTTCTCCACATCCACACTGGCTTTTGTTAGCACTTACCATTTTGATAACGGCCATTCTAACAGGTGTGAGGTGATATCTCATTTTAGTCTTAATGTACATTTCTTTAATGCCTAGTGATGTTGAACATCTTTTCATGTACCTTTGGCCATTTATGTATCTTCTTTGGAAAAATGTCTTTCAGATCCTTTGCCTAGGTTTTAGTTGAATTACCTTTTTTTTCTTTTCTATTGGGTTGTATAAGTTCTTCATATATTTTGAATATTAACCCTTGTCAGGTATATGGTTTGCAGATTTCTTTTCCCATTTTTTAGGTTGTCTTTTGTTGATGGCTTCTGTTGCTGTGCAGAGAAAGCTTTTTAGTTCAATGGAGTCCCAGATGTCTAGTTTTGATTTTGTTGCTTTTGCAAGATCTTTCACATTTAAAATGATTTTTGAAATATTTAGGTTAATATCTAACATGTTTGTAGCCATTCTCTATTCATTACCTTTGTACTTTATTTTTACCCTCCTCACTATTTTCTCGCTTTTTAAATTGAGCATTTTATATAATTCGATTTCATTTTTTGATTTCTCAGAACATATAAATTATATTTCTCTTTATACAATTTTTGGTGGTGACCCTAGACTTTAAAATGTACATTTTAAACTAATCTAAGTCAATTTTCAGATAATCTTTTACCACTTCTAGGTATTACAGGTGGCTTATGAAAGAGTTTTCACGTTTCATCTACCCATACCTTGTGATAAGACTGTTACTCATCTCATTTATCCATATGGTATAATCATCCAATACACCATTACCATTTTTACTTCAAATAAATAATTATACTTTTGATCAATTAAGAATAAAAAATGAGCAATTTTATATTATTATCATCATTTATTCTTCTCTAATGCTTTTAATTTTTTTATACAGGTCTAAGTTTCCGTATCATTTCATTCTCCCTGAAGAATCTTTTAAAGCATTTCTTGCAAGCTTGCAAGGCAATTATGCTGGTCATGAATTCCTTTTTTTTTTTTTTTTTTTTTTTTTTTGTAGGGAGAAGTTTTATTTATTCTTCCACTTTGAAGGATAATTTTGCTGGATGTAGAATTTTAGATTAATGGCTTATTTTCTTTCAACACTTTAAATACTTTGTTTTACTCTCTTGCTTTTATGGTATGAGAATACTACTCTGATTCTCATCCTTGTTCCTCCATAGAGTAAGATATTTTTTTCTCTCTTTGGCTTTTTTCAAGATTTTCTTTTCGTCTTTGTGTTTCGTAAGTTTGAGTAGGATATGCTTAGGTGTAGCTTTTTAGGTATGTATTCTTAAATACCACTAGGTATTCTTTAAGGCTTCCTGGACTTTATTTAGTGTCTGTCTTAATTTCAGAAAATTCTCAGCCATCATTACTTGTTGTGATCAATTTTCAATGACAGCATTGGAGCCAACTGAAAATTAAACATGGGATGTGATCCTGATGGTCACATACACACAACCAAAAGAATAAGAAAAATTTATTAGTCATATAGTGAGGCTTTCCAGAAAGAGCAGGAACGGGGCACCTGGTGGCTCCAGTCAGTTAAGCATCCAACTTCGGCTCAGGTCATGATCTCACAGTTTGTGAGTTTGAGCCCCGCGTTGGGCTTGGTGCTGACAGCTCAGAGCCTGGACTCTGCTTCAGATTCTGTATCTCCCCTTATCTCTGCCCGTCCCATGCTCATGCTCTGTCTCTCTCTGTTTCTCAATAGTAAATAAATGTTTAATTTTTTTTTTTTTTGGAAAGAGCAGGAATCTCCCAAGTAAATGCTAAAATGTCCTTGAAAGAGTAGAGAAAGAGATTGCCTTGGAGTTTTTATGGTGGTTAGGGAATAGGTCCAGGATGGCAGTTTCTGAGCATGGTTTGAACTTTCTACCAGCTCCAAAAGAAGGAGCACCTAGGCTTGTCCAGATACAGGAAAAAAGGGACAGACAGAGGGGTGAGGCTGAAAAGATGTCAAAAATCAAACATAAAAAATTGAGTTTTAAATTGAAAAAATATTTGAGACTCTTCATTATATGACTTTATATATATATATATATATATATATATATATATATATATATATATATATTTTGTTCCTTTCTTTTGTTAGTATTCAACTTTGTGTATGCTCCATCATTTGAAATTGTCTAATTTAGATGTTTTGTTCTGATTTTTTCCCCCCATTATTTTCCTCTATTTTTATTTTAGTTGGGAAATTTCTACTGATCTATCTTCAGGCTACTGACTCCTTCTGCAGGCATGTCAAGTCTGCTGAGGAGCCTATCAAAAGAATTGTTTAGGGCACCTGGGTGTCTCAGTCAGTTAAGCGTCCAACTTTTGGTTTCGGTTCAGGTCATGATCTCATAATCCGTGAGTTCAAGCCCCATGTCAGGCTCCTCACTGACAGCACAGAGACTGCGAGGGATTCTCTCTTTCCTTCTTTTTTTGCGCCTCGCTTGCTGGTGCTCTCTCTCTCTCTCTCTAAATTAATTAATTAATTAATTAATTAATTAAAAAATAATTCTTCATTTCTTTTACAGTGTTTTTGATTTCCAGCAATTATAAATTATTTGAGTTTCCATCTCTCTATGTTTTGTTTTTCTTCTTCCCTTATGTAAGACAAAAAGGCTGGAGGGGGCAAGGGTAGGACGATGACTTTTTTTTTTTCCACTTTGGAGAAGGCTGCAGCCAAGTCTTTTTCTTTGAAGAATAGGCAATTATGATGAAGAAAGTTTGGGACATTTCAAAATCTTAATCCTTGGCTGTGTCTCTGTGGGTAAGCCTGTCTCTCCACTTTCCAGGGTGACAGTTGGCTGTACAACCTCATTTCTTGATGAGTCCATTCTTAATGAGTCCAGTCCTCATTAATTTTTAGTTTGTCCAGCTTTGTTGTTGTTGTTGTTGTTGTTGTTGTATAAACAGAAGTGATGACTCACAAGCTCTTTACAAATCAGAGCTAAAACCTGCTCCTTAAAAAAAAAAAAAACAATCAGAAAAAGTTCAAGGAAAGTTTTTAAAGTGCCTATAGTTCACGAATAGTATAGAGATGTCTTCTCATCTCAGGATATTTGTTTCTGGTTTCTCTTTTCCCCTAATTCTCTTCACCATTCCCTTCTTATTTTTAGGTGTCCTCTTAGAAGTTACCTCTTTAGTGATGCAGGGAAGATATGAGATGCTTTGGGCATAAACTCTGTAGTCAAGCTGCCTGTTTGAAAGCTAACTCCCTTACTTACTAGAGGCTCAGCCTTTGAGCAACTCACCTATCCGGTCTCTGCCTTAGTCCTCACATTTGTGGTATGGAGATAAAAGTAGGATTTTATCACATTAATAAATTGAATAACAGCAAACTCTTAGATTAGTGGCTGGAACATAGTTAAGTGCTCAATAGGTGTTATGTATAATATTAAATAAGTAGTCTACAATGAAGACAACTTATTATATGTGTCCATCAGTTACCTTATTTCAAATCTTCACTTTGAATAATCAGTGAATAATACCCTGACTTTGTAAATTCTCCAAACAATATTCTACAAGAATGGTCTATAAGGCCATTATACTGATGTCCAACACTACTTTTTATTCTGATCTTCACAATCCTCCAAGATAGATTGGGGAAACTTTGCCTTTCTCGTTTTACAGGGACTTCATTGTATTGTGAAATTATCACCAGTAACTAAACTGTGCTAGAACTTGAGTTTTATGCCTTCTGATTCTAAGTATAGTTATTGTAACCTATCATGTACTATCTCAGCAGATTTTAATGAATTCAAGTTGTAGTATAATCAGTGTCCCATTTTCTCTTAGAAAAATGAGAATTAAAAATTATTTTCCTTTTCACCTGCGAATATAACATGCTCTGTGCAAAGCCATGTTTTAATAATATTTTTGTTTTTCTTATTGTAATACACCTTTAAGATATCAACATTCATAAAATTATGGTATTATACAGAAAATGCAATTCTAACCAGCATTTATGTTCATAATACCAAGGGATATCAGGGTGAATATTTTGAAGGAAACTGAGTTACTATATGAATATCGCAATTCTCACTTCATTTTAAATTTATAACACTGCATAGGATCACTGAAGATTCTACAAGTATGACATTAGAATTAATGCATAGCTGTAGTGCGTTGTAATTGCTTCTTATTTTCTTGTACCATTTTATTATCAACAGTTTATAATATTCTACATTTTATGTCTACTTTTGTTACCAAATGCTTTGCTGTGTCTACTGTCATCATTCTACAAGTTAGCATCCAGCTATGGTAGATTTTGAGGTTGATGAAGAAAGTAATTATTACACGGAATAAGGAATTTATTAAATTACAGAAGGAGCTATGAAACATTTATTTTATTTTTATAAACTTGTTAATAAGTCTATTTTTACAACTTAAGCTGCTTTATATGTTTTAGGAGCAGTATACTCTGGGGGCACCTGGGTGGTTCAGTGGGTTGAGTTCTTGATCATGTCTCAGGTCATGATCTCATGGTTCAAGGCATTGAGCCCCACACATTGGGCTCTGTGCTGACAGTGCAGAACCTGCTTGGGATTCTCTCTCTCCCTCTCTCTCTGCTTGCCCTCTGCACTCTCTCTCTCTCAAAATAAATAAAAATTTAAGAAAAATAGTTTAAGAGCAGTATTCTCTGCTACTGTTTAAATTATTAATTGCCTCTGACTATGGCATTAATTCAGTGATTAAACATTCTTATCCACTTTAATATATTTGGAGGAATTCATAGTTCTAACAAGGAAAATGTTCGGTTGTGTCGCCAGCCCTTCTGAATAATAAACACTATTTTCTGGCAGTATGAAATACATACATTTTATTTTACAGTACCCAACTAGGAATTTTTCATAGCTTTGTAAACAGACAAATTAAACTATTGTTAAGGCTTGCTGAACACAGTCCAAGTTATTGACCAGGTTTTTTGTTTGTTTTGTTTTTGTTTTGTTGTGTTTTTGTACTGACAAAACACCTCCACATATTTTCATCCACAGTGCAATTTTCTAAAAGAAACAACAACAAAAAATCTCCCTATAAGATCTAGTGATGTTTTATTTTTCTCAATTAATTGTTGAAAATAGTTATTGATTCTCTAAAGGATGGCTGCATTCATGAAAAAAGCAAATTTAAAATGAATTCCCAGGGTTCTGGGGTTGTTGGTAAATGCCTCCGGGCTACTGCAGGGGGCAGGGATAGAATTGGAGGGGGCAGGTAACAAGTTTTGGTATTATTCATTTTCTGCTCCCCCCACCCCCGAACCTGAGTAGAGGTTATTTATAATATTTTATTTCATCATTAGGGAAACAAGGAATCTTCTGCTAAAATAAAACATATTTGAAGGTCCCTAGGTTTTTACAGGGATATTTTGTCCAACAATGTTTTTCAAGGATTGCTGTTGGGGTATACCGTGTCCAGAAACAATATTAAAAATAAGTGTAATGACTTAAGTATAGACTTTAAGAACTTTTAGCAGGGAATACAATTTTGAGGAAAATGATAAGGCCGAGAATTCATAAAAGGAACAGATGATTTCATATATTTTATGTAATTTGAGGGTGTAAGTACATTGGAATTTCTATTCTGCAGGGCAGTCTATGAACACCCAGTTGGTCATTATTTTTAAGAATTGTTGTTTAGGGGCGCCTGGGTGGCTTAGTCGGTTAAGCGTCCGGCTTCGGCTCAGGTCATGATCTCACAGTCCGTGAGTTCGAGCCCCGCGTGGGGCTCTGTGCTGACAGTGCAGAGCCTGGAGCCTGCTTCAGATTCTGTGTCTCCCTCTCTCTCTCTGCCCCTCCCCTGCTCATGCTCTGCCTCTCTCTGTCTCAAAAATAAATAAAAACATTTAAAAAAATTAGAAAAAAAAGAATTGTTGTTCAAAAGGTACAAATACCTAGACGGCACTTAAGTGTTCCCTATAGCTGAAAGACTATTTGCTTCCAAATACCCAGAATAAAATACCATATTTTCATCTTAAATTCCTAAAGCTTGGGGCAACCACTGAATTAAAATAAGGCAAAGTGAAGAAATTCCAAAAAAAATAATTTAGTTCAGTATTTGCACAGTCATACAAGAAATGTTAACTTGCAAGCAGATGAATTGTATTGCAGAAGTACAGATAGGACATTCATAAAAAGCCAATGTAGATTTTTGTTGTTGTTGCTTTCCCTTTTGCCCCTGAAATTCTTCTGTCATATTTCAGCCTTTAACCTTCTATTTCATTTGACTGCAAGGCCTGCCAAGTTTTCATCAAGACGATAGCATATAGATACAAAGGGAAGTATAAATTATTCTCATTAATAATCCATCCTGTTCTTCCCCCACCTCATTTAAACTAATGGACCATATGTTGCCATTTCCTTTTTAACTGTATCCAAGAATATTTCAGAACAGAAGAGGAGAAGAGGTTGTAAAATATCTGACCACAACCTCACATTTATTTTCCAATTAAGACAAGAATAGTAATGATAACTGTGATACTTTTTATCTGTTTCCATGGAATGTTTCATGATTTAAAAATGGAGCAATCAAATTTTTGTTATTTAAGGTTACAAAGGAGAAAAATATTTTTCAATATGTTTCAAGGATTTCTAAAATTTTAAGGTACTATAATGGATAAACAAAAAATTGTTAATCTATTCTTCATAGCATTCTTAAGGATGATTTTTTTTTCTTTTACTACTCAAATTAATTAGCCATGTTTTCATTTGTCTGTGAAATTCTTGAAATTTTTATATCCAATAAAAAGTATATATAGCATTGGATGAGAAGAAAATGCTGTCCAAACAGTAGGGAAAATAAGAGTAAACGAGCCATAGTAGTTGGATATAAATTATTTTCAGTATGCATCAAACAGTAGAAAGAAACTGAGGTGTAGCTTATGTAAAGTAGAATGGAGCGTGACATACAGATTTTGAATGTTACAAATCAGGTATGTCTAGAGAATTGGGAGAAAACCAAATAGCCTCTTGTGAAAGAATTTAGCAAATATAACAGGAAAGACGGTTGAGGCACAAAAATTAGGTTCAGAAAACTACACAAGGGTAAGCAGAAAAAGGTGGTCCTCAGTATGACGTGGTAGTGACCTAATCTGTCTCCGTGAATTCAAGTCTTGGTCCTGGGCTAGGAGCTCGACAGAATAGCTCTTTCTCAAAAGAGATTAGGGACACAATTGGTTTTACTGTCATTGGAAAGGGGAAATCCCCAGACTTCAACAATGCTGTAAGATGATGCTGAGGCATAGTCATCAGATCTCTCATCCTTAGGCTTTGAAGGGTTATTATGTGAGCTGGAGTATCTGCAGAGTGATTAGGGGTGAGGCTAAAGAAAAGGTCTTTTCAGTTGTTATCTGTGACCCAGGGCAAGTCAGGGTAGAAACCCTTTTACATAATTTTTCTCACTGTATTTTTACTAAATAATATATAAAGAAAGTATGATAAACTCCGAAATTGTAGAAAATTGTATATTTGACTTAACTCATGCTTGGACACTCTTTCAACTTGGTTTCATCATTTAAAATTAGCTCGTCCACATCGGTTATATGCCAGGTACTGTGCTAGGTGTTAGCTATAGAGAAATGAAAAAGTAAGGTCCCTGTTCTCAAAAGCTTTTATTACTGTTTGATAGGATTTTCTTCTTTGGGACCTTCCTTTTACTTTGTCTCTAAAAAGATGCACAGGAAGGACAGAAGGAATGAAGAAAAAAGTATGGAGTCAATAACCTGCTATCTGGTCTCCCTATTTCCCCTCTTGCTACTCTTTTAATATTCTCCACAAAGAAGGATCTTTGTGAAGTTGAGATTGTGTTATTTTACTACAAAAAAAAAATCAGATGACTTAAAGAATATGGTTTAAATAATAAAGCCTAGCTCCTACCTTTGAACACTTTATCTCATTAATGTACATTCTGAACTTTAAATATGTTGATCTCTTTCTTCCCCTTTACACTTCTTGCCTAGCCCCTTTGCACTAGCTATTACTTTGGCCTGAGAAACTCCTTGCCTGGATTTTGTCATGACCACTTTCTCCTTAGGTCTGTCACCTCTCCAGAGAGCATTCTTAAGACTTTCAAATATAAAGCAGCCCCTCGGTCACTTTCCAGAGTACTGCCATATATTATTCTCTTCATGTGAATTCTTACTACCAGAAGTCAATTGCTCTACTTGCTTATTTATTATGTTTTACTCGTTCAAATGTAAGTTTTATATGTTTGTTTTGTTTACTACTGAATTGCCATATTGTAGTTATAAATTCTTATCTAAGAGTCTCATCAAAACTTCTCATGCAAATCTCCAAATAAAGACAGCAAGCTCAGGTAAGAAATGTCAGGGCAAAACAACAACAACAACAACAACATCCAGTAGAACAACAACAACAACAACAACAATAACATCCAGTAGTATTCCTGAAAAAGTCATCTAAATACACATTTCAAGTCTCTGGAAAATTAAAAAATAAATAAATAATTTTTAAAAATGAGTATAATGGGACCACAAAGAACAACATTAAATACTGAATCCATTAAAGATTAAAAAAATAGTTAAATAAATTTATTGGTTCATACAAGTGAAAATTCCAGCGATAAGACAAACTTCAGACATGACTGAATCTATGTACACTACAAATATTTTGAAAATTTAGTTGCCCTGTCATTATGTCCCCAGTCTGCTCCTGTTATATTGGCTTGATTCTCAGTCAGGCTTTCTCCACATGATTGGCTACCATTACCTCAAGTCTTATCCCTAAAGCAGTAACCTTAGCAGAAAGAGAAGTTTTTTCCCTAAAAATTCTAAAAAAAATTCTAGAATTAGGTATTATTGAACTGCCTTGAGCTGTGTGCTTATTCTTGACTTAAGTACTATGGAATACTTTGACCAAAGCTTTAGAACTATGTGAATGGGTGAGATTACCTAGAACAATATGCAATGAGAATAGAAGAGGTTGTTCTTCAAACAGAGCAAGAGTGTTGTCATTTGAAGAAAAAGAGGGATTACAAGCAGGTGAAGACCAAAAAAGTATTCTTAAGAAAAACAAAAAATATATATTTTAAACTGTGTTCATTATACAAAAACAATAGAGATTATAATATTTGATTATAAAAATGTGAAGCAGGAAACAGAGAGGAAGGACAAAGCCACCACACTTTATTTCAAAGAAAACACAATTTTTATTATTTTTTTTTTTAATTTTTTTTCAACGTTTTTATTTATTTTTGGGACAGAGAGAGACAGAGCATGAACGGGGGAGGGGCAGAGAGAGAGGGAGACACAGCGTCGGAAACAGGCTCCAGGCCCCGAGCCATCAGCCCAGAGCCTGACGCGGGGCTCGAACTCACGGACCGTGAGATCATGACCTGGCTGAAGTCGGACACTTAACCGACTGCGCCACCCAGGCGCCCCAATTTTTATTATTAAAGTTAATAAGGTTGATATAAATTTAGAAATTATTTGAAAATTTTTAAGCCCTTGACAAATACATTTACAAAATCAATGGCTATTTTCCAAACTTATGGTACATGATCTACATGGTATATGAGATTCTATTAATTCTTAGCTGGCCAATGTTGATTTGATGATACAATACTTTTATTTTATGTTGTAACATTGGCATGAAAACAATATATCACCAAATAATTTAAGCAAGGAAGAATTCTTAATAGTGTGATGGGATATACATGTTCCATGACTTATTTTCAGTAATGGAGTCTGACGCAGGTCATACTCAATATAAACACTTCAACCTCTGAAATACCATGTACTTCCCCACAGCACAGCTAAGAAAGAAATACAGAGTTATACCTAGAGGTGGGAAGATCTGCTAGAACTTTTCCATTTCTGGAAAGCAGCTGAGACCTGGGTTTCAGAGAGAGCTCAACATGGGAGAAGAACAGGGATGGAACTCTATAAAAATACATACATACATATATACATACTTTGTATTTATTATACACAAAATAATTGTGAACAGTTTTTAATTTTTTTGCATCAACATGAACAACCTTCTCATACAAAAGTTTCTTTCAAGCATTAGATGGCCAGCTAGTGTCATGGGTTGAATTGTGTGTTCTCAAAATGTATATGTTGAAGTCCTAATCCCCAATACCTCAGAATGTGACCTTATTTGGAAAAAAAAAAGTCTAGTGAAGGTAAAGAAGTAATCTAGTGAAAATGAGTTCAGTAGGGTGAGCTCTAATCCAATATGACTGGCATCCTCTTAAAAGGAGGAGTTTGGCCATAGACATACTCATAGAGGGAAGAGTATGTTAAGAGACACAGAAGGAAGACTGCCTACAAGCCAAGCAGAGGCCTGGAACAGATCCTTCTCTCACAGCCCTGGAAACATCTTGATTTTGGACCTCTAACCTCTAGAACTGTGAGACCATTAGCTTCTTTCGTTTCAGCCACCCATCTGTGGTATTTTGTTCTGGCAGCCCTAACAAACTAGTAATAATCTGCTAACAGAGTAGAAAGGGAATGGTATAGACAAGAGAGAACAAATGAAGACAATGAAAGAAGGAAGAAACATTTCCCTTGGCCACACCGACGTTTTTCTTAAAAACAAATTAGGAGTTGGTGTCGTATCTACATTGTGTACTAATGTATACAAACTACAGTTTGTTGTGTTTGGAGTAGTCTAGCAAATCACACATAATTCATATTATGGAGGTTGAATATTCAAAATAATCCATTTTATGATCTTTATAAATGTTGAGTTAAATGAGCATCTTTAATATGGGTAAGTTGAAAATATATTTTCCTTGAGGAATGGGTCCCCGGCATTCCATTCTCTTTGGGGGATACAAAGACAAATGCAGTCTGTGACATTTTAGTGTTGCTACTGCCATGTACCTAAATGAGCAGACTAGATTGGTACCACTCTTTAAGGAGCAGTATTATTTGAAAAATTTACCTTATTGAAAATTTACTTGAAAGAGCTCACTTCTTACCAAGTGAACCCTGCTTTTGTATTCCCACTTTAGGTCCTATTCGAATAACAGGCTAAGACTTATTTACACCAAAGGCAAACTTAAATGAACAGTTTTACATTTATTCACAGCCGCTGCAACTTACAATGTTTAATCTAAAAATGTATATAAAACAGAGATCCTCAGTTATCAGTTTGAGTTTACTAGGTAATTACCAATTCTTAATCAGTGTTTGAGTTTTACAAAGGAAGAACTACCATTTAAATGTTCTTATTCTGTTTCATATATGCACTTCTTTTTAGTGTGAGAAGATAAACTTTTCCTAAATGAAAAATGATTTTCTGAGACATATTTTAACATTTTCTGTGATTCTCGTTAATTATACAGGTTTTGGTTTGGGTTTAAACAGTGCATGCCAATTTGGATAAATATAAAAGTCTTTACATCATGTATCTTATGTTGTACTCTTTTGCTAAATATTAATATTTTTAGCCGTTAATTCTCAGGAACTCATTTCATCAAAAAAATCAGCCGTGCCAAATTAATTTCCATGTAATTTATTAAAATAAGTACCGAATCAACCTGTAAAACTGTCAGTCCATATGGTTATTCTTTACTTCACTGGGAAATAAATTCAAGCCATCTTCTATATTTAGAAATTCTGAAAAAGGCAGCAAGCTATATTTATTTTACTTTCATCAGTTTATGAATTTGAAAATAGGTAAGAAACATGCTGATTACTTGAGAAAGTTCTTAACTGTGCTATATATATCATGAAAAGCCGGAATAAAATGTGTAAAACATTAACCAAGTTTTTAGGATTATCTGTTAATGAGGCCTCGTTAAGGAGTCTTCTTTTCTAAGATGTTTACATTTGTAAGTCATTATTTTTTAATTAAACTAAATCAGGCACATCTGTGTCCAGTATGTGACCAAAAAATCCCTATTTGATACCTCAGCCATTGTACTGCTAATACTAAGTGAAAAAGGTACACAGTACAGTCCCCCACCCCCACCCCTCCAAACAAAATACCAATTAAATAATCTGGAAAGTGTTACTGATGAGCTGGAGTCTGGCTTCTATACTTAGATTTGAAATAAAGCATGCTCTGCCCTTCACAATGTTTTAATGTTGAAAGCTGTCAGGGAGTGTTTAACAGGAACAAAAATCATTATGTGAATGCTTAATTCTTTATCAAATTCAACTCACCTGCCCTTAGATGATTAGCATTACTCTGCCATCATATGGTTGGCTCATTACAGTTAAGTCTTCATTTTATGGGAGTGGACTGTGATGGAGGTCAGGTTTATTTGAGAAATGTTTTTCAGAACAGAAAAATAGATGTAGAAAAATACATGAATTTTACCATATAAGGTAAAGCAGGAATGTAATGCTGCTTAATAGGTTCAAGTCTCAAATCATTTTTCTTTCATACTTTCAATTTTTCTTTTTCTCATTCAGTTTCCATTTAAGCTGCATTTATAAGACATCAGAAGAAATAGTTCAAATATTAATTAAATTTTTATTATTCATTACATTCTATTATGTTATTTATTAATAATGATAAACAGCTTGAAAGATTATGCAAAGAGTTTTTTTGTTGATTGTGTTTCCCTGCAAGTCATTGATTTTCACTGACTGAAATGTTAGGTGATATTTGGAAACATTTATAAATAGTCCTTTTGAATCAGCTTCTTTCTTCTAAGAAGGGATTTCTTCCATGTGTTATTCTTAATTCAGCTCTCATGGAATCATAGGATGACTTGAGTTTTTAAAATATCTTCATTCTTTATTTTCTCTTTTTTTTCATGCTAAGAAAGAAGTTTTATTTATTTTTTCAGTGTTTTTAAAAATTTTTTATTTTAATTCCAGTTAACAGCCAGCGTGGTATTAGTTTCAGGTGTATGATATAGTGATTCAACGCTTCCATACATCACCTGGTGCTCATCACAAGTGCTTCATCCCCAACACCTATTTCATCCATTCCCCCACCCCACCTCACCTCTGGTAACCATCAATTTGTTCTGTATAGTTAAGAGTCTGTTTCTTGGTTTGACTCTCTCTTTTTTTTTTTTTTCTGTTTAGCTTATTTGTCTTTATTTTTCTTTCCACAGAATTAAAAGCTAAAAAATATGTGCTTTCAAGTATTTTTTTTTCTTTTCCAGTACATTATTCTTATTTTACTTATTTGGATAAGACTGTGCTTTATTACATGCATAATTACAAATCTGTGCTAAGTGAAAATGTATAAAGCAATGGTGACCCGGTGTATGCCACAGAGAAAGGGCTGGACAATCTTACATCATTTTCAAAAATAAAACGGACATAAATATTTTGTTGCATTATTTTACAAAGTTTACATAGGACAGGTGCTGAATTCTATGTCTCCAGGTTTCCTCACGATTAAATATTTATTGGACCAAAATCATAAAACCAGACAAAATTTTTCTAGAGCATTTCTATCGCTAAGTGTGTAAATACTGTCTTATTTTGAAGAACGCCTGATCTTGTCATAATGAAATCGACATACATCTTGAAATAGAGGTGAAAGGAAAAGTTGCAAGGTCTGACCACCTAGGTTCAAATCCAGACGCTAAAAATTACTGGCTCTGGAAACATGAGTAAATTTCCTAGCCTTTGTAACCCTCAATTTTCTTATGTAATTCAAGCCATCCTCTAGATTTAGAAATTCTGAAAAAGGCTGCAAGCTATATTTATTTTACTTTCATCAGTTTATGAATTTGAAGATAGGTAAGAAACATGCTGATTATTTGAGAAAGTTCTTACTGTGCTATATATATCATGAAAAGCCAGAATATAATGTGTAAAACACTAACCAAGTTTTTAGGATTATCTGTTAATGAGGCCTCACTTAGAATATGGGAGGAAATAGTGCCAAAGTCACAGTTCATTGTGAGGAGATTCATGATCCATGCAAAATGACCAACAAGGTATCTAACAATTTGTGAACACTCAACAAATGTTGGGGTTTTTTATATTTAAATTTATTTGATGTTTTCTTTAAGTTGTGATTAAATTCATACCATCTTCACAGATTGATTTAAAAGACATCATTTATTGACTTTCAGTAATTCAGTGGTTCTAAATATTTGTTACCTCTGCCCCCCATTGCTGCGTGCATTATTTTACCTAACAGAAGCAAAACCTAGAGATGCTTTCCATTCATAAGTCGGTCACATTGGGACTTTTTTTTTTTTTTTTTACTTTTGAGTAGCCAAGGACCTTTCTCAGTACATTTTAGACTTTATTGGATACATAGCCTTACCATTATGAAAATACCAAATTAACCTTCAATACAAATGAGAATTTTGGGAAAAAAGTTCTATTGTAGAATATTTAGTACAACAGCTCTCTTTGTTAGAGTTTGGAGTAATAGGAATTAGCTTTTTTTCCAAATTAAATATATACAATTTTAGAGCTATAATTTCACTTTTCATTCACATTTCCTTTCATGGTGGTTTCATTATGTTTTATTCTCATATTAAATGAATAAAAGTATTCAATTAGCAAGTACATTTTCAGCATTATTTTTGTCACAGTGATTCTGGATATTCTACATTCAAGGAATATAAATCAAGTAATAAAGAAGGCATTTTTAAAAATTTAAATTCAAGCAATTGTTTCATTGTGCAAGGCATGATTTACAAGTTTTCTTCTATTATATTTCAGAAAAAATGAGTTATAAGATCTTAACAAGTTTATGACATTTTTAAAAGAAATTTTAAATGTGAGAGTAATTAAATTTCAGAAAAGAATGAGTTATAAGATCCGAACAAGTTTATTCCATTTTTAAAAGACATTTTATTTTATTTTTTTTAATTTTTTTTCAACGTTTTTTATTTATTTTTGGGACAGAGAGAGACAGAGCATGAACAGGGGAGGGGCAGAGAGAGAAGGAGACACAGAATCGGAAACAGGCTCCAGGCTCCGAGCCATCAGCCCAGAGCCCGACGCGGGGCTCGAACTCACCGACCGCGAGATCGTGACCTGGCTGAAGTCAGACGCTTAACCGACTGCGCCACCCAGGCGCCCCTAAAAGACATTTTAAATGTTAGAGAAATTAAATAGAACATAGGGATACAAAGGATTCACAATTAACAGTATGACTACTTTTTGTTATCTAGGAGATAAACATTCTTTGAAAATCATTATATTTCTATAACTATTTTTCTGGGAGAAAAGTTGTATATTTTATCATATTTCCTTGAAGTTTACAGGGAAGTCCCTTTCAAGGGGCTTCTAGACATCAACTGTCTCTCAATGCAGTAATGACTTCAGTCTTAATTTCTGCTTCTGTTCTGTTTAATATCTCAGTTTCTAACTATGCCAGAATGAGTGAGAGTTAAGCAAAATTGAAGGCAATTAGCTTTAACTGAGACAGATGGGTATTTTTATTTTGAGAAAGGTTATAATCCCTAATGAAGATATGTCCATTATAAACATTTATAGCATGCTATGCTGCTTCAAAAATACATACACAAAATTGGTAGAAACAAAACAATTGTTGAAAATTTTTCATACCTTGATCATTTGAACATTTGATAGTGTTCATCAGATCAAATATATAAGAACATGGAGAAAATTTGAATGTTATACTTAACAAGGATTAATTCATGCATTAATAATGTTAATTTTCTGTTTGTCTCTCGTTTCTGCATAAGACTGAACTTTCCAGTACTAGTAGTAACAAGGAGAATAATTTGGGGAATATTTTATCTGGTTTGCTAAACTCTGGGCCAACTTATGTCATACATCAGAACAGTGAACTTTTGTCGTTTTACTTTATAGTTTCTTCTCAGTAGTTATAGTGATGTCAATAAGTATAGCAGACAAGAATATATAACTACATTTCTACCTGTTAAAATTTTACCAGAATTACAGGAACTTATCTCTCTCTCTCTCTCTTTCTCTATACACACACACACACACACACACACACACACACACACAATATATATATATATATATATATATATATATATAGCATACATATACGTTGTATACATATGTTTATATGTTACATATAAATTGTTACATATACATATATGTTACATATAAAAATACGTATTTAAAATATGTAATTTATATAACATACATGGCATCTATAAGCCATCTTGATTGATTTGTAACATCCTATCTCTCTTTTTTGAATATAATAATAAAAGAATAATTCTTCAGTCAAACATTCTGTCTTAATGCAGAAGTCTACATCCTACTTAAAGGCAAAGCATTAGAAGGACTTCCTTGAAGAGACAGGCATGTCTGCTGTCACCATAACAACTTAAGCAGTGGACTACAGGTTACACAATATACAGTCATGGTTTTAGTTTCTCAGCATATCACATAATCTGTTGTGACATAAGCCAAAAAGAGTTATTAATTTTTAAGTAAACTTTTTATCAAGGTAAAATATAATGCAGAAAATGCACAAATCTGGGCGTCCAGAATGCTGATTTTCTTAAAGTATACCTGTGATGACAGCACTCTGTTTAAGAAAGAAAATATTACTCAGATGCATGGGTGGCTTAGTCAGTGGAGCGTTTGACTTCTAATTTTCAGCTCAAGTCATGATCCCATGGTCACAGGATTGAACCCTGCATCATGGTTCCACACTGAGCTTGAAACCTGTTTGGGATTCTCTCTCTCTGTCAAATTTTTTAAAAAAATTTAAAAAAGAAGAAAGAAAATACAACCAACTCCTCAGAAGTCTCCCTGGTGTTCCTTTCTAGGTACTTCTCACCCCAAAGTTTACATACTACCTTGACTTTTAATACCATCTATTGTTTGGCCAAAAGCAGCTCCATTTATGTTTTAGATAGACTTATTCTTTAGTCATAAAGCAATTTCTTCATCAATTAAAGCCAATGAATGATGCAAGTAAGAACTAAATTATAAAAGTTTGAAGAAATATTAAAAATGCTAAATATTCTTATCATGTAACTGAAAGTACTGATACTATTCTTCATAGGCCTCACTTTTGATAATAGAACCTCAGGCCTGGGAATCTGGCCTCCGTGCCCTGTTTGAAACTTTATCCTCAACCTATGTTGACGTTGGCCATTGGGAGTTTGAAATAAGGAGCTGAAATGCTTAGCTCCAGATAGAGAAGATAGTTTTAAGGGGAACTGTGGAATCTGAATTGTAGCAGCAATTGTTGAAATCCTTTTTTTGTCTGGCTTTAGCCTTTGTAAATACAATATTCACCTTCACTCTCTCCCAAGGAACATGAATAGCTCTGTATGGGAATTGGTAAATGAGCCATGGAGAATGAGGATGGAATCAAATTGAGTGAAATAATTTCAGCTGCTGGGAACTCTTAATAGGCATGTAAACAAGAAGGGGTTTGTTGTGTGTGAACGCTCTCACAGACATGCATGAACTCTTATCTCTTCATGCCGGCTGCGTTTGGAGTGGTTCATGTTTAATTTGAAACAGTCTCCTGAACTTCAGTTCAGTTTGAAACTGTGCTCAGCCCATTATTTTATTATTTTTAGCTTAGAACAAAAGAAAACATTTTGAAATAACAGTCCTTTCAAGTGGTGGGTTGCATAGGACACTTCATATCATTTTTCAAAGTGTCTCTACAGCATTTGGGTATGTAGCTAAAGGGTTAGAGGGATTGAATGTGATGCATTTTATTTGAGTGTCAGAGATAAAAAAAAAAAAACAAGCAAAAAGTAGAGGAATCGTGCCTAAGAATAATGCACGTAGCTGTTAGCTGTTTTGCTAACAGGTCTGGGTCTTCCCTTTGTTCTCTTGATCCCTGGTCCCATACAATGCCATTGTCAGTGTATCCTTGCTTTGTGTTTCTTAGAAAAATAAATGAAAATAGACCTTTGATCTTTGCCTTCCAAGTCTCACTTCCTAGGGTTATTTTTCACTCCTCACTATCATTTTCTAGCACTTTTCAGTGTTTGTACCAAAGAACTGTTTCCCATGTTGAGAGCCTGTGATATGTAGGGCACTACCGTTTTATATATGGTTAACAAATAAGTATTTTAATTACACAAATTATAGTAAAAGGACAGCTTTAGAATAAATATAATGCATAAATAAAAATCTACTGTGTTTATGATTAAAATGTCTGCAAACACATACTAACAAGTTTGTATCAATCAACATGTTTTGAAAAAATCGATTTCTGAAAAAGTTCCTTTTTTTACAATTAATAAACACATAAAGAATTGTAAGAGAGTGCTAACTTTAACACCCTGTCTACTAAAAGTTACATATTCCTTCAGAACAAACCAATATACTGTATTTAGTGATTTTTAAACATGATGGACTTTAGCCCCAGTTTTTTTTCCATATTCTAAACACAGACAACTGTTGCAAACATCTGACTAAACTAAGTTTAATGATCACTTCAGTTTTCATTATCCTCACTCTGCCTTGGAGTTCGCCAAATACTAAGAAAGGAACAGGAAAAAAACTAATCAAATATCTTTAGTCAAATATATAAAACCAAGAAATACTATATGTCAATAAAGTAATATAAACTGATAATAATATAAGTGAGTGATTCTATTTTGGATTTTTAATTTTGATTTTGAATATCATCCAATTAGAGTTCATAACCATGAATATTCAAGAATACTCAAGAAGTGTCCTGGGAACCACAGAGGATTCTAACTTCTAAGGAAAGCATGGCTTTGGGGGTGTGTGTGTGTGTGTGTGTGCACGCGCGCGCAGGTAATTTTGTTCTTGTATAGATGTCAGTTACAATGAATCATTGTCACAACACCTCAGGAAGAAATATAAAAGGTAACTTTTTATCTACAGCTTCTAGGTGGGAAAAAAAATGCCTTAGTGAAATTTACGGATTTATTTCTGTCCGGAAAAAGGAGCAAAACCAACATCTCTAAACTTCCCCTTTTCTTTTTTTCTTGTAAAAAACTATCCCCTCCCCCAGACTAATTATGACAGAAACATGAATTATAAAGCCTGCACTGTTTATATAATTAAGTGGTTATGTGGTGAAGATGTATCAATAGGATAGTCTTAAAAAAAAAAAAAGAAAAAATCAATTAGTACAGATAAAATTAGGAAGCAGTGGAGACTTCCCCCAGTTATCTCTTATTCAAGAAGAGAGATGGGGAAACTACAGTCATAGCGCCAAATCTGGTCTGCTGCCTGTTTTTGTAAATAAAATTTTGTTGGAGCACAGCCACCCCTATTCATTTTTATGTATTTACTAAGACTGTTTTCATGCTTCCACTATAGCAGAGTTAAGGAGTCCCAATAAAGACCATATGGCCTGCAAAGCTTAAAAATATTTACTATACTATCTGGTGCTTTAGAGAAAAAGTTTCCAAACCCCTGTTTTAGAAAATAAGTCTCACACCACATCTTTGATTACATGAATCATACTTAATCACTGACTGATTAATTATAATTTTTCTTCTTTTTCAGTATGTAAATTGATATAAACCTTTAATAATAATAGAAATAATATCTATCTACATTTATGCATCACTTAATATGTGCCAGATTAAATATACTAAAATGGGTACTGTTTTAAGCTGCTAAGTTTGTGGTTATTTGCTCCACGACAATACAAAACTAATAGAGTAGGCACTCTTATTTTGTTAATAAAGAAGCTGAAGCACCAAGAGATTAATTTTCCCAAAGTATCACAAGCTAGGAAGTGGTAGATTCTGTGCTATAAATACTTCCTACTAGATTTACCTTACTTTAGCCTTTTGGGAGCTTTTTGGTGTCTCTGGGGAAAATCTCATCCAGGGTTATTTCCTGTCACATAATGTGGATCTATATTACTAAGAAGCCATTCTTATTTTCACCCACTATACAGGATTATTAAAACAAGTAAAATATAAAATGTAAAATATTATTTTACATTTTAACTTGGAAAAGGAAATGTTGGAATGTATTTCAACTTCTTTTCATCTGAAAGATTGATCAAAATATTACATTTTATGTTAGAAGAAACAAACATTATTTTTTAATTTTTTTTAACGTTTATTTATTTTTGAGACAGAGAGAGACAGAGCATGAACAGGGGAGGGTCAGAGAGAGAGGGAGACACAGGATCCGAAACAGGCTCCAGGCTCTGAGCTGTCAGCACAGAGCCCGATGCGGGGCTCGAACTCACGGACCGCGAGATCGTGACCTGAGCCGAAGTTGGACGCTCAAACGACTGAGCCACCCAGGCGCCCCAACAAACATTGTTTTTAAAATATTGCACGTGGTATGCTTTATAAGATCATTTTCTTGGAGCATGTGGTTGGGCACATCATCATTTTAAAGTGAGATGTGCAATGTACAAAGCAAGCCACTCTTATCATCCAAGACATCAGAAAGCAGAGAAATAGTAACCTGTGTCATTGTAATTTTTCATATCTAGGACCAAACCAGAAGAATCAGAAATCCAAAATATGACCATATAATAAATCAGGAACAGTTTATAATGATGCCAATTTTTTTCTTTATGGAATTGATTAATATTAACAATAAAAGCAAGGTAAAGTGCATTTTAAAGTTTAATCAGTTATTGGGGTTGCACATTTTCACTGCATTAAGAATGATGTAAATGTTTATATTTACTCTATAGGTAATGGAGCTACTTAAGAGCTAATGGAGCTAGGGAAAATTATATACTTATGATGTGACATCTCATGTCTGTATAGTTAGAGCCGCTTTGTGATTCACCAGAGAAATGTGCAAAGGAAGTTGGAGATTTTATCCTGGCAACATCTGGTTACTGTAGGCTAATCAAAAGTTGGCAGAACTTTCTGGAGAGTCCTCTTCCTCAATGCACTACACCTGTGTTTACAGAGAACCACAAGACTACTCTTTTTTTTTTTTTTTTCAACGTTTATTTATTTTTGGGACAGAGAGAGACAGAGCATGAACGGGGGAGGGGCAGAGAGACAGGGAGACACAGAATCGGAAACAGGCTCCAGGCTCTGAGCCATCAGCCCAGAGCCCGACGCAGGGCTCGAACTCACGGACCGCGAGATCGTGACCTGGCTGAAGTCAGACGCCCAACCGACTGCGCCACCCAGGCGCCCCTAGACTACTCTTTCTATGGTGTATCAGAAGCATCACTTGGATGGTCTTCATTTATTGTGAAAGGGATTTTACTCAAAATTTCCTAAGCCTGGAACATTGTAAACCAACTAATCATAGTGTGTGATCAATTTTTAATGTTATTTTGAAATCTAAAGTAAATTGTAAGTGTTTATAATTAGAGCCAAATGGTGAGAGTACACCAAAACCTAAAATCAAACTTTCAACAAACAGCTAGTTCTTTTTTTTTAATGTTTATTTATTTATTTTTGAGAGACAGAAAGAGACAGACTGTGAGTGGGGGAGAGGGGCAGAGAGAGAGAGAGAAAGTCACAGAATCTGAAGAGGCTTCAGGCACTGAGCTGTCAGCACAGAGCCCGACGTGGGGCTCGAACTCACAAGCCACATGAGCTGATCGCTTAACTGACTGAGCCACCCAGGTGCCTCTACAAACAGCTAGTTCTTTAAAGATTTATTATATTTCCTCTGTGTGTGTGTGTGTGTGTGTGTGTGTGTATAAATGATAGTGTGACTGATTTTAGAGTTTTTATCCAGCAGCATTTTACTGAAATGGACACAAAAGTACAGACTAAAAAGAAACATTCAGACCAGATTATTTGGTTTGTTTTTCTGATCTGATTAATAATAAATTATATTTTTATTATAATAAATTCAGTCTCATATTATGGGAAAGTATAAGATATTAGAAACTTAATGAATTTTGAAAGAACAATATTGTGAATTTTTTTAAATGTTTTATTTATTCTTGAGAGATTGAGAGAGCATGAGTGGGAGAGGGGCAGAGCGAGAGAGGGACACAGAATTGGAAGCAGGCTCCAGGCTCTGAGCTGTCAGTACAGAGCTGGATGCGGGGATCAAACTCACAAGCCATGAGATCATGACCTGAGCCGAAGTCAGACTCAGTTGACTGAGCCACCTAGGCACCCTGAAAGAACAATATTTTTAAATATTTCATAAATTTTAACTACTTTTCAAGATACACTTAACATCTTTTTTTACAGCTTTGTAAAACTAGTATTCAATAGTTAGAGAAACTAATCATGAATGTCATAAAACATTTGTATTTATTGTGGAAGAGGTCCTTTATATAAAATAAAGAGTATAAAGATGTCTTAAAGATAATTTACTCCATATTAATTATAATTATTGATCAGCAGCTACATAAACTATTATGAGGTCAAGATTAGAGACTATATGCCTAGATGGAGAAACTTTAAGAATTATTTCAAACTAAGACTTTTTTTTTCTATAAGGAATTTTCATTTAATTACTAAAAGTAAATAAAGATTATGTGAATAAACTGAAATATGATTAATCATTGTTTCTGAAGTCAGGAAGTTCCTAAATCAAAAATATGTGATTTCTCTACACGATATTGAATGTCTAGTTTATCTTCCTTGGGTACTGAACACTACCCAAACTGAATCAGAACGCATACAGCAGAACTTTATCTGGCAGAAACTACAAGCTTCCCTTAATTTATTTTTAGCTATTATTTTTATTATTGTACATTTTGCCAAACTTGGAAGTACCGCTCTACTTCTCATCTAATGTCCTTAATTTTGCTAAAGAGAAAATGAGCGAGAAGGATATGGGATTTGGAATTAAACGTGTCTAAATTTGATTCCTGTCTCCACTTCACACTTGAGTGAATTACATAATCTCTACTTGGTTACTCATATTCAAAATGGGATTAATTGAGGGCACCTGATGGGCTCCATCGGTGGAGAACATGATTCTTTGCCTTGGTGTTGTGAGTTCGAGCCCCATGTTGGGTGTAGAGAGTCTTAAAAAATCTTTAATTAATAATAATAATAATAAATAAAATCTTTAAAAAATGCGATTAATTGTCCCCAGGCTCCAGAACTGTTGGGAGGATTAGGGATGGTACCAGCACTGAGTGGAGTGCCCAGAACATAGAAGCACCACCATATATGGATGCTATGGTTTGCATTCCTGTTGACATCATCATTCTTGATGATGAAGTTTGTCATTTTCTCACAGACTGAGAGATGTTGGTTTTCTAGGTGATAGCCTTCCCCCCCCCCCCCCAGATAATGTAAAAGTCCACCCTAGCTGTAATTTCTTTAATCAAAAGTATCACTAATGGGGTACAGTTTGGAACATCAGTAATCATCTGTTGAACTTGCCCAAAATGCTGCTACTCATTATTTTCAGGTATTTTGAAACCTGTAGGCATTATTCAAACTATTAAATCCCCCGTGAAAATATTAGGCGGCCTTTAATTATTACATGTTTAGAAGTATTTTAAGAATAAAGGGTATTAAAACATTGAAATTTAAATTGTTTCTTTTATATTTGACTCTTTCACTTTGTAACAAAAACAACAAAGAAATATAAGCTGTAGGATAAGAGAATAACACAACAATCTGGAAGAAAATTAATGCCATAAAATAATATATAAAGCAGATTTTAAATTTAACTAGGTATACAACAGTAAGCAAAAGCCAAAAACTCTGCCCTCATGGAGCTAATAATCTGGTACATATAATAAATCCTGCTTGGAATTCCTAAGTATTTCAATGGAGGAATCAGATCAGGAATTTAGAATTGATGACCATGAACTTTGGTGTTTTCTCAGTGAAACAATCTGTTACCTAAGACATCTGATATGTTGCCTTATAAAAATAGGAAAGGGGTGCCTGGGTGGCTCAGTCAGTTGTGTCCAACTCCTGGTTTCAACTCACGTCTTGATCTCACAGTTTGTGAGTTCCAGTCCCTTATCGGGTTCTATGTTGACACCGAGGGACCTGCTTGGGATTCATTCTCTCATCCTATCTCTCTGCCCCTCCCCTGCTCACTCACTTTCTTTCTGTTTCTATCTCAAAATAAATAAATAAACTTTTAAAAAATAGAAGAAAAATTTCTCAAATAAGACAGCTATCTCTTTAAGCAGCAAAAGAAAGCTTAAGACAAGATATTTAAAAGGAAACCTCAAGTTATAATAAGATATCATTTACTAGGATGATTAAATGTTCAAACTTCCCCACCTACAATGTGGCATTTTTATTGAGGCTTTAGTCATATACCTAAAACTATTTTGTTTCATTTAAAATTCAAAGCCTCTTCTTAATATCTCAGCACACACACACACACACACACACACCCTTATATACACATGTTTATAGATACATTTTAAAATACTTGAATATTCTTAGAAAATTGCAGATATACTCTATTTATTATTGGATTCATATAGTTACTGAAGAGACTAAGTAATCTCTTAAGATCTCCCATAAGACTTCTGGCTCTCTCTATAATCTCGCCCAGCCCAGTTTATTGCATTGCTATTTATCATACCTTTATTTATATTTGTTTTTCCAGTTATTCAATCCTTTTGATAAGTTCCATAATTAAGCAATGCAAATTCATTTTTTCTAAAAAAAAACAAATTCTTATTCTGGATTATAGATTTTCTTTATGCTGAGCTAAATATGTCAGTCATTAGCGTAGTTTTTCAGAAAACTAGTAATGTGGTCTGACTTTCTATGCTCATTTGTCACTTATTTTATTTTATTTTTTTTTTAACATATGAAATTTATTGTCAAATTGGTTTCCATACAACACCAAGTGCTCATCCCAAAAGGTGCCCTCCTCAATACCCATCACCCACCCTCTCCTCCCTCCCACCCCCCATCAACCCTCAGTTTGTTCTCAGTTCTCAACAGTCTCTTATGCTTTGGCTCTCTCCCACTCTAACCTCTTTTTTTTTTTTTCTTCCCCTCCCCCATGGGTTCCTGTTAAGTTTCTCAGGATCCACATGAGAGTGAAACCATATGGTATCTGTCTTTCTCTGTATGGCTTATTTCACTTAGCATCACACTCTCCAGTTCCATCCACATTGCTACAAAAGGCCATATTTCATTTTTTCTCATTGCCACGTAGTATTCCATTGTGTATATAAACCACAATTTCTTTATCCATTCATCAGTTGATGGACATTTAGGCTCTTTCCATAATTTGGCTATTGTTGAGAGTGCTGCTATGAACATTGGGGTACAAGTGCCCCTATGCATCAGTACTCCTGTATCCCTTGGATAAATTCCTAGCAGTGCTATTGCTGGGTCATAGAGTAGGTCTATTTTTAATTTTCTGAGGAACGTCCACACCGCTTTCCAGAGTGGCTTGTCACTTATTTTAAAACTCATCATTTGCTTATTCATAAAATTTCTTATTAAAGGCAGTTTCTAATGATGCAAGACTAATGGCATATCATGATTGTAGGGTTTAGAAAATAGCAACCCCAAAATTCTTTCTCTAATCTTCAAGATCAGTTTTGTTTGGCTCAAAACACTCAAATAGAGTTCTCCTTAGAATACCTGAAAATTGGTTTCAAATTACCCAGTTTCTTTTCTTTAATTAAGGCAGCTCTCTGAAAGGATGTGCTAATACAACTTAAAACTGATTGAGCAAATGAATTGTATTATGATTAAGAACAGGAAATGTGAGAATCTCACATGTGTTTTTCTGAAGACTTGATCTTGTTTCCAAAATAGTTTGTAATAATTTGAATCTATTTTTTTATCTTCTTTTCTTTATGTCAAATGTTAATATCCATTATAATAACAGAAGAATACCATAAAAACCTTAAAAATGCACATACCTAGATAGAAAATAAAAGTCATCCTAAAGCTAGGCTAGAGATAAGTGCTTGTGACTTTGTGATGTACAGATTTCTAGTGTTTTTGTATTATTATAAAACACATATTTTAAAAATTGGATTATATTTTAAAAACAATATAATATTTTAAAGTGTAAAAATGTACAATGAGTGTAATTTCCTTTAATGTGGTTGGTGATGCTTGCATAGTGTTTCACTATATGGATGTTTAGTAATTAATTTGCCTTCATTGTGGAAGGCAATGTCTTCCTACAAACCACAATTATTTACTTAGGATAAATTCTAAGAAACGGAATTACTGAAACAAAAACTTATGCATATTTTTGTTGTCCTTATATGAATTGCTTGAGAATCTGTACCAATTTAGAGTTCTGTCTAATATTTAACATGCTGTTAGCGTGAACCCTCATTAACACTGACTAGCTTTTAATTTTTATTATTTTGTTTTAATATTTGTTAAATTGAAAATGATACATTATAACTCATTTTTCATTGTATTCCTTTGATTTTTAGTCAGTTTAAACTTTCCCCCTACTTATATCAGTCATTTTTATTTATTTTATGTAAAGGTTTTTTCATCTTCTTTGCTATTTTCCTTCTGTGACATTAATAGTATTTTCTTAATTTGAAAAATCTCTTTGAAGTGTGAGGAAGTAAATATATTATCTGTCGTGATTTTTATATTTTGCCGTAAATTAGTTTTATAATATACTTAAATATATAAGTAAAATGTATCATTTTAAATATATCGTTCCCGCATTTCATGTTACCTACTTTCTAACAAGAAACCAATACAACAGAAATGATCTTAGCGCCTGGCAAGTAGTAAAGGCTAGTTAAGTATTAGCTATTGCAATGATTCTCATTTTTATAATGGAGGAAAATGTGGCAGGGATATATTATATAATGCTGAAAATGTGTATGTACCTAAATACAAACTCAAGCTGATAGGCTATACTTAATTACTTAAAGCCTTACTTAACTCTTTCTTCAAGGAGTCCTAGTTCTCTTTAATGAGAAATGATACTTAAAAATCAAGATCTGAGCTCAAGATGTACACATTGCTAATGTTGTTTTCCTGCTTCTAGACTTCTCCAGGCTCTTCCAGTACTTTCTAAAGAACTAGATAGAACTCACACACATTCTCTTCCAGAGTTCTTCTTCACTCTTCACATTAGATATTCATGTCTTCTTTATTCCACACTAAGCCTTCTAGTTCCTAGGAATATCACTATATTTACATATGTCCTTTATTCTACACCACACAGAGAGAAGTTTTAGATTTAACTACATTCATACCACAACAATAAACCAACTAAATATAGATGACCCTTGAACAACACAGTTTGAAGTGTACAGGTCCGCTCATACACAAGATTTTTCTCAACACAGTTATAGTACTGTAAATATATTTTCTCTTCCTTATGATTGTCCTAATAGTGATCTCTTTCCTCTAGCTTACTTTATTGTAAGAGTACAGTATATAATGCATATATCATACAAAATATGTGTTGATTGTTTATGTTATTGGTAAGGCTTCCAGTTAACAGTATGCCAATAGCAGTTAAGTTTTGGGGGGACACAATAGTTATATGATTTTCTTTCTTTTTTTTCTTTTTTTTTTAAATTTTATTTGAGAAAGACAGAGACTGTGCATGTGGGAGGGGCAGAGAGAGGAGAGAGAATCCCAAGCAGACTCCACACTGTCAGCACAGAGCCCAATGTGAGGCTTGAATTCACAAAACTTCCAAAGCATGACCTGAGCGGAAACCAAGAGTCTGAAGCTTAACTGACTGAGCCACCCAGGCGCCCCTATGATTTTCAACTGTACAGGGGGTAAGTTCCCCAAACCTCTCATGTTGTTCAAGGGTCAACTATAATTCCTTTGTGGTTACTTTTGTCCTTAGAATATCTACCTACCACTAAGTGTGTTCTGTCAGAGGACTGTGTCTAAAAGTTACCTTAGTTTATTCTATTTCTTATATATTGTATTAATTTGAAATAAAGTTTGGTTTGTTTTTCTTTGGATGCAATTGGAGTGATTATTTTATCCTGTATAATTTTATTTTTGAATATGTGAAGTATTAATATGGTTCAAAAGTCAAACCATATAAAAAGTTCAACTCAGTTAATTCTAACTCCCAGCACTATCCCAATAATAACATTACTTCCCACTCTCTCTGAGTATGAGTTTTATTATCTTAATTTATTTTTCTAGCTTTCTTTCCACAAAAATAACAAGTGCATACATTGCCTTCAGGATTTCTTTTTCTTTCTTATAAAACAATGGGGCATGAAGCATTATTTGCCCTTTATATTTTTCACCTATTATGTCTCAAAAACCATTCCATAGCAGGTTATAGAGATTCCATACACTTGTTTGTTTATGCTGCCACACAAATACATTATGTTAGGTTGCTTTCAATATTTTTTCACACAAATAATAACTCAGTGAATAAATTTGTCTATGTGATATTTTATGTTTGTCATCGTATCTTTAGTTAAACCCTAGAAATGGGATTGTGCCACTTGGCCCTCTCACTAGCAGTGTAGGAGGTCTGTTTCCCCACAGTTTTACCTACAGAGTGTTGCAACAGGCTTTTAAATTCTTACACACTTTGTAGGTGCTATCTTGTGGTAGTTTTAACTTGCATTTCTCTTAATAAGAGTGAAAATGAGCGTATTTTAAAATGTTTAAGATGTTTTACAAATCAGTTTTTCCATATGTCATTCATTAATTTGCCCTTTTATATTGAAGTATAATTGACATACAATATCATATTAGTTTCAGGTGTACATCATAGTGATTTGACATTTTTGTACATTACAAAAGGATCCCCATGGTAAGTCTAGTTACCTCTGTCATATTCAAAGTGATTACAATATAATTACTGTATTACCTATGTTGCATACTACATCCCTATGACCTATGTATTTTATAACTGGAAGTTTATACTTCTTAATCCTCTTCACCTATTATGCCTGTCCCCCAACCAAAATTTGTTTCCTGTATCTATGAGTGCGTTGCTATTTGGTTTTGTTTTATTGGTTTCGGATTCCACAAAAAATGAAATAATACAGTTTTTTACTTTCTCTGGCTTATTTCACTTAGCATAATGCCCTCTAAGTCCATCCATATCTCTCCATGTTGTCACAAATGACAAGATTTCATTCTTTTTTTAGGACTGAGTAATAGCACATCTTCTTTACCCATTCATCTAGCAATAGACACTTAGGTAGTGCTTTCATATCTTGGCTATTGTAAACAATTCTTCAATAAATATAGGGTGCTATTGGTGTTTCACTTCCTTTGGGTAAATATCCATAAGTGGAATTGCTGGACTGTATGGCAGTTTTATTTTTTTAGAAATGTTTATTTACTTATTTTGAGAAAGAAAGAGGGAGAGCATAGGGGAAGGACAGAGTGAGAGGGAGAGAGAGAATTCCAAGCAGACCCTATACTGACATGGAGCTCAATCTTGCTATCTGTAAGGTCATGACCAGAGCCGAGATCAAGAGTTGGAACCTCAACCAACTAAGACACACATGCACCATGGTAGTTCTATTTTTAATATTTTGAGGACCTTCCATACTGTTTTCCCAAGGGGCTGCACCAATTTACATTCTCACCAACATTGTACGAGTGTTCCCTTTTCTCCACATTCTTAACTAACACTTGTTATTTCTTGTGTTTTTGATAATAGCCATTCTGACAGGTGTGAAATTATGGTTTTTATTTGTATTTCTCTGATGATGAGTGACGTTGAGCATCTTTTCATGTGTCTGTTTGCCATCTGTAGGTCTTCTTTAGAAAAGTGTCTATTCAAGTCTTCTGCCAATTTTTTTAATTCGGTTGTTTTTTTTTTAATATTAATGTGTTTAATATATATATTTTTTAATTTTATTTTTTATTTTTTAAAGTTTTTTTACATTTACATACAAATTAGTTAGCATATAGTACAATGATTTCAAAAGTAGATTCCGTAGTGCTCCTTCCCATTTAGCCCATCCTCCCTCTCACAGCCCCTCCAGTAACCCTCAGTTTTTCTCCATATTTATGAGTCTCTTCTGCTTTATCCCCCTCCCTGTTTTTATATTATTTTTGTTTCCCTTCCCTTATGTTCATCTGTTTTGTCTCTTAAAGTCCTCACACGAGTGAAGTCATATGATTTTTTTTTTCTCTGACTGACTAACTTCACAACGCAATAACCTCTAGTTCCATCCACGTCGTTGCACATGGCAAGATTTCATTCTTTTTGATTGCCGAGTAATACTCCATTGTGTGTGTGTGTGTGTGTGTGTGTGTGTGTATACCACAACTTCTTTATCCATTCATCCATTGATGGATTTTGGGCTCTATCCATACTTTGGCTATTGTTGATAGTGCTGCTATAAACATTGGGATGCATGAGTCCCTTCATTTTTTTTTTTAATTTTTTTTTTCAACGTTTATTTATTTTTGGGACAGAGAGAGACAGAGCATGAACAGGGGAGGGGCAGAGAGAGAGAGGGAGACACAGAATCGGAAACAGGCTCCAGGCTTGAGCCATCAGCCCAGAGCCGACTTGGGGCTCGAACTCACGGACCGCGAGATCATGACCTGGCTGAAGTCGGACGCTTAACCGACTGCGCCACCCAGGCGCCCTGCATGAGTCCCTTCAAAAGACCACACATATATCCCTTGGATAAATGCCAAGTGGTGCAATTTCTGGGTCATAGGGTAGTTCTATTTTTGGTTTTTTGAGGAACCTCCATACTGCTTTCCAGAGTGGCTGCACCAGCCTGCATTGCCACCAACAATGCAAAAGAGATCCTCTTTCTCCGCATCCTCGCCAACATCTGTTGTTGCCTGAGTTGTTAATGTTAGCCATTCTGACAGGTGTAAGGTGTTATCTCATGGTGGTTTTGATTTGTATTTCCCTGATGATGAGTGATGTTGAGCATTTTTCATGTGTCGGTTGGCCATCTGGATGTCTTCTTTGGAGAAGTGTCCATTCATGTCTTTGCCCATTTCATCACTGGATTATTTGTTTTTTGGGTGTTGACTTTGATAAGTTCTTTATAGATTTTGGATACTAACCCTTTATCTGATATGTCATTTGCAAATATCTTCTCCCCTTCTGTCGGTTGCCTTTTAGTTTTGCTGACTGTTTCCTTCACTGTGCAGAAGCTTTTTATTTGGATGAGGTCCTAGTAGTTCATTTTTGCTTTTGTTTCCCTTGCCTCTGGAGATGTGTTGAGTAAGAAGTTGCTGTGGCCAAGATCAAAGAGGTTTTGCCTGCTTTCTCCTCGAGGATTTTGATGTTTTCCTATCTTACATTTAGATCTTTGTGCGTGGTGTAAGAAAGTGGTCCAGGTTCATTCTTCTACATGTTGCTGTCCAGTTTTCCCAGCACCACTTGCTGAAGAGACTGTCTTTATTCCATTGGATATTCTTTCCTGCTTTGTCAACAATTGCTTGGCTATATGTTTGTGGGTCCATTTATGGGTTCTCTATTCGGTTCCATTCATCTGAGTGTGTTCTTGTGCCACTACCATACTGTCTTGATTCTTACAGTTTTGTAGTATAGCTTGAAGTCTGGGATTGTGATGCCTCCTGCTTTGGTTTTCTTTTTCAAGATTGTTTTGGCTATTCAGGGTCTTTTCTGTTTCCATACAAATATTTGGATTATTTGTTCTAGCTCTGTGAAGAATGCTGGTGTTGTTTTGATAGGGATTGCATTGAATATGTAGATTGCTTTGGGTAGTATCGACATTTTAACAATATTTGTTCTTCCTATCCAGGAGCATGGAATCTTTTTTCCATTTTTTTGTGTCTTCTTCAATTTCTTTCATAAGCTTTCTATAGTTTTCAGTGTATAGATTTTTTACCTCTTTGGTTAGATTTATTCCTAGGTATTTTATAGTTTTTGGTGCAACTATAAATGGGATTGATTCCTTGATTTCTCTGTCTCTTCATTGTTGATGTATAGGAATGCAACCGATTTCTGTGCATTGATTTTATATCTTGCAACTTTGTTGAATTCATGAATCAATTCTAGCAGTTTTTTGGTGGAATCTTTTGGGTTTTCCATATAGAGTATCATGTCATCTGCAAAGTGAAAGTTTGACCTCCTCCTGGCTGATTTGGATGCCTTTTATTTCTTTGTGTTGTCTGATTGCCGAGGCTAAGACTTCCAATACTATGTTAAATAACAGTGGTGAGAATGGACATGCCTGTCTTGTTCCTGACATTAGGGGGAAAGCTCTCAGTTTTTCCCCACTGAGGATGATATTAGCATTGGGTTGTTCATATATGGCTTTTATGATCTTGAGGTATGCTCCTTCTATCCCTACTTCCTTGAGGGTTTTTATCAAGAAAGGATGCTATATTTGGTCAAATGCTTTCTCTGCATCTGTTGAAAGGATCACATGGTCCTTGTCCTTTCTGTTATTGATGTGATGAATCACATTGTTGCGGATATTGAACCATCCTTGTATCCCAGGTATAAATCCCACTTGGTCATAGTGAATAATTTTTTAATGTATTGTTGGATCCGGTTGGCTAATATCTTGTTGAGGATTTTTGCCTCCATGTTCATCATGGAAATGGGTCTATAGTTCTCCTTTTTAGTGGGGTCTCTGTCTGGTTTTGGAATCAAGGTCATGCTGGCTTCAGAGAAAGAGTTTGGAAGTTTGCCTTCCATTTCTATTTTTTGGAACACCTTCAAGAGAATAGGGGTTAACTCTTCCTTAAATGTTTGGGAGAATTCCCCTGGACAGCCATCTGGCCCTGGACTCTTGTTCTTTTGGCAGATTTTTGATTACTAATTCAATTTTCTTACTAGTTATGGGTCTGTTCAAATTGTCTTTTTCTTCCTGTTTCAGTTTTGGTAGTGTATATGTTTGTAGGAATTTGTCCATTTCTTCCAGAGTGCCCATGTTATTAGCTTATAATTGCTCATAATATTCTCTTATTATTGTTTTTATTTCCGCTGTGTTGGTTGTAATCTCTCCTCTTTCATTCTTGATACTATTTATTTGGGTCCTTTCCTTTTTCTTTTGATCCAACTGGCTAGTGGTTTATCAATGTTGTTAATTCTTTCAAAGAACCAGCTTCTGGTTTCGTTGATCTGTTCTATTGGTTTTTGTTGTTGTTGTTGTTTTGGTTTTGATAGCATTAATTTCTGCTCTAATCTTTATTTTTTCCTGTCTTCTGCTGGTTTGGGGTTTTATTTGCTGTTCTTTTTCCAGCTCCTTAAGGCATAAGGTTTCGTTGTGTATCTGAGATCTTTCTTCCTTCTTAAGGTAGGCCTGGATTGCTATATACTTTCTTCTTATGACCACCTTTGCTGTGTCCCAGAGGTTTTGGGTTGTGGTGTTATCATTTTCATTGACTTCCATATACTTTTTAATTTCCTCTTTAACTGCGTGGTTAGCCCATTCATTCTTTAGTAGGATGTTCCTCAGTCGCCAAGTATTTGTTACCTGTCCAAATTTTTTCTTGTGGTTGATTTTGAGTTTCATAGCGTTGTGGTCTGAAAATATGCACGGTATGATCTCGGTCTTTTTGTACTTACTTAGGGCTGATTTCTGTCCCGGTATATGGTCTATTCTGGAGAACGTTCCATGTGCACTGGAGAAGAATGTATATTCTGCTGCTTTAGGATGAAATGTTCTGAATATATCTGTTAAGTCCATCTGGTCCAGTGTGTCATTCAAAGCCATTGTTTCCTTGTTGATTTTTTGAATAGATGATCTGTCCATTGTTGTGAGTGGGGTGTTGAAGTCTCCTACTCTTATGTTTTTACTATTGATGAGTTTCTTTATGTTTGTAATTCATTGATGTATACATTTGTGTGCTGCCACATTTGGCGCATAAATGTTCACAATTGTTAGGTCTTCTTGATGGATAGACCCCTTGAATATGATATAATGCCCTTCTGCATCTCTTGATACAGTCTTTACTTTAAAGTCTAGATTGTCTGATACAAGAATGGCTACTCCAGCTTTCTTCTGTTGACCATTAGCATGACAGATATTTCTCCATCCCCTTATTTTCAATCTGAAGGTGTCTTTAGGTTCTAAAGTGGGTATCTTGTAAACAGCATATAGATGGATCTTGTTTTCTCTTCCATTCTGTTACCCTATGTCTTTTAATTGGAGCATTGAGTCCATTGACGTTTATTTTTTTTAATATTTTTAAAGTTTTTATTTATTTTTGAGACAGAGAGAGACAGAGCATGAGCAGGGAAGGAGCAGAGAGAGGGAGACACATAATCTGGAGAAGCTCCAGGCTCTGAGCTGTCAGCACAGAGCGTGACATGGGGCTTGAACTCACAGACTGTGAGATCATGACCTGAGCCAAAGTCAGACGCTCAACCAACTGAGCCACCTAGGAGCCCCTAGTCCATTGATGTTTAGAGTGAGTACTGAAAGATATGCATGTATTGCTATTTTGATGCTTGTAGAGTTGGAGTTTCTGGTGGTGTTCTCTGGTCCTTTCTGATCTTTGTTGCTTTTGGTATTTATTTATTTATATATATTTTCATCTTTTCTCCCCTCAGAGAGTCCCTCTTAAAATTTCTTTCAGGCCTGGTTTAGTGGTCACAAACTCCTTTAATTTTTGTTTGGGAAACTTTTTATCTCTCCTTCTATTTTGAATGACAGCCTTGCTAGATAAAGAATTCTTGGCTGCATATTTTTCTGATTCCTCACACTGAATATATCCTGCCACTCCTTTCTGGCCTGCCAAGTTTCTGTGGATAGGTCTGCTGCGAACCTGATCTGTCTTCCCTTGTAGATTAGGGACTTTTTTTTCCCTTGCTGCTTTCATGATTCTCCCTTTGCCCGAGTATTTGTGAATTTGACTATGATATGCCTTGTTGATGGTCTGTTTTTGTTGAATCTAATGGGGGTCCTCTGTGCTTCCTGGATTTTGATGTCTGTGTCTTTACCCGGGTTAGGAAAGTTTTTCTTTATGATTTGCTCACATAACCCTTCTATCTCTATTTCTCTCTCTTCCTCTTCTGGGACCCCTATGCTTCTGATGTTGTTCCTTTTTAATGAGTCACTGATTTCTCTAATTTTTAGATTGTGCTCTTTTGCCTTAATCTCCCTCTTATTTTCTGCTTCATTTTACTCCATATGTTTGTCCTCTATATCACTGATTTTCTGTTCTGCCTCATCTATCCTTGCTGCTGTGTCATCCATTCGAGACTGCAGCTCAGTTATAGCATTTTTTTTTATTTCATCTGACTAGTTTTACTTCTTTTATCTCTGCAGAAAGGGATTCTAATGTATTTTCGACTCTAGCTAGTATTCTTATTACCATGATTCTAAATTCTGATTCAGACATCTTACTTGTTTCTGTGTTGGTTACTTCCCTGGCTATTGTTTCTTCCGGCTCTTTCTTTTGTGGTGAATTCCTTCGTTTCATCATTTTGAAGGGAGAAAAGGAATTAATGAGGTAGAAAAATTAAAATTAAAATTTTAGAAATGTTAAAATTAAAAAATTAAAAGGACACGCAAACAAAAAAAATTGAATACAGGATGCTAGATCTTAGGTGTGTTTTGTTCTAGGTGTTGAAAGTGGTTTGATAGATTAGAGAAAAAGCGGAGGGGGGTGGAAATGAAATCGTTCGAGAATTTGAAAATATGAATACACTGAAGTAGACTAAAATGAAATGATAGGAGTAAAATAAAATTTGAAAAAAATTTACATAAAAGTAAAGAATATAGTAGAAAAAAGTAATGAAAAATATTTTTAATAAAAATTGAAACTAAAAATGAATTTTTTCTCTTTCTGTATTCTAGAAAAAGAAAAGAAATGAAAAAGAGAAAAAAGAAAAAAGGAAATCATTTGATAATTTGAAAAAGTTAATACACTGTAGTAGACTAAAATAAAATGATGGAAGTAAAATAGAATTTGGAAAAATTTACATAAAAGTAAAAAATATAGTAAAAATTAAAGAAAAATATTTTTAATAGAAATTGAAAATAAAAATGAGGTATATATTTCTGTATTCAAGACAAAAGTAAAGAAATGAAAAAGAGAAAAATGAAAAAAAAAGGAAATTGTTTGAAAATTTGAAAAAGTGAATACAATGAAGAAGACTTAAGTAAAATGATGGAAGTAAAATAGAATTTGAGAAAATTTACACAAAAGAAAAACATATAGTTAAAAAACTAAAGAAAAATATTTTTAATAAAAATTGAAAATAATAATGAATTTTTTTTCTCTTTCTGTATTCAAGAAGTGAAAAAGAGAAAAAAGAAAGAAAGAAAATTGAATAGATGGACTTGCTAACAGATTGAAATAGGACTGAAATTACTTCGTTTTGGCCGAGAATTCAGACTGTGAAGCACTTTATAGTCCATAAACTAAGCAGGCAATGAGACGTGTGTTCTTGAAGAGCGAGGATGGCCCCGCTGGGCGGGGCTCAGTGTAATGACTCCGCTCTCCACTAGATGACGCTGCTAGCCTACCTGCGTGGGTTGTTGCGGTGTTCATAGGTGCGTATGCGAATGCGCAGGAGCGGTGAAAATGCGTCACCCACCTACACAGTGGTGTATGGGAACTTTTCTAGTATGGGAACTTTTCTCTCTGAACAGCAATCAGCAATTGTGCACCCGTCCTCTGTCTTCAGACTTCGTCCACTCCTCCCTTCACTTGGTCACTCCCCGTGACCAAGCCCCAGGCAGTACCTCTCTCCTGAATTTTGTCTCTGATGTGGCTGTTTTCCCCAGCCCCTTACTTCTGAAGAACTGAGGTTTTGACCCGTTCCGTCCCTCTGCGCGAGGGTCTCACCCAGCAGTGGCCGAATGTCGGCTGCACCCAGGAACCCTTGCTGGACCCTGCTGCTGCCGGTGCCCCAAGACTGTGGCCAGGTGCCAGCCTGCCCCAGAAAAAGTTTGCAAGACAGTATAGCAGCAGTGTTTCAGGGATTGTGGAAAATCACAACACATCCGGCACCAGGCTTCACCTTTAACGACCTTGCCCCAGCACAGCAAATGTGGCAGTTCTCTGGGGTCTGCTGGGACCAGGTGGCTTCAACAGTTTCTACCAAAGCAGTGGGACCGCTTTTCTCCGTATGGCTCGAGAACCTCCCGGACCCCACTCTGTTCCTGGGGATTCGCCCTTCCCACCAGAGCACCACCAGGTATTGAGCCGTGGAGTTGCAGCCTTTGCGCTCCCCTTGTTTACAGTCTTAATGGAATTTAAGCCCTCTTCTTTCTCCTTTCTTCTTTTTTAGTTTAGTCCCTGCGGCTGTTTTTAATTTTCCACTTTCTCTCCAGCTGCTTATGGAGAGGGGTGCTTTTCCTGTATTCTCCCCGTTTCTGTCCTCTCTCCGCCTGCAAAAGCAGCCCTCTGCTCACAGCGGCTTCTTTCTCCCCAAGTTCACCTCCCTAATTCTGTGGTTCAGGTTGTGCAGATTGTGTTAATCCTCAAATCAGTATTCTAGGTGTGCAGGATGGTTTAGTGTTGGTCTGGCTGTATTTCATGGACGTGAGACACACAAAAAACTTCCATGCTGTTCCGCCATCTTGGCTCCTCCTATATATATTTTAGTATATTATTTATTTTCTTTTTAGAGAGGGAGAGCACCAGTAGGTGAGAGAGAGAGAGAGAGAGAGAGAGTAGAGAGAGATAGGGAGAGGGAGAGAATCTTAAGCAAGTTCTATATTCAGTGCAGAGCCCAGATTGGGGCTCAGTCCCACAACCCTGGGAATCATGACCTGAGCCAAATCAAGAGTCAGATGCTAAACCAACTGAGCCACCTAGGTGCCCCAGGTTTATATATTTTAGATTAAACTTTTATCAGATGTAAGATTTGCAAATATCTTCTCCCATTCAGTAAGTTGCCTTTTTGTTTTGTTAATGATTTCCTTCACTGTGCAAAAAATGTTTAATTTGTTGTATTCCTTTTTTTTTTTTTTTTTTTTTTTTTTTAAATTTTAGCTCTTTTTAGCCTTGCTTGAGGAGACTGGTCAGAAAAAAAATATTAAGACCCATGCCAAAGAATTTACTTCCTATGATTTCTAGGAGTTTTATGACTTTAGGTCTTACATTCAAGTCTTTAATCCATTTTGAATTTATTTTTCTGTATGTTGTAAGATAGTAATCTAGTCTCATTCTTTTGCATGCAGCCATGCAGTTTTTCTAGCACCAGTTATTGAAGAGACTGTCTTTTCCACACTATATAATCTTACCTCCTTTCTCATTGATTAATTGACCATATATGCTTGAGTTTATTTCTTGTCTCTCTCTTCTCTTTGAGTCTGTTTTAATGCTTGTATCATATTGTTTTGGTTACTATGGCTTTGTAGTACAGTTTGAAATCAGAGAGATAATACCTCTCGCTTTATTCCTTCTCAAGATTGCTTTGGCTATTTACAATTTTTGTGGTTCCATACAAATTTTATGATTTTTTTGTTGTAGTTCTGTGGAAAATGCCATTGGTATTTTCACGGAAGGTGGATTTAATCCGTAGATTACTTTGGGTGGTATGGAGATTTTAATGGTATTAATTCTTCTAATCCATGAGCATGCTATGTCTTTACAGTTTTTGTGTTTTCAATTTCTTTCATTAATGTCTCATAGTTTTTAGTGTATGGGTATTTCACCTCTTTTGTTATAATATTAGCTATTTTATTCTTTTGATGCAAATGTAAATGAGATTATTTTCTTAATTTATCTTTCTGATAGCTCTCTTTTAGTGTATACAAATACAATGAATTTCTGTATGTTATTTTGTGTCCTGCAACTTTACTGAATTTAATTATTAGTTTTAATAGACTTAGAGGAGTTTTTATAATTTTATATATATATTATCATGTCATCTGCAAATAGAGACAGTTTTACTTATTTCTCTCTGATTTGGATGCCTTTTATTTCTTATTCTAATTTCTGTGGCTAGGATTTCCAATACCATGTTGAATAAAAGTGGCAAGGATGCTCATCTTTATCTTGTTCTAATCTTAGAGGAAAAGCTTTCAGTTCTTCACCATTGAATATGATGTAAGCTGTGGGTTTGTCATATATAGCTTTCATTATGTTGAGATTCATTTCTTCTATATCCACTTTGTTGAGTTTTTATCATAAATCATGGTTCAATTTAGTCAAATGCTCTTTCTGCATCTATTGAGATAATTGTATGTTTTTTATCCTTTGTTCTGTTAATGTGGTATGTCACATTGATTGATTTCTGGATGTTGAACCATTCTTGCATCCCTGGAATAAATCCCACATAATTGTGATGTATGATTCTTTTAACATAATGTTTAATTTGATTTGCTAATGTTTTATTGGGGATTTTTGCATCTAAGTTCATCAGGGATATTGGCCTATAATTTTTCTTTATGGTGTCTTTCTTTATGGTTTTGTTATTAGGGTAAGTTTGGCCTTGTAAAATGAGTTTGGAAGTATCACCTCCTCAATATTTTGGAATAATTTGAAAAGGATAGGTACCAATTCTTCTTTAATATTTCATAAAATACACCTGTGAAGCTGCCGGGTTCTGGATTGTTGTTTTGGGAAATTTTTAAATTACTGATTCAATTTCATTACTTATAATCTATCTATTCAGATTTTGTATTTCTTTGTGATTCAGTATTAGGTCTTATTTTTCTAGGAATTTATCCATTTCTTCTATGTTTTCCAATTTTTTCGCATAGTGTAGTAATCTCTTTTGATTCTTTATATTTCTGTGGTGTCAGTTGTAAGTTTTTCATTTCTGATGTTATTTATTAGAATCCTCTTCTTTTTTTGTTGGTGAGTCTGACCAGCTTTATTGATCAATACTTTGTCCTTTTAATAAATTGAGGATTTGGTCTTTTTATTTTCCAGTTTTTAAGAGTCCCTTATATATTAGACCTTTATCTGTGATATATGTTACATACATTTTTTTTCCAGTTTTTTGGTTTTCTTTTGACTTTGTTCATGGTATTTTTCCATATGATTGTTATTCCTTTTCAATGTAGTTGAATTTACCAATATGTTCTCTTATTGAATCTAGATTTTAAGTCATAATTACAAAGGTTTTCCAAAAATCAATTTATTTAAAAAATGTGTTTTCTTCTAATACTTATATTAACAATGCTCCTTTGAAAGTGGAGTAGGCCCTTTTAATAATGCAGATGGCATTCCAAATGTAACTCAGGACTGTCCCAGGAAAACAGGGAAATATAGTTACTTGTTTATGGGTACTATCGTGTTTAAACTAAAGAACTAACATCTATATCATTTACTTTATTTTCGTACTTAACTTTAGGATAAAGCTATAGCTGTTCTGCTTTCTCAACTAAAATATTTGATAGTTCTCTTATAAATGGCAGTACTACACTGTTAGGCAAAAATTTGCTATATTTTCAGATATCATATTGCAGGACAAATATGTATTATGCATGTTCTGCCGTTTAAAGCTACACCGATTAAGGAAAGGTGAGGTGTAGCATGCATTTATTCTGCCCAAGAGTTGAGTTCCAGATCTTTATTTTCACATAATCACTAACAATTATACTTTGTAAAAGAAATGATTAGTCATTTTTAATTTTTCTAAATGGCAGAAATTCTATATCATTCTTGATATTCTTCTGTAACTGTTGTCATCAGTTAAAAAAAGAGTAAATACAACCATCCACATTAGAGCCAAATTAATTTCAGTGGGGGAAAGCAAATTAGCCCCTACCCATAAGTTTAATTTGTACCGATGTTTTTACCAATGTTATTTCAACTAATCCTTCAGAGATCATAATATTGTCTATATTACCATCCTCATGTAAGAATGCTAGAAACAGAGGCCCAAAATTTAAGTAATCTGCCAAAAGGCAGAAAGAAATAAAGTGAGTATATAAACTCAAGAATGCATCACTCCAAAGACCTTACTTTTCCACAATACTTTGTGGCTTCAGATGAGAAACAAATTGCAAAGTTTTCTAGGAATTTCTCAGTGTAGTGTTTTTACTTGTTTGGCTGTCATATGTTAACAATGTAGCTAGCTGTAAGCTCCCGTGACGCCCAAATTATCACTCTACTTCACACACAATTTAAAGATGAGCCCATATTCCAGTGAAACGGAGCACAACAAATCACAGAAAACAAGTTCCAATGCAGTCATGCTGATAATCCTCCCAGATCACTACTCAAGTGGGTGTTGTCTATCCCTGTGTGCAGGGATATATGCCTCCTTCATTTAGATTTCCCCCCATTTTGTTGTCATCTTTACAAGCGATGTGTGTTCTTGGGACATGGAGTTTCTTTAAAAGCTTCTTTCAGTAGACCATTGAGGGATGGATTCGCTTCTTCTCAGGGTCTGAGAAATTAAAGGACATGCATAGCCTCAGGCCCTCATTCTGAAAGCACTATCCATTCCTTATACAATGACAAAAGAAGCAGCAAAGCCAACCTTTTATTTTCCCACCTTGGACTTCGATCTATTTAGTAATGCCATGACATTTCTATCAGGTTTCCTCCATAAGGCCCTTTCAGAACACAAATAAAAGAATGAATACAGGAGCTGAGCTTTCTCCCATTCAACTTTCAGCTCTGTTAGTTTTCAATACCAGAAATGTATTTAAAACTGGATAAGGTTTGTTAACTCTTATATACCACTGTCACTCATCCAGATAGAAAAGAATAAAACTATATATGTGATAAGATTTGCAATTCAAATCAAACCATTTCACTTTGAAAATATAGAGTGTTGTGGTTTGGGGAAGACAGACAGGGAAGGCGGGAATAAAGTTCCAAATTTGCCATTAGTAATAATATTGCTGTTGTTATTCATGAAGCTATATAATTTTGCATATTCTTTAGCAAATATTATAATAAAGGTTTTCTAATCAGATTATACTTTATATTTGATCTGAGCTATGCTTTATTAGCACGTCAGCTTTTAGAAAAAGTATATTTCCCAACAGATTTAGAATTTTAAAACCATGAAAGCCAAAGAAAGATATTTGAGAATTTTTCAAAATATTTGTGTATTTTAAGTCAGATGTTATAGACCTCATCCATATTTCATACAACTTAGGGAATTCCTGTAAAGAAGCAGACAAGGAGAACTGAATGGGTGTAATTATAATCTTTTCATACACAAAACACAACAAAACAAAACAAAGAACAAACTCTTTTCATAGCAGTTAAGCTAAATTTCACTGCCTGTCAGTCCGATAGCATTATTTTAATAATTCTGTAAGAAGCTTACTCCAATGACTTCAACTTACTTTAACTTGAAAAATAAACTCAACACTTTCTTTGAATAACATTGGCATCAAAATGCATTGGATTAATTTAATTTAAATTGAACTTAGGGATTTTCTGAAATGAAAACATCATAATAAATGTTTTCAAGTTCTGTGCTTTGAGTAGTGATTGTGTGATATATCACAGATCTTTGGGAAAAAAATGTAGACTCAAAGGAAATTATATGAATTCATCATATGTCTACTGTGCACATGTACTTAGGCTAGGTTCAGTAGTGGAAAATAAATTCTATCCCCCACACCCATTCATTTATAAATGAATCAGATACAGGTAATAGAGAAAAGCTTTGGCATTGTTATGCTAAACCTCCTGAATCTAAGAACTACCCATATGGACCCATATAGGTGGTCCCTAAGCAGCCAGATTTATCTACTGATTTTTCCCAGCCCAAATTGATTTGCCTAGCAGCAGCACACCTGAATCAAGAAGAGCCAATCAGGTGCTTTATCCCAAAGGTTTGGAGTTTTGATCTGCAGAGCAATATCTGGGTTCTGATTTGTGGCTAAAACAGGCCTATGGTCCTTCTATGATAAGCAAATATGGGACATTCTACAGCCAAGATCTCTAAAATGACTCTTATTCCTACCCTTTTGGAAACTTAGTAGATCAGCTCATCCTTGGATTCTGTGAGGTTACCCAATATTCTTTAAATAATTTTCTTAATTATACTACCTCAAGTTAGTTCCTATTAACTGTGACTGAAAGAATGTTAGCAGAAATTCTCCCTGTTTAACCTTTTCCCTGATATACCTCTTTATTTTTAATACCAAAATTTTACAGAATCTTCATACCTGTCAATATAATGTTTTGGGTGATGTTTATAGAGAAAAATATATATTATTCCCAAGTGATTTATATATATATATATATATATATATATACACACACAAATATATCTATATCTATATCTATAGAGAAAAATATGTATTATTCCCAAGTGATTTATATATATATATATATATATATACACACACACACAAATTATATCTATATCATCTATATCTATATATCTATATCTATATCTATATCTATATCTATATCTATCTATATATTTAACAAAATTACGTGTAAGAATAAATTCTAGAGTTACATTCTAAATTCAGCCAATAGTCTAGGGCACCTGGGTGGCTCAATTGGTTAAGCGACCGACTTCGGCTCAGGTCATGATCTTGCAGTTTTTGAGTTTGAGCCTCACGTTGGGCTCTGTGCTGACAGCTCAGAGCCTGGAGCCTGCTTCAGATTCTGTGTCTCCCCCTCTCTCTACCCCTCCCCTGCTCACACTCTGTGTTTCTCTGTCTCTCAGTAATAAATAAATGTTAAGAAAATTAAAAATAAATAAAATAAATAAATTCAACCAATAGACTATTAGAGTCATGTGTGGACATTTTCAAAAGCATGTCCAATGTCAAAAGTGGAAATGTCCATCTCAGATGTGGCTGGTACTAAGAAAGGTCATTACTCTATACAAAGCCATCTTAACTGATGCTCAGGAAGAAATGTTTTAAGCATTTAACATTCTAATGTAGAGCTACCTTCTGATGTCTTAGTTACAGTTCTGGAACCTGGTTGAAAGTTTTGCTTGATTATGAAATATACATTTTCCTGGCTAAAAAAATAAGTTTAAAAGAGGTTTCATCCCCCACCCCCTGGCTTTTTCTTTCCTTTTTTACCCCCAGTTAGGAATTGCTTTGTAAACTTGAACAGGAAATTCCCATCCTTAAATTTGCCCACAGATGGTCAAAGTTTATGGGATGAGATGACACAAATACAATGTTGAATGTGGTGTGCCCCACAAGAAGGTAAAGAATAAAACTATAGGGATTCAGAGGAAACAGAGGAATTGACACCTGATATCATGTAAGAGATGTTTGCAAGCAAATCAAAAAGGTGAAGAGTTGAGACTAAGATTTTGAAGCTATTTGCATAGAGGTAAGAGATAAAAGATTGCCAAAAAAAGAGATTTTGTTAGAGAAAATATAGTTGAGAAGCCTTTTGGATGTATAGTACTTAGTATTATGACGGGAGCATATCTTTGAAATCATGTGCTAACACATGTATGATATGTGGTTTTCTTAGGAAATGACAAAGGCCTTTATCAAATTCCCCTTCCAAACAGCTGAAAATTAAACTACAATTTTCAAGAAACTGTTGTGATTATTAATTTTTTCAGTTGTGCTTTCCATAAAAAATATGAAAAAGAAAGTTTAAGGTTATATAAGGAAAGAATTTGACAATATTTTCCAGCAATGTTTGAATCAAGACCACTTTCTTAGGGAAACACATCAATGGAATGCTCACATAAGCAAAAGGATTATCATCACTGAGTTAAAACATAGATTCAATTCATCTTGGGAGAGAATAGAGACAAAGATAATCTCTAAGCCACTTGAGAAAAAGTAGTATCCATACCAGAATGCTAGATCATAATGTGAGTGAAGAATTCTAACATACTGAGGAAAGAATATAGCAAATAAACAAATCTAAAATCTATTTAGGAAGAGAACCTTGGAAAATTATTACAGATATAAATAATGGTGTGCCCCATCCCTTCTTAAACCTATCTAGGAAGAAGCTAACCTGATGAAGCCCAAGAACCAAATGTGTTCATCCTGATGGTCTATGTCCATAACTGAAGGACTTAGGCATTAGGTTGTTTTAACTTGATGCCTTTTAACATTTTAAATCGTATACCAATCTTTCCAAGTCACATTTTACAATCACCAAATAGCATTTTGATTTTGATTTAGCTTCCTATGCACCTTTTTGAAATAGTAAGAAATATATATCCCCAGTTCCTATTAATATTTGGTATTTGACTCTGGTTCCTGACACAGAGCTTCAAAACCACTGTAATTTCCTGCGTGATAGGAGTGTCTGACACAGAGCTCCTAAATCCCTTGCAATTTCCTGGGTGATAGGAACATGTTTTGTTGTAATGAGGTGACTGTTGGCAGGCTGCTGGATAAGGGCTGATCACTAGAAAGACCAAGATTAGAAGCTTGGAACTTTTAGTCCTACCCACCCCACTCCTAGTCACCTGCCATCCTCCATAGAGGAAGAAGGGTTGGAAAATGAATTAATCATGCCTACATGATGAAGCCTCTTTAAAATCCTGAAGGTATGGAATTTGGAGAGATTCTGGGTTGTTGAATACATTCACATACTGGGAGGGTGGTGCATCCCAACTCCAGGGGGCCATAAGCTCCTATGCTTGGGACTCTTCCAGACCTTGCCCTATGTGGCTCTTTATCTGACCACTCATTTGTATCCTTTATCATATTCTTTACTATATAATAATCCAGTGAATGTAAGTGTTTTCCTGAGTTCTCTGAGCCTTTCTAGAAAACTATCAAACCCAAGGAAAGACTCATGGGAACCATAACTGATAGTCTGGTGGTCAGAAGTACAGGTGACCACCTAGGATTTGTAACTGGTGTGTGAAGTGGGGTCAGTCTTATGGGGCTAAGCCCTTAACCTATGGAATCTGGTGACTAACTCTAGGTAGATAGTATCGTCTATAATAGTGTAGACCTTAATTGAATTTTAGGACACCCAGGTAATATCAGAATTGGTCAGTATAGGAAAAGCAAAACAAAACAAAACATATCTAGTCACAGAAGTGTTCTGAATGAGTAATAGAGGAGAAACACAAGTTTTTCCTCATAAGCCTACAAGAAAAGAAATGATTAACTAGAGGATATAAGGGTCAACTCTTTTAGTAGTTTTATTTATTCCTAAAAATGAATATAGGAGTAACTTGGTTATTTACCATCTTTCACTATTTCAGAGAATTATAAAAATGTAAAATTCTAAAAGATAAAAAATTCTTAGAGTCACATGAAAAGACAATATGGCCTGGAAAATGATAAAGCCAAAAATATATCAATGCACAAAAACACAACCACATGGCCCATATACCAGACAGAAGTGAGGATGTAACATCATGGCACGAGGATGTGATCAAAACAAAGAACAAAGTGCAATCATTTTATATCACTCAAAAGAATAAGCAAACTGGTTGTTTGGAAGTCTGTTTTTGTTTTATTTGTTTTTCTGTTTCTAAGATCTGGAGTCAATTTTCCTCATGTAATATGATAAAGAGGAAACTACAGGTTTTTAATATCCCTAAAGTACGTATTCTGGTGAGTGAGTTTATATGATGCTTTCTTCTGACATGACTCAATGTAGGTCCATAGAATAATGTTGGTGTAAGACACAAGAGAATGAATGTATAAAGATGTGAAACAATCTTGTCCATTTATGTTCTTCTCAGATAGTTTATTCTCATAAAAGTAGAAAGTTTGTATTTCTAGAAAAATGTCTCGATTTCAGTTCTCCATAATCATTTTTTATCAACATAACAGTTGAAATTATAATCTCTGAACATTAACTGTAGTGAGTAAATACTCTCTTTTTAATGCAATTCATTTCTTTGATGAATGCGGAGTAAAGGCTTTTTTTATGAAAACTGTAAAATCCTAATTTCAAAATTTGCTTCAGTGTGTCTAAGTTGTTATCATTTACTCTTTATTGTAGACACTACTAGTAATCAAAACACAGTAATATTTGGTTTCCTTTTCCTTCTTGGATATAAATGAAGACTATACTTTCTGGTCTCTTTATAGTTAGGTGGACAGTGTGACCAGTTTAGGCCAATGAAACATGAACAAACATGATATAAGGCACTTCTTGAATAAGGCAATATAACCCCCCATAGACTTTTTAGTTTCCTTTCTTCCTCTACTGTAACAAAAGTGTTGATTTCATAGTGAGATGCAAAGCCACTAGGATAGAATCAAAACATCTTAGATCCTAGAGTTACTCACAGCAGAAAGCTGCCCTGGGGAGTCCAGACCTATGGTGAATTATGTGTGAATGATAAACTTTTTCTGTGTTAACCCATAAAATTTGAGTTATGGGTCACTGCAACAAGGCCTAGTTTATCCTAATATATCCTCCTATATAGCTTGTCAGGAAACTTGGCTCTTTCTCTTTTAATTATTATTTTAAGTAACAAGTAATAAATTGACATTCTGGTTTTTACCAAGTCACTAAACATTCATTGAGTGCTTATTATATGCCAGGCGCTGAACTGAAGAGAAAAAGATAATTTCTGACTTGGGGTGATCACAATCACAGAAGCAGGAAAAAAAAAGTATTTATATGTAATTAACATTCTGTTTGGTAAGAGAAATGATAGAGATATGCAAAAACCCATTCTGAGGAAAGGAAACTAATTCTGAGGAAGTAAATATACATCATTTGCTATTTGAACTTGAAACAGGGATTTTGTAGACTCGTAGGTTATACTAGTCACATACCCAAAATTATACATATTATATACCCAAAATAAATAAGTATAATATACAATAGTGGGTAGTCTAAATTATAAGTTGTAAATTCACATGGGACCAAATTTTATTTTTCAAATTTTCATAAAATAAAATTAAAAGCCCACTAAAAGTTTTTGCTCCTAATTTCCATTTGCAGGTGAGGGAAAGATTTCCTTGCACCAAACAAGCAGTTCTCCAGACATCAGCAGGGTGTCCTAGAATTCTGACACTATCTACCTGGAAAGGAATCTGCCCCTTCCCCCACCAATTTCAGATGTTAATTCTAAGTCCAGATTGTCACTTGTGCTTCTGACCAACTGGCTATAGACTGGAGGGAGATTCCAATGATCCCCTCTTTGGGTTCCATTAATTTGCTAGAACAGTTCACAGAACTCAGAGAAACATTTTACCTACTGGAATACCAGTTTATTATAAAAAGATACAGCTCATGAACAGCCAGATGGAAGAGATGCACAGGTCAAGGTATGAGAAAATGGTGTGAGGTATCCATGTGCTCTCACGGTGCTCCACTTTCCCCAAATCACCACATGTTTAGCAGTCCTAAAGCTCTCTAAACCCCATCCTTTGGGTTATTATGGAGGCTTAAATAATTGGCCACAGGAAACTGATTCAACCTCTAGCCCCCTCCCCTCCCCAGAGGTCAGGGGGATGGGATTGGAAGTTCCAACCCTCTAATCACATTGTTGGTTCTCCTGGCAACCAGCCCCTATCCTAATACAGGGTCCAAAATTCACCTCATTAACATAACAAAAGACACCTTTGTTTGTCTCAACACTTAGGAAATTCCAAGTGTTTTAGGTGCTCCGTGCCAGGAACAAGGGACAAAGACCAAATATCTGTTTCACAATATCACAATCACCAAGCCTCCTTTATGACTATTTATGGCCATGCAACTAAGCTGTAATGAAAAGAAATGTGAACAAAATAATGAATGTAAATTCTGGATTATACTATTAAAAGGAACTTGCTTATCCACCATTTCTCATTCCAATAGTTTAGAATAAAGACACAGTGTTGGTAAACCATCTTTGACCATGACAATGAGGAAAATATCATAGGATATTTAGGAGTCACAGATGAAATATGCCTGTGTCCCTAGATGGAGAAGGTTTTATCCTCTCTACTTGAGCTGTTCACCATCTCAGATCCTTAAGTAGTATAGCTCCTTCCTCTTCTTCCTTCTTGGGAGCGGGCTTACTCACAGAGAAAATATTCTAATTTGTCCTAATCAGTTAGCCAGGGAAGACAGTGGTTTCTCAGCCTTGCTTATGTAAGCATGTATAAGTCTGAAGTTCAGTATTTAAAAATACTTTCCCACAGCAATTAGCCTCTTCCTCAAATAACTAGGTTGTCCATACACTTAATATGTTTGTATGTGGGTTTCCCCTTTCTGAAACTCCAGTTGCAACATTTGTTAAGTGTGAACATCATTATCTGTCTACACCAAGAAATATTTCCATCTATACCATTTTCCTCCTCTGGAAAAGTAAATGGTTCCTTTGAGAAAATAATCAAATGTGAATATATACAATAAAATTGTAGTGAACATATGTATACTTTTTACTAAACATGAAACATGCAATATCCAACATATATAAAATTATGCACCATACATTAAATTCAAGGCTGATGCTTAACAGAACTGGAGGATAAAGATAACCCAGGCTGGTTGTAATGGAATTCTTTTTCCAGCCTATAGTGTCTGAAGTTACTTTTTTATGACCCCACTAATGTCACTTTGTAATAAGAGTTGAAAGAAGGCTTATTCAATTGACGCCTGTCTGCATTATAGAACCTGATTTGCATAAAAGGATAGAACAGTGCTTCCCTCTCCCAATATAAAAACCATTATTCTATATTAGGAGAGACTTTTCAACTCAAATCTCTGACTAAAAGCACATATTTACATATATAGTTCTTTCTATTTTCTTGTTTCACATTTCCCTTATTTCCCACAAGATAACAATAATATTTTTCTAAGACTGATATACTGTATCTACAGGTCTTTTATATAATACTAAGGATTTCATTTTCTAAGTATTTTCCTGTAGCTTTTCAATCATTACCATTTTTAAATCAACAAAAGAATATAGCTATGTTTCTTAGGTGTCATGTTGGAAGATAAGTTTGTTCACAGAGCAATTATAGATATTATAGTTATGGAAATGAGAGATTATGGGGGATAATAAATAGTCTAATACAAAATGTGAACTTTCTGAATATTCCACTCTTTAATGCCAGGAACGTATTTTAGGCAGTGCAAAAGGAAATGCTATTTTAAATACCTATAGAATATTCATGTTACTGTATTTCCTTTCTACTGTAATATGAACAGATAACATAAACATAATTATTTTACAATAATATATTATTTTTGTGTGAGGTGTGCAATATAAAATGCTATTTATACATATTTAGCTGTCTACATTCTTTTATGAAAGTAATTTATCCAGTGCTCAACAGCATTTAGTGAGCACTACTATTCCATAGACATTGATCTAAACACTGAAGATGTAGCTTTGAACAAGAAAGTAGAACTCATATATCTCTTGGAATTTATTTTCTAAGGGAATATGGGCAGCTAATTAACTTCAGATAAAGAAACATGGTATAAATAAAATAAAACTGGGCAATAGAGCCAGTAGGTAGGTGTATTAGTTTAGATAGGATTGGGAAATACTTTCTGAGAGAAAGATATTTGGGCTGAGATCTGAATGATGAATAATAGGCAACTCTGAGAAAATCTCTGGAAAATGCATTTTCAGGCACAGAGAACAGCAAGTGTAAACACTCAGGATAAACTTATGCCTGTGAGGAAATCAAAGAAGGCCAATAGGTGATGCATAGCAGCTGACGTGGAGATGAGGTCAAAACAATAGGCGTGAAGCAGACCAAGGAAGAGAGCTTACATACTATAGAATAGTTTTTGGATTTTATTCTAAAAGTCTCTAAAAGTAGAGAGGTGGTATGTCCTAAAGTTTAGCTTTAAAGTTTCATTCTAGATACTGTGGAGAAATTATTGAGGAGAATTGTATAAAAATATGCCACAATAAAAACAAATAATGCATATATGAGATTACTTCTGTGCTCAAGACGGAGTAACAGAGAGTGGATTTACCCATACCATATCCATACTGGAACAATGAAAAAACCAGACAAAATATAGCAATGGTTTTCAAGACATTGGACATGAGGTAATGAAGGGCAGTCATCCCTGAGAGATAACGGGGTAAGCCCTATAATTGCTCATGCTAAGTTTACAGTCTTGAGAAGGCTTCAGCACAGAGAGAAAGCAGGTGGGGCACAGTGGATTCCACTGGTTAAGGAGAGAGAGCTGAGATGGGAAGAACAAGCTTATTACAACTAGCAGGACAGAGTGCAAAGGAAAACAAAAGTGGACAGAGAGAAAACTCTCGAGGTTTACAGAGGGTACACTCAAATATTCAGCAGAGCCCAAATCAGTATATAAGAAAGAGGAAACTACTCAAGGCTATAGGAAGAATCACCTCAAAGGATTTGAAATAACAATAGCCAGCCCTCATGGAGAGCCAAAAATAATGCCTATTTGTTTGTTTCAAGTTTTCATTTAACTTCTAGTTAGTTAACATATAGTGTAATATTAGTTTCAGGAGTAGAATTTAGTGATTCATCACATATAATACGCAGTGCTCATCGCAAGTGCCCTCCTTAATGACCATTACCCATTTAACACATTTAACATTTTACCCACCTCCCCTCCAGCAACCGTGTTTGTTCTCTATAGTTAAAAGAAAAACAGTGCCTATTATCACAGTCAGACTGGAAAACCTCATTGTTCACATGGGGTAGAGTGCTGAGAAAGTTTTGTGTCCTGTAGTCATTTCCTAGAACTGTAGCAACAAACTTCCACAGATTGCATGGTTTAAACAAAAGAAATGCATTGTCTCCTGGATCTGGAGGTTAGAAGTCTGAAATCAAGGTGTTGGCAGAGTTGGTTCCTTATGAAGGTTTGAAAGAGAATCTGTGCCTTATCACTTTCTTAGCTTCTGTTGGCCCCAGGTGTTGAGTGAGCAGCATAGTTCCCATCCCCGCCCATATTTTGACATGGCCATCTTATTCCTGTGTGTGTCTGCCTCCAAACTCCCCCTTTTTATAATGATACCAGTCATATTAGGGCCCACAAAAGTGACTTCATTTTCACTTGTTTCCAGCTGCAACGACCATATTTCCAAATGATGTCACATTCTGACGAACTTCCACATCTCTTTTCCAGAGGGGACACAATTAAACCTCAGTTAATGGGAATGATCAGCTTTAGAAGAAACGCACCTCTAGTTCTACTTTTAAAAAGTCTTAAAAGAAATGTCAGAAAGAATCAAACTGTTTCCAGTAGCTTAGCTGTGTCCCAGAACAAAACTCAAGAATATTTATAGGGAAATAAAAAAATATCTAGCACCAAACAAGGTTAAATTTACAATGTCTGGCATCCAGTTAAAATTACCAGGCATGAAAGAAGGGCAGGAAAATATGAAACATACCAGGGAGAAAAATTAAACATTTGAAACAATGCAGAACTGCCACAGATATTAGAATTAATAGACAAGAATATTAAAATAGGCATTATAGTTGTATTAGAGAAGTACTAAAACCTAGGAGATTGAACATGTTAAGCAGAGAGTTGCAAAGTATATATATATGAAAATATATTTACATTTTATTCTCTGGAGATTGACTTCATTTATGGCATTTTGTCATTTTGTTTTTGGGCAGGAAGTACATATCATTTAGCAATAGATTCTTGGTGATGTCCTTAGTCTGATCACAATGTTTTGTGTGTTCTTAGCACAGGGTTTCTGTTTGAGTAACTATACATAGTGTTATTATTATATATTATACATTATTATAATGAACACAATTTGAGCAAAATGGATACTTGATAAAACTGTGGAGAAAGTTATGATGCCATTTGCTCTCAGGTTCTAGATAGATAAAACCTTATGATATGTGAATATAAGAGATGATATAATATAGCTTCAATAATTCCATAGTAACTTTGAAAAAAGTAATTCATCTTATATTTACATAATATATATTTGTTTTTCATATTATAAAATAATATTCATTTTAGAATATATTAAAAAGAAAGATATTTAAACACAATAAATATAATTATGTAAGTTGTATATCTAGATTATTATTTTTTTTTATTTTTTTTCAACGTTTTTTATTTATTTTTGGGACAGAGAGAGACAGAGCATGAACGGGGAAGGGGCAGAGAGAGAGGGAGACACAGAATGGGAAGCAGGCTCCAGGCTCTGAGCCATCAGCCCAGAGCCCGACGCGGGGCTCGAACTCACGGACCGCGAGATCGTGACCTGGCTGAGTCGGACGCTTAACCGACTGCGCCACCCAGGCGCCCCTAGATTAATTTAATTTGATATTATCCCCTGAGAATTACTCATACCATTTAATTTTCTTTAAAAACATATTTTCAAATAGTTACATAACATTTCATTATATAATCTCTACTCAAGTAAAAGTATTTCTTTACTCTCGAATAGCTTGGAATTTTGGAGAATAATTTTTTTTTTAACAAATAACTTAGCTCTTTAAAAAAAAATTTTTTAATGTTTATTTTTGAAGGAGAGAGAGACAGAGTGTGAGTAGGGGAGGGGCAGAGAGAGAGGAAGACACAGAATCCGAAGGAGGCTCCAGGCTCTGAGCTGTCAGCACTGAGCCTGATGCTGGGCTCGAACCCACAAACCGCAAGATCATGACCTGAGCAGAAGTCGGACGCTTAACCCACTGAGCCACCCAGGTGTCCCACAAATACTTAGCTCTTAACAGAGATATTATGAGACTGGGCAAAGCACCAGATTTATAATCTATCAATATAAAACAATACATTGAGAACTATTGTGTGTTTTTTAAGTATTAATTGACAAATACCCTAGAAAAATTTGTCTAGTTTATTTTGACAAATAATACTACAAAAATGTCCCACATATTAGAGATAATTTTAAAAGTTCATTAGATTAATTAATATAGCTGTGTTTTAACAACTGCTTCTAAAAGATAATGACCTGATCATTATCAATAAAGAATTTGTAATATTTGTTGCATGTGGAAGAAAATAACGACTAAGGCTTTTACACTGTAACAAAATCTGACAGCTTGGGCTTAATCTCAGATGTACCATTTCCATTTTATGATGAATTGCTGGGCCCATCAGAACATAAGGTTTGTCAGGGCAGGCTTTCCCATGGTCAAGTATCCCATCTCTACTAAGGATCAATAGGGTGCCTGGGGCTGTTTCTCACAAGGTCTATAGTTCTCTCCTATGGCCTCACTCCAGTTTCCCCGAGGGCCTGCTTTGTGATCCTCTTGTTTGCTATAAGCTCTATACTGTCTTGCATCTTTTCCCACCACTTTCCTCCACACAATAGGGTCTGCTTAATTGTTTGGCTTAAGAAGCAGGGCTCCTTGCTCTATATTCTGGACCAGCTCCAGAGCTTTTTACTACTCTGGGACCAGGTTAAATTTGGCAACCTCACATTTTACCTAGTATATGAGCTGGAACAGTATTCCTAGGTGTGAAACTTCAAGATCCAAAGAAGGCTACTAGGCACTCCGCTTTCTTCTTTGTGTTAGGAGGCATAAGATGCAATAATTTGCCTCTTATTTTGGAGGAGATACCTGGGCAGGCCCCTGACGATTGCACTTATTTTAACTACAATGGCATACCTCTGAATATTTATAGGTCTTAACATTCAATTCATGAAGCACACATGTCTTATCAAGGTCTCACATGTAGTAGCCATCTCTTGCTTGTTCTGCTTAATTGGTATGATGTCATCAATGTGAATACTCTGGCAATATTCAGATGGTTCAGATATCTTTGTACTATTTTGTGATGGAGGGCAGAGCATTAACACAGCTCTGAGGAAGACTGTAAATGTGCCATATTTGGTACAAGCAGCAGAGATGTTCCTTGATTAAGCCTTCAGTAGTCCAAAATCATTCTCCAGGATATATCCATTTTTTCCAGGGGCCAGACTGGCAAATTAAATGCAGGTATGATTGGGACCATCACCTCTGAATTCTCTACTTTCTTTAATTCATTAATAGTGGTGTTAACTTCTGCCATCCCACTCCCTTCTCTATCCCTGAGATGTAATATTAAATTTTCTTTACTATCTTGGTTGGAGGAGGGCAGTTTGCTAGGTTTCCACTTGGCCTTAATTACTGTGAGTACTCTTCCCTAAAGGCTAAGGATGTGGGGAATTATTCTAATTCCAAAATATAAGAATTCAAGTTATACACTTAGGTATCAGAGAAAGGAACATTTGGTTAGTCCTAGTTGTCCCTGTGATCTGGACTTTAGCCAGGACTCCATTTATTATAAGGTTCCAGTAAGCTCCCACTTATGCCATGATGATGCCTTAATGGCTGCTCAGACTCCAGTTCTCCAGATGTTCGGTATTCCTCCTACCTCCCTGTACAGTGACCTGAGTAAATGGTCAGAGCTCCCTTTGAGGGAAGGACTGAGGGAATCATTACAATATGTAATTGCTGCAAGGTTCTTTTTTCTAGGGACCAGGCTGTTATGTTAGTCAATGGGTTCCAGATTTGAAAACTGCCTCAGGAAAATGAACCAAGAGCTCGTTACTTTTTATTGAAACAATTGCCCTCATCCCTCTGCTCCTGCATTTTTGCCTTTTCTGGTTATAGATGCTAAATAGCACCCTTCTTGACAGCTTATCTGTTTTGTCCCTAGGGATGCTATGCTCTATTAACCATCTCCACAACTCCCTGAAGATAACACCCCCTTGGCCTCTCTTCTGACCTTGCCTTGCAATTATTATAATTGTAGCCTCCTGGCTTCTGGTGATTAAATAGTGCCACCTGGCTTCTGTTGGTGGGGAGTATCATCCCCATAGAAGTTAATGAGCTCAGCTCTGTGGCAGTGCAACTATCTTCAGCCCCAGCCTGGAGAGGAAAGCTGCCAGTGAACTTCTTTGCGATCCTGAGCTTCTTCATGAGAATGAGATGAATTTCATCTCTCCCCACAGCATGCCTAATGCCCTTGGTGAATGGTATGTCTTTGCATCCCTCCTATGGAACCTAGCCTTCAGGTGGGTCTCCTTACCTTTCATATACATCAATTCTAGCATATCCACTGACCTCGGCCCCTTTATTTCTTTCTCTGTCATCTTTTAGGTAACTCAGGCATTTTCACGACACTGAGAACAGGCATTATTTCTTTCAGGACTCTGATAATTACCCTAGTAGGGAGTTTGCTCCATTCCCTAGGGTTCTTTCCAGGTGTTAAACTCTGTGTCCCCAAGACAATGAGCCCAAGTGAATAAATTATTTTGTCCAGTCTCACATTCTAGCTCCCTTAAGTAACCATGCTCAAATTCCAACCCTGAGTGTTTTCTTGGATCCTGTTTGTACAAGCTAAAAATTCTTAAAACTATTTGGTTGCATAGTCTGTTTCATCACTTATGGGCCCAGCACCTCTCCAGACGGGTTAGGAAAGGTTATGGCACTGGAGGAAGCCAGAAAAGGTATTAAGAGAAGCTCCTGAGGGGTTCATCTGTTACATGGCAAGGGGTGGAGGGTGACCTGAAACATCATTCAGTGTGGTAGAAATGCTAACTCTTAATGAGACGAGGGTGGGCCACCTCTGTAAACCTAGGGGGTTTGAAGGGGTCTGCAAACATCCCCAGGTGCATACATCCAGACCTCCCCATCTTCTGTTGCAGGATCCCACATTTTTTCTTGCAAGATTTTGACCTTTACATAACACTTTGAGCCTATTAGTAAGGGTTCTCATATGTCTATCTATATGTATAGATACATATGTCTATCTATATGAATAGAGAAATTTATTATGACAAATCAATTCATGCAATTATAGAGGAAGACAAGTCCCACCATCTGCTGTCTGCAGGCTGGAGACATAGGAGAGCCAGTTACTTTGTTTTGAGTCCTGAGAACCAGGTTAGCCAATGATATAGGTTCCAGTACATCATTGTACTGGATGATGTAAATGCTGGATGAAAGCAGTCAATGTCTCAGCTGAAGCAATCAGGCAGGAAAGGGCAAAATACCCCTTCCTCCACCTTTTGTTCCATTCAGGACCTCAACAGATTGGATGATATCCACCCACACTGACAGGACAATCTACTAATTCAAATGATAACCTCTTTCAGAAACATCCCCACAGAGACACCTAGAAATAATGGATAATCTAGGGGCGCCTGGGTGGCGCAGTCGGTTGAGCGTCCGACTTCAGCCAGGTCACGATCTCGCGGTCCGTGAGTTCGAGCCCCGCGTCAGGCTCTGGGCTGATGGCTCGGAGCCTGGAGCCTGTTTCCGATTCTGTGTCTCCCTCTCTCTCTGCCCCTCCCCCGTTCATGCTCTGTCTCTCTCTGTCCCAAAAATAAATAAATGTTGAAAAAAAATTAAAAAAAAAAAAAAAGAAATAATGGATAATCTGGGCACCCTGTGGCCAATCTAGTCGACATACAAAATTAACCATCACACTGAACATTCAAAAACTGTTTGGATTCTAATTATTTAGCCTCCTTCTCAGCTATATTTGCCTTTCTACATAAAATCTTTAGTCACTAAGATGACACCATTTTGCTAGAGACTATCTGTGCCCTAACCTACCAACCAGGATGGAATCCTCTTGTCTGCTCAGTGGCGAGTGGGCCAGTTCCAAATCCCCATCTTATTGCCTGCTTTCTGTTTTATCAAGAGCTTTCCCAAGTTCCTACCCATAACCTTTATATATCTATGATCAGCAATGTCATACATATACTGTCTCTACTTTTTACTCTATAGGAACATCCAAGTGCTTCTAAGTAAAGCCAATCCTTAAGTTTGTCTAGATTCTATCCCCTCTCTCCTCCTTAGATAGCACTCCAGCATCTTATCTATCTTGCATCATCAATTTGTTACCATATCTGCATTCATCACTTTTCATTGCTTACATTGTAAACAGACTACACTCAATCACCATAAATACTCAGATGGCTGCAAAGCCTTCTAAATGTTCTCCCTATTTCCTCCTTCCCAACATCCTCAATCTATTCTCAACACAGAATCCAGAGGGAATCTTATAAAATTTGAGTCAGATCATGGCACTCTTCTGATCTAAGTTCTCCAGTGTCTCCCATCTCAGATTATTTTAAACTGAGAGGTACAAGATGAAATATTTTTGCTGGTATGCCCATGACCACTGGATCCTTAAAAATACTACTGATGAGGGGGAGGAGCCGAGATGGCAGAACAGCATGGAAGTTTTTTTTTGTGTCTCCCGTCCATGAAATACAACCAGACCAGCACTAAATCATCATACACACCTAGAATTGGAGGATTAACACAACAATCTGCACAAAGTAAGCCACAGAATTCAGCAGGAATTCACCCCAAAAGAAAGAGCATGAAGAAATGACAGCCAGGGATTTAACCAACACAGATACAAGCAAGATGTCTGAACCAGAATTTAGAATCACCATAATAAGAATACTAGCTGGAGTCAAAAAAGATTAGAATCCCTTTCTGCAGAGATAAAAGAAGTAAAAAGTAGTCAGAATGATATTAAAAATGCCATAACTGAACTGCAATCTTGAATGGATGACGTGGTGACAAGGATGGATGAGGCAGAATAGAGAATCAGCAATATAGAGGACAAACTTATATAGAATAATGAATCAGAAAAAAAGAGGGAGATTAAGGGAAAAGAGCACAATTTAAGAATTAGAGAAATCAGTGACTCATGAAGAAGGAACAACATCAGAATCATAGAGGTCCCAGAAGAGGAAGAGAGAGAAATAGGGATAGAAGGGTTATGTGAGCAAATCATAACAAAACTTTCTTAACCTGGGGAAAGACACAGACATCAAAATCCAGGAAGCACAGAGGACCCCCGTTAGATTCAACAAAAACCGACTATCAACAAGGCATATCACAGTCAAATTCACAAAATACTCAGGCAAGGAGAGAATCATGAAAGCAGCAAGGGAAAAAAAAGTCCCTAATCTACAAGGGAAGACAGATCAGGTTTACAACAGATCTATCCACAGAAACTTGGCAGGCCAGAGAGGAGTGGCAGGATATATTCAGTGTGCAGATCAGAAAAATATGCAGCCAGGAATTCTTTATCCAGCAAGGCTGTCATTCAAAATACAAAGGAGAGATAAAAAGTCTCCCAGACAAACAAAAATTAAGAGTTTGTGACCACTAGAGCAGCCCTGCAAGAAATTTTAAGAGGGACTATCTGAGGGGAGAAAAGATGAATATATATATATATATATATATATATATATAAATACAATATATAATGAATATATAAATACAATAATATATTTAAATATTGTATATGCATATAAATATGTAATAAATATATTATATTTAATATATTTAAATATATTTATATACATATAAATATGTATATTATATTATATTACAAATATATATTAAATATATATTAACTATTATATATAGTTGTATAAATATATATTATATATTTATATATAATATATATAATTTATATATATAAATATATAATTATTGTATATGTATATATAATTTATATCATATATAATTAAATATATTTAAATACTGTATATGTAATGAATATATATATATAATATATATATATATTTGGTATATGTGGTATATATATCTATATGCCAAATAGAAATATATATATAAATTTGTGTGTGTGTATATATATATATACCAAAAGCAACAAAAATTAGAAAGGACCAGAGAACACCACCAGAAACTCCAACTCTATAAGCAACATAATGGCAATAAATTCATATCTTTCAGTACTCACTCTAAACGTCAAAGGACTCAATGCTCCAATCAAAAGACATAGGGTGATAGAATGGATGAGAAAAGAAGATCCAGCTATATATGGTTTACAAGAGACCCACTTTAGAACCTAAAGACACCTTCAGATTGAAAATAAGGGGATGGAGAAACATCTGTCATGCTAATAGTCAACAAAAGAAAGCTGGAGTAGCCATACTTATATCAGACGATTTAGACTTTAAATAAAGATTGTATCAAGAGATGCAGAAGGGCATTATATCATAATCAAGGGGTCTATCCATCAAGAAGACCTAACAATTGTGAACATTTATGCGCCAAATGTGGCAGCATTAAATATATACATTAATTAATCACAAACATAAAGAAATTCATCAATAGTAAAAACATAAGAGTAGGAGACTTCAACACCCCACTCACAACAATGGACAGATCATCTATTCAAAAAATCAACAAGGAAACAATGGCTTTGAATGACACACTGGACCAGATGGACTTAACAGATATATTCAGAACATTTCATCCTAAAGCAGCAGAATATACATTCTTCTCCAGTGCACATGGAACGTTCTCCAGAATAGACCATATACCGGGACAGAAATCAGCCCTAAGTAAGTACAAAAAGACCGAGATCATACCGTGCATATTTTCAGACCACAACGCTATGAAACTCAAAATCAACCACAAGAAAAAATTTGGACAGGTAACAAATACTTGGCGACTGAGGAACATCCTACTAAAGAATGAATGGGCTAACCACGCAGTTAAAGAGGAAATTAAAAAGTATATGGAAGTCAATGAAAATGATAACACCACAACCCAAAACCTCTGGGACACAGCAAAGGTGGTCATAAGAAGAAAGTATATAGCAATCCAGGCCTACCTTAAGAAGGAAGAAAGATCTCAGATACACAACGAAACCTTATGCCTTAAGGAGCTGGAAAAAGAACAGCAAATAAAACCCCAAACCAGCAGAAGACAGGAAAAAATAAAGATTAGAGCAGAAATTAATGCTATCAAAACCAAAACAACAACAACAACAAAAACCAATAGAACAGATCAACGAAACCAGAAGCTGGTTCTTTGAAAGAATTAACAACATTGATAAACCACTAGCCAGTTGGATCAAAAGAAAAAGGAAAGGACCCAAATAAGTAGTATCAAGAATGAAAGAGGAGAGATTACAACCAACACAGCAGAAAAAAAAACAATAATAAGAGAATATTATGAGCAATTATAAGCTAATAACATGGGCAATCTGGAAGAAATGGACAAATTCCTACAAACATATACACTACCAAAACTGAAACAGGAAGAAAAAGACAATTTGAACAGACCCATAACTAGTAAGAAAATTGAATTAGTAATCAAAAATCTGCCAAAAGAACAAGAGTCCAGGGCCAGATGGCTGTCCAGGGGAATTCTCCCAAACATTTAAGGAAGAGTTAACACCTATTCTCTTGAAGGTGTTCCAAAAAATAGAAATGGAAGGCAAACTTCCAAACTCTTTCTCTGAAGCCAGCATGACCTTGATTCCAAAACCAGACAGAGACCCCACTAAAAAGGAGAACTATAGACCCATTTCCATGATGAACATGGAGGCAAAAATCCTCAACAAGATATTAGCCAACCGGATCCAACAATACATTAAAAAATTATTCACTATGACCAAGTGGGATTTATACCTGGGATACAGGGATGGTTCAATATCTGCAACAATGTGATTCATCACATCAATAACAGAAAGGACAAGGACCATGTGATCCTTTCAACAGATGCAGAGAAAGCATTTGACCAAATATAGCATCCTTTCTTGATAAAAACCCTCAAGGAAGTAGGGATAGAAGGAGCATACCTCAAGATCATAAAAGCCATATATGAACAACCCAATGCTAATATCATCCTCAGTGGGGAAAAACTGAGAGCTTTCCCCCTAACGTCAGGAAGAAGACAGGCATGTCCATTCTCACCACTGTTATTTAACATAGTATTGGAAGTCTTAGCCTCGGCAATCAGACAACACAAAGAAATAAAAGGCATCCAAATCAGCCAGGAGGAGGTCAAACTTTCACTTTGCAGATGACATGATACTCTATATGGAAAACCCAAAAGATTCCACCAAAAAACTGCTGAATTGATTCATGAATTCAGCAAAGTTGCAAGATATAAAATCAACATACAGAAATCAGTTGCATTCCTATACACCAACAATGAAGCCACAGAAAGAGAAATCAAGGAATCAATCCCATTTACAGTTGCACAAAAAACCCATAAAATACCTAGGAATAAATCTAAACAAAGAGGTGAAAAATCTATACACTGAAAACTTTAGAAAGCTTATGAAAGAAATTGAAGAAGACACACAAAAAAATGGAAAAAGATTCCATGATCCCAGATGGGAAGAACAAATATTGTTAAAATGTCAATACTACCCAAAGCAATCTACATATTGAATGCAATCCCTATGAAAACAACAACAGCATTCTTCATAGAGCTAGAACAAATAATCCAAAAATTTGTATGGAACCAGAAAATACCCCAAATAGCCAAAGCAATCTTGAGAAAGAAAACCAAAGCAGGAGGCATCACAATCCTGGACTTCAAGCTGTATTACAAACCTGTAAGCATCAAGACAGAATGGTAGTGGCATAAGAACAGACACTCAGATGAATGGAACAGAATAGAGAACCCAGAAATGGACCCAAAAACGTATGGCCAGATAATCTTTGACAAAGCAGGAAAGAATATCCAATGGAATAAAGACAGTCTCTTCAGCAAGTGGTGCTGGGAAAACTGGACCACTTTCTTACACCATACATAAAAACAAATTCAAAATGGATCAAAGACCTAAATGTAAGATAGGAAGACATCAAAATCCTCGAGGAGAAAGCAGGCAAAAACCTCTTCGATCTTGGCTGCAGCAACTTCTTACTCAACACGTCTCCGGAGGCAAGGAACACAAAAGCAAAAATGAACTATTGGGACCTCAACAAAATAAAAAGCTTCTTCACAGCGAAGGAAACAATCAGCCAAACTAATAGGCAACTGACAGAAAGGGAGAAGATATTTGCAAATGACATATCAGATAAAGGGTTAGTATCCAAAGTCTATAAAGAACTTATCAAGTCAACACCCAAAAAACAAATAATCCAGTGAAGAAATGGGCAAAAGACATGAATAGACACTTCTCCAAAGAAGACATCCAGATGGCCAGCCGACACATGAAAATATGCTCAACATCACTCATCACCAGGGAAATACAAAATCAAAACCACAATGAGATACCAGTTTACACACCTGTCAGAATGGCTAACATTAACAACTCAGGCAACAGAAGATGTTAGCGAGGATGTGGAGAAAGAAGATCTCTTGCATTGTTGGTGGGAATGCAAACTGATGCAGCCACTCTGGAGAACAGTAAGGAGGTTCCTCAAAAAACTTAATATAGAACTACCCTATGACCCAGCTATTACACTACTAGGCATTTATCCACGATGTACAGGTGTGCTGTTTCAAAGGGACACGTGCACCCCCATGTTTATAGCAGCACTATCAACAATAGTCAAAGTATGAAAGAGCCCAATTGTCCATCGATGGATGAATAGATAAGGAAAATGTGGTATATATATACAATGGAGCATTACTCGGCCATCATAAAGAATGAAATCTTGCCATTTGCAACTATGTGGATGGAACTGGCGGGTATTATGCTATGTGAAATCAGTCAGTCAGAGAAAGACAAAAATCATATGACTTTAAGAGACAAAAGAGATGAACTTAAGGGAAGGGAAACAAAATCAATATAAAAACAGGGAGGAGGATGAAACAGAAGAGACTCATAAATACAGAGAATCAACTGAGGGTTACTGGAGGGGTTGTGGGATGGGGGATGGGCTAAATGAGTAAGGGGCATTAAGGAATCTACTCCTGAAATCATTGTTGCACCATATACTAATTTGGATGTATATTTAAAAAAAAAAATATTACTGATGTGGCAGACCCTGAATCGTCATCATGTTTATCTGTCTCACCTCTGTTAATACACGTGTCTCAACAGAGCCCCTATTAGTGGATCAATGTAATAGTCTACTGTCCAGGTAGTTCAGATCTCTTTGGACTAGATTACGGCACACCACTGGGAAGTTAATGTTGCTCTGGGGCAGAACTCTAAATGTAGTCTGTTGTCTCTTCCCTGGTATTATGAAGTTTTAGTGAGGCTCTGTTCTGATAGATTTATAGATAGAAAAGAATACATTCACCAAATCAATGGTTATATGCTATTTCCAGAAGACTCTGTCTGTCTAGAAAATATACTTGAGGGGCGCCTGGGTGGCTCAGTCGGTTAAGCAGCCGACTTCGGCTCAGGTCACGATCTCGCGGTCCGTGAGTTCGAGCCCCGCGTCGGGCTCTGTGCTGACCGCTCAGAGCCTGGAGCCTGTTTCAGATTCTGTGTCTCCCTCTCTCTCTGACCCTCCCCCGTTCATGCTCTGTCTCTCTCTGTCTCAAAAATAAATAAACGTTAAAAAAATTTTTTTAAAAAAATAATAAAAAAAAAAGAAAATATACTTGATTAGGTGGCTGTAATTGGAGCTATTACTGGTTAAGTTTGAAGTGGTCTATTTTTGAGCAGGAGAGGGAAGATGGCGGCATAAGAGGACGCTGGGCTCACCACGCGTCCTGCTGATCACTTAGATTCCACCTACACCTGCCTAAATAACCCAGAAAACCACCAGAGGATTAGCAGAACGGAGTCGCCGGAGACAAGCGCAGACGAGAGGCCCACGGAAGAGGGTAGGAAGGGCGGCGAGGCGGTGCGCGCTCCACGGACTGGCGGGAGGGAGCCGGGGCGGAGGGGCGGCTCGCCGGCCAAGCAGAGCCCCCGAGTCTGGCTTGCAAAAAGCGGAGGGGCCTGACGGACTGTGTTCCGACAGCAAGCGCAACTTAGCGTCTGGGAGGTCATAAGTTAACAGCTCTGCTCAGAAAGTGGGAAGGCTGGAGGACAAAGGGAAGGAGAGCCACTGAGCCCCCGGAAGACAGAGCTCAGTTTGGTGGGGAACAAAGGCGCTCGCCAGCGCCATCTCCCCCGCCCATCCCCCAGCCAAAATCCCAAAGAGAACCAGTTCCTGCCAGGGAAATTGCTCACTCCGCGCAAACACCCAACTCTGCGCTTCTGCGGAGCCAAACCTCCGGCAGCGGATCTGACTCCCTCCTGCAGCCACAGGGCCCCTCCTGAAGTGGATCACCTAAGGAGAAGCAAGCTAGGCCTGCCCCTCCTGCCCCTGTGCACCTTGCCTACCCACCCCAGCTAAGACGCCAGATCCCCAGCATCACAAGCCTGGCAGTGTGCAAGTAGCCCAGACAGGCCACCCCACCCCACAGTGAATCCTGCCCCTAGGAGAGGGGAAGAGAAGGCACGCACCAGTCTGATTGTGGCCCCAGCGGTGGGCTGGGGGCAGACATCAGGTCTGACTGTGGCTCCGCCCACCAACTCCAGTTATACACCACAGCACAGGGGAAGTGCCCTGCAGGTCCTCACCACGCCAGGGACTATCCAAAATGACCAAGCGCAAGAATTCCCCTCAGAAGAATCTCCAGGAAATAACAACAGGTAATGAGCTGATCAAAAAGGATTTAAATAATTTAACAGAAAGTGAATTTAGAATAATAGTCATAAAATTAATCGCTGGGCTTGAAAACAGTATAGCTGACAGCAGAGAATCTCTTGCTACAGAGATCAAGGGACTAAGGAACAGTCACAAGGAGCTGAAAAACGCTTTAAACGAAATGCATAACAAAATGGAAACCATGGCTCCATTGAAGAGGCAGAGGAGAGAATAGGTGAACTAGAAGATAAAGTTACGGAAAAAGAGGAAGCTGAGAGAAAGAGAGATAAAAAAATCCAGGAGTATGAGGGGAAAATTAGAGAACTAAGTGATACACTAAAAAGAAATAATATACGCATAATTGGTATCCCAGAGGAGGAAGAGAGAGGGAAAGGGGCTGAAGGGGTACTTGAAGAAATAATAGCTGAGAACTTCCCTGAAGTGGGGAAGGAAAAAGGCATTGAAATCCAAGAGGCACAGAGAACTCCCTTCAGACGTAACTTGAATCGATCTTCTGCACGACATATCATAGTGAAACTGGCAAAATACAAGGATAAAGAGAAAATTCTGAAAGCAGCAAGGGGTAAACGTGCCCTCACATATAAAGGGAGACCTACAAGACTCGTGACTGATCTCTCTTTTGAAACTTGGCAGGCCAGAAAGAATTGGCACGAGATTTTCAGTGTGCTAGACAGAAAAAATATGCAGCCGAGAATCCTTTATCCAGCAAGTCTGTCATTTAGAATAGAAGGAGAGATAAAGGTCTTCCCAAACAAACAAAAACTGAAGGAATTTGTCACCACTAAACCAGCCCTACAAGAGATCCTAAGGGGGACCCTGTGAGACAAGGTACCAGAGACATCACTACAAGCATAAAACATACAGACATGACAATGACTCTAAACCCATATCTTTCTATAATAACACTGAATGTAAATGGATTAAATGCACCAACAAAAAGACATAGGGTATCAGAATGGATAAAAAAACAAGACCCATCTATTTGCTGTCTACAAGAGACTCATTTTAGACCTGAGGACACCTTTAGATTGAGAGTGAGGGGATGGAGAACTATTTATCATGCTACTGGAAGCCAAAAGAAAGCTGGAGTAGCCATACTTATATCAGACAAACTAGAGTTTAAATTAAAGGCTGTAACAAGAGATGAAGAAGGACATTATATAATAGTGACAGGGTCTATCCATCAGGAAGAGCTAACAATTATAAATGTCTATGCGCCGAATACCGGAGCGCCCAAATATATAAAACAATTACTCATAAACATAAGCAACCTTATTGATAAGAATGTGGTAATTGCAGGGGACTTTAACACCCCACTTACAGAAATCGATAGATCATCTAGACACACGGTCAATAAAGAAACAAGGGCCCTGAATGAGACATTGGACCAGATGGACTTGACAGATCTATTTAGAACTCTGCATCCCAAAGCAACAGAATATACTTTCTTCTCGAGTGCACATGGAACATTCTCCAAGATAGATCATATACTGGGTCACAAAACAGCCCTTCATAAGTTTACAAGAATTGAAATCATACCATGCATACTTTCAGACCACAATGCTATGAAGCTTGAAATCAACCACAGAAAAAAGTCTGGAAAACCTCCCAAAGCATGGAGGTTAAAGAACACCCTACTAACGAATGAGTGGGTTAACCAGGCAATTAGAGAAGAAATTAAAAAATATATGGAAACAAACGAAAATGAAAATACAACAATCCAAACGCTTTGGGACGCAGCGAAGGCAGTCCTGAGAGGAAAATACATTGCAATCCAGGCCTATCTCAAGAAACAAGAAAAATCCCAAATACAAAATCTAACAGCACACCTAAAGGAAATAAAAGCAGAACAGCAAAGGCAGCCTAAACCCAGCAGAAGAAGAGAAATAATAAAGATCAGAGCAGAAATAAACAATATAGAATCTAAAAAAACGGTAGAGCAGATCAACGAAACCAAGAATTGGTTTTTTGAAAAAATACACAAAATTGACAAACTGCTAGCCAGGCTTCTCAAAAAGAAACGGGAGATGACCCAAATAGATAAAATCATGAATGAAAATGGAATGATTACAACCAATCCCTCAGAGATACAAACAATTATCAGGGAATACTATGAAAAATTATATGCCAACAAATTGGACAACCTGGAAGAAATGGACAATTTCCTGAACACCCACACTCTTCCAAAACTCAATCAGGAGGAAATAGAAAGCTTGAACAGACCCATCACCAGCGAAGAAATTGAATCGGTTATCAAAAATCTCCCAACAAATAAGAGTCCAGGACCAGATGGCTTCCCAGGGGAGTTCTACCAGACGTTTAAAACGAGATAATACCTATCCTTCTCAAGCTATTCCAAGAAATAGAAAGGGAAGGAAAACTTCCAGACTCATTCTATGAAGCCAGTATTACTTTGATTCCTAAACCAGACAGAGACCCAGTAAAAAAAAGAGAACTACAGGCCAATATCCCTGATGAATATGGATGCCAAAATTCTCAATAAGATACTAGCAAATCGAATTCAACGGCATATAAAAAGAATTATTCACCATGATCAAGTGGGATTCATTCCTGGGATGCAGGGCTGGTTCAACATTCGCAAATCAATCAACGTGATACATCACATTAACAA
>NW_024412376.1:60316466-60608023 GCF_014898765.1 Herpailurus yagouaroundi
CCCAAAGCATGGAGGTTAAAGAACACCCTACTAACGAATGAGTGGGTTAACCAGGCAATTAGAGAAGAAATTAAAAAATATATGGAAACAAATGAAAATGAAAATACAACAATCCAAACGCTTTGGGACGCAGCGAAGGCAGTCCTGAGAGGAAAATACATTGCAATCCAGGCCTATCTCAAGAAACAAGAAAAATCCCAAATACAAAATCTAACAGCACACCTAAAGGAAATAGAAGCAGAACAGCAAAGGCAGCCTAAACCCAGCAGAAGAAGAGAAATAATAAAGATCAGAGCAGAAATAAACAATATAGAATCTAAAAAAACGGTAGAGCAGATCAACGAAACCAAGAGTTGGTTTTTTGAAAAAATACACAAAATTGACAAACTGCTAGCCAGGCTTCTCAAAAAGAAACGGGAGATGACCCAAATAGATAAAATAATGAATGAAAATGGAATGATTACAACCAATCCCTCAGAGATACAAACAATTATCAGGGAATACTATGAAAAATTATATGCCAACAAATTGGACAACCTGGAAGAAATGGACAATTTCCTGAACACCCACACTCTTCCAAAACTCAATCAGGAGGAAATAGAAAGCTTGAACAGACCCATCACCAGCGAAGAAATTGAATCGGTTATCAAAAATCTCCCAACAAATAAGAGTCCAGGACCAGATGGCTTCCCAGGGGAGTTCTACCAGACGTTTAAAACGAGATAATACCTATCCTTCTCAAGCTATTCCAAGAAATAGAAAGGGAAGGAAAACTTCCAGACTCATTCTATGAAGCCAGTATTACTTTGATTCCTAAACCAGACAGAGACCCAGTAAAAAAAAGAGAACTACAGGCCAATATCCCTGATGAATATGGATGCCAAAATTCTCAATAAGATACTAGCAAATCGAATTCAACGGCATATAAAAAGAATTGTTCACCATGATCAAGTGGGATTCATTCCTGGGATGCAGGGCTGGTTCAACATTCGCAAATCAATCAACGTGATACACCACATTAACAAAAAAAAAGAGAAAAACCATATGATCCTGTCAATCGATGCAGAAAAGGCCTTTGACAAAATCCAGCACCCTTTCTTAATAAAAACCCTTGAGAAAGTCGGGATAGAAGGAACATACTTATAGACCATAAAAGCCATTTATGAAAAGCCCACAGCTAACATCATCCTCAACGGGGAAAAACTGAGAGCTTTTTCCCTGAGATCAGGAACACGACAGGGATGCGCACTCTCACCGCTGTTGTTTAACATAGTGCTGGAAGTTCTAGCATCAGCAATCAGACAACAAAAGGAAATCCAAGGCATCAAAATTGGCAAAGGTGAAGTCAAGCTTTCGCTTTTTGCAGATGACATGATATTATACATGGAAAATCTGATAGACTCCACCAAAAGTCTGCTAGACCTGATACATGAATTCAGCCAAGTTGCAGGATACAAACTCAATGTACAGAAATCAGTTGCATTCTTATACACTAACATTGAAGCAACAGAAAGACAAATAAAGAAACTGATCCCATTCACAATTGCACCAAGAAGCATAAAATACCTAGGAATCAATCTAACCAAAGATGTAAAGGATCTGTATGCTGAAAACTATAGAAAGCTTATGAAGGTAATTGAAGAAGATATAAAGAAATGGAAAGACATTCCCTGCTAATGGATTGGAAGAATAAATATTGTCAAAATGTCAATACTACCCAAAGCTATCTACACATTCAATGCCATCCCAATCAAAATTGCACCAGCATTCTTCTCAAAACTAGAACAAGTAATCCTAAAATTCATATGGAACCACAAAAGGCCCCGAATAGCCAAAGTAATTTTGAGGAAGAAGACCAAAGCAGGAGGCATCACAATCCCAGACTTTAGCCTCTACTACAAAGCTGTCATCTTCAAGACAGCATGGTATTGGCACAAAAACAGACACATAGACCAATGGAATAGAATAGAAACCCCAGAACTAGACCCACAAACGTATGGCCAACTCATCTTTGACAAAGCAGGAAAGAACATCCAATGGAAAAAAGACAGTCTCTTTAACAAATGGTGCTGGGAGAACTGGACAGCAACATGCAGAAGGTTGAAACTAGACCACTTTCTCACACCATTCACAAAAATAAACTCAAAATGGATCAAGGACCTGAATGTGAGACAGGAAACCATCAAAACCTTAGAGGAGAAAGCAGGAAAAGACCTCTCTGACCTCAGCCGTAGCAATCTCTTACTCGACACATCCCCAAAGGCAAGGGAATTAAAAGCAAAAGTGAATTACTGGGACCTTATGAAGATAAAAAGCTTCTGCACAGCAAAGGAAACAACCAACAAAACTAAAAGGCAACCAACAGAATGGGAAAAGATATTTGCAAATGACATATCGGACAAAGGGCTAGTATCCAAAATCTATAAAGAGCTCCCCAAACTCCACACCCGAAAAGCAAATAACCCAGTGAAGAAATGGGCAGAAAACATGAATAGACACTTCTCTAAAGAAGACATCCGGATGGCCAACAGGCACATGAAAAGAGGTTCAGCGTCACTCCTTATCAGGGAAATACAAATCAAATCCACACTCAGGTATCACCTCACGCCAGTCAGAGTGGCCAAAATGAACAAATCAGGAGACTATAGATGCTGGAGAGGATGTGGAGAAACGGGAACCCTCTGGCACTGTTGGTGGGAATGCAAATTGGTGCAGCCGCTCTGGAAAGCAGTGTGGAGGTTCCTCAGAAAATTAAAAATAGACCTACCCTATGACCCAGCAATAGCACTGCTAGGAATTTATCCAAGGGATACAGGAGTACTGATGCATAGGGGCACTTGTACCCCAATGTTCATAGCAGCACTCTCAACAATAGCCAAATTATGGAAAGAGCCTAAATGTCCATCAACTGATGAATGGATAAAGAAATTGTGGTTTATATACACTATGGAATACTACGTGGCAATGAGAAAGAATGAAATATGGCCTTTTGTAGCAACGTGGATGGAACTGGAGAGTGTGATGCTAAGTGAAATAAGCCATACAGAGAAAGACAGATACCATATGGTTTCACTCTTATGTGGATCCTGAGAAACTTGACAGGAACCCATGGGGGAGGGGAAGGAAAAAAAAAAAAAAAGAGGTTAGAGTGGGAGAGAGCCAAAGCATAAGAGACTGTTTAGAACTGAGAACAAACTAAGGGTTGATGGGGGGTGGGAGGGAGGGGAGGGTGGGTGATGGGTATTGAGGAGGGCACCTTTTGGGATGAGCACTGGGTGTTGTATGGAAACCAATATGACAATAAATTTCATATATAAATATAAATAAATAAATAAATAAATAAATAAATAAATAAGTAAATATTTGAAGTGGTCTATTTTTATTATACAGTATCTTCCTAATGTAAGTTAGAAATAGATGAAATAGAGATGTGTAGGAACCTACACTCCTGAATTTTTAAAATCCTTAATGGTAACACAAATTTCCACCACTCTCCTCCTCCTCTAAGACAGTACTGTTTTTGATATACTCTACTGCGTGAGGGTGTATTTGGGCAGTTTCTGATGCTGCCACTGGCTTTTAGGTGACTGTTAGTTGATCCCAGCTTTTTGTTATCTTCCCTTAAAGGATACATTGAGTTTAGCCCAACTCAGTGCTATTTTTGTTTATTTTACTATTTTCTGCATATGTTTCAAACAACTGAAAAATTGTGCATTCTTTTGGCATTTAATTCTGATTCACAGTGAATTTTTAATAACTTGGACCAATGCCTTGAACCAAGGAATATCCTGTGCTTACCTATCTTAGGTGATGGGTCTTTGATGCCAACTGGTGACAAACGATCCAGCTCTGAAACCCATCTGAGTGCCTGCTTTCTTGGACCACCCTCGTTATCAATGGTCTGGGTTTGGAACTGTAGGAACTAGACTCTGAGATGAGGTTAAATGTGCAGATATTTTCTAGGGAACAGTCCTAGAAATGAATACTTTTGGAAGGTAGGCAAAAGAAGCAGTGTTGGGCAGAAGAAAATGAGCAGTAACAAAAGTCTGATAGCTCAGTCCGACAAGCTGGAGCTCTGAAGATAAAAGTGGCCATTTAGAGTATCCACCAAAGCAGCTATTATTGATTACTATTGGCTACCACAGAATACGTCCTAGGTAAGCAGAGATTTATTTGATCTTTACATTAGTCATTTTAATGACTCATTAGTTCAGATGGCTGGGTATTTTTACTCTTAGCTCCAGCAGTCACTAGATGTAGTTCACCTTCACAATGATGTGACCTTGGATAAGACAGCTCTCTGTAGCTGAGGCAATCCCTAAAAGGATTGACAGATGAAGGATGTCTGCTGATAGCAGTCCCTGCAGCCAGGGAAACAAATTCGTCCATGAAATGAGATTTTGAAAGTCCTTCTTTTTGTCCATCAAAACTATTGTCATTATCATAGGTTACCAATAAGTACTTCCAGAGGTTTTTCCCCCCCTCTTCACATCGGTCATTTTAATGAACAATCAGTACAAAACATAAAGTAGGGATGACTCCGTAATCTTCAGGATTTACCTGTGCCCAACTGGCACAGGTATTGAGTCATGGGTAACCACACCTTGATCATGATCATATGACCCAGCACTTCTGATCCTGATGTGATATGATGTTCTCTGGGTGGTCTCTTATGCTCATGGAAATTTCTGAGAATAGGTCCAAGACCCAGAGACTAGGCATCCCCTCACTTGAGGCCTCCTAGGATCAGAAGGCTCTACCATGTGACTTCTGCAGTGTTCTCTCCCAGATCGACTTGGCCTGGGGTCCAGGAGGCTGGGAGAGCAAGTTGTGTGTTTCTTTACCTTCCTAGTAGTAGTAAGGCAGTAGTGAGGTGGGTGGGAGAAGGCCTCTGCTTGGTAGCTGTGTGGCAAAGAGGCTGGCAAGATGGATTCATTGTCAAGGGTTCCCAAAACTTAGCAGCCATGAGAGTGTGAGCGCTGCTGGTGTGGCTACTGACTGAGGTAGCTGCAACTATGTGGCTGCTGAAATTCTTGCTGCAACAAGCTAGGCCTTCTGAAGTCAATACAAGGAAGAGGGCCTCTTTGGTCTGGGGCTCACTCTGGTACTCAACTGTGGAAATTGTCCTGAGGAAGAGGCATGAAGGGAGGCGAGTGGCTACATCCCATGGATTCATGCACCTCATCATTCTATGGGTATCTTCTGACACGCGGTCTCACTACTCTCTACTTAGGAGTTTGTTTGTTTTTGTTTTTGTTTCTGTTTTCTCATAAAGTATGCAATTTGGAGGCTTAAGCTATTGCTCACACCACTACCAACATCTTTTAATATGTTCATCTCTGCACTGAGTCCTCAATATTCTTGAACCTCTCTCTCTGTCAAGAAAGGAATAGCTTTCCCTCTAGAGCCCAGGACTTTCAAAGTGGAGGAACATAAAGAAGATGACTGGATTTCATTAGGCATGAGCTTTTAGCATGTACCATAGCCCTCTCAACACATTAATTCTCAGAGCACACAGGCTTCATTTTAGCATACACCTGTGTAGTTGGGCATGTGTTCCTGTGTGTGTGTGTGTGTGTGTGTGTGTGTGTGTGTGTGTGCTTGTGTGTGCTTATGTGTGCTTATGTGTGAAGGTTAAGCAGGTGTCAAACAACCATAGTTCATTTTGACATCCTGGCTTAACCCTTCTATCAGCTGAACCAAATATGTCTGGCTTCTCTCACTGGCTCCCTGATGGAGATTTGGCTCATATGTTGTCTGGTTTTGCAAACTGCTCTCCTACTATCTCTCCAAAATATACATATACCAATGTACTCTATCATGTTTGTAGGAGAACTAAACCTCCATTTGTGGGTTCAGTGTTTGTTATTTGTGGTTTTAAATGTTTATTTATTTTGAGAGAGTAGTGAGCGAGCATGAGTCTGGGGGGAGGGGGCAGAGGGAGAAAGAGAATGCCAAGCAGGCTCCACACTCTTCACAGAGCCCTAGGTGTGGCTCGATCTCATGACTGTGAGATCATGATTTGAACTGAAATCAAGAGTTGGATGCTCTACTAAGCCACCTAGGTGCCCCTAGTGTTTGTTTATTTTTTTAATTTTATTATTGCAGTTTGAAATCACAGACCATGACCAGATACCTGAGTTATGTGTTCTCCAATATTTCATGATAGTTATGAGTCCTAAAGATTTTCTGACATGTAGTAGGCTTTTTTTTTGTCCAGAGCAAGGACAAGAACACTAGGGGGAACTATTGTCTGATTTTGAAGGTTAGGATATTACATCTCTTTCCATACGCTAGCCATAAAATGGATACAATGCAAAACCTATTGTTAATATAGAATAAATTTTGGAGATCTATCATTTCACTATGATGCAGGTAGAACTTTTAACCAAATATGATGAATGGAAGAGACTCTTTTCTGTGCTTGGTTGTGATCCACTCTCTTCTTTCCTGTCCACTTATCATTTTTACACTGTGCTGGTTTGCATCACAATGAATATTTGATGGATCAAATATTTTATACTAACAACACAAACTGATTTTCCCTGACAATAACTACTTCAACATTAGATGCCAAGAACAGAATTTTTCTCACCTGAGCTTCTATTATTCTAAAAACATTTGTTCCTAATTTCCTAATATAAATATTTCTGATGGACTTCAAGGAGTCCTGTGGCCTGTTTCTTCTTTTCAGCTTCTCTTCTAGTATGAAGTAGAAAAGAGTTCCTGGCATTGAGGGGGGAAAAAAACCATGAAGTTACAGTTATAAATATCTATATAAATGAAAGTTTCTTTTTTCTTGTTGTTTAGATTTATAAAATAAATATAAAACTGTTAACGGAATGCTCTATAAGTATCAAAATAATCTGCCGCATATTTGTAGTTATTGAACTATAGGGAAGAATCCCCTGGAGTGTTTATATAATGTAGATTTTTTTGAACCTATTTCTCAAGACCCCAATTCAGTAGGATTGGGTGGGGTTCAAGAATTGGTATTTTTAGGGGCGCCTGGGTGGCACAGTCGGTTAAGCGTCCGACTTCAGCCAGGTCACGATCTCGCGGTCCGTGAGTTCGAGCCCCGCATCGGGCTCTGGGCTGATGGCTCAGAGCCTGGAGCCTGTTTCTGATTCTGTGTCTCCCTCTCTCTCTGCCCCTCCCCCGTTCATGCTCTGTCTCTCTCTGTCCCCAAAAAATAAATAAACGTTAAAAAAAATTAAAAAAAAAAAAGAATTGGTATTTTTAGAAACCACACTACATAATTTTGATGCAAGTGGTGAGCAGTCATCACTTAGAGAGTTATGACAAAAAACTTTGATGCTCATTAGTTGGTTGATATTGTTAGAAGAAAGGAATTTTGGCAAACTACTGGTATAACATCATAATCTCAAAGATGATAAATGAGAATCTCAAAGTCCTTCCCCTTGAAGTCACTGCCAGGACCCAAGCCAACGTTCTTTCCATAATCACCTTGTAAATAGCATGTCATCAAGTAGATGCAAGGTTGGTTTGACAGAATTCAGATCCAAAAACTTTGCTGAATTCAATAAGTTTTACTATGATGATGATGAAAAATTTGAATCATTTTCACCTTAATTATGGGATGCCCGGGTAGCTTCATCAGTTAAATGTCCAACTTCAGCTTGGGTCATGATCTCATAGTTCCTGTGTTCAAGCCCAGTGTCAGGAGCTATGCTGACAGCTCAGAGCCTGGAGCCTGCTTTGGATACTGTGTCTCCCTCTCTCTCTCTCTGCCCCTCCCCGGCTCACTCCCTCTCTCGTGAGCACTCTCTCTCTCAAAAATAAATAAACATTAAAAAGGTTTAAATCTTTAATTACTGTGTGGTTATGTTGATATAAACATATTAACATAGATTCTTAATTTTCTAAGAGATACTTTGATAGGTAGAAATATCATTACATGTCTCCATAGAATTTTGTATGTGAAAAAAATCTTGCTGCATGTATTCTTTAGTAACCTCTTGGAGATATGAATAGAAGAGCCTTACTTGAAACATGAAAGCTTGAGATAATATATAGATGTAAGAGTTTAACTATATCAACTCAAATCTGCTTGGATTGTATATGTCCTCTCTAGAGATCCTAAAGAATTTTTAAAAGATGCAAAGACAATTTATCCCTCTTTTCAACTTATATCCTGGTAGATACTGTGGTTTCTCTGGATAGACACTGAAATATAGTTTTAACATATGGCCCATGTGCATTTCTAATTAAAATGTTCAATGTCAAGTACTAGAGATTCTTCTTTCCATAAATTACTTTGCATTTTTCTTGGTTTTCCAAGCTGAGAATTTTTGGAAAATATCATTTGGGTATTACTTTCATCGGGGAATCATACTTTTGGCCCAAAGTTGTTCTTATTGTTTTCAATTCTTGGCTTATGCTAATGGTAGGAAAGTCTAATTTACTCAGCAGTACTGTTTATGAATCTGGTAGAATAAAATGTAGGCAGTAAACCATGATGGCATAATAGAGAATAGAGTAAGCAGAGTGCAGTGAAAGAATGAGAAATAGGCAAACTGGGCCATTTTAGAGTTTTTTAAAAAATCATGAAATTATGATAGATTTAATATAGATCTGATTGTTGACTTACATATTTATAATCTGACATAGAAAAAAGTCATTTAAAATTCTTATTTAGTTGTGAGTTCTAAACCTTTTATGCCTTATATTTTTTCACCCTGGCTACCTCTGAGGAAAATATTCTAACAAATGCTTATAACTATGTCATTCTTTTAGAAATGTAGCCATTTCTGTTGTTTACAACAATTTGTGTGGACATAAATATTGGAGTGGCAACTTTGAGTGTAAATTGTAATGCAAATTCTTAGTAATTTTTTACAAAAACCTTTTGTTTTACTTAAGCAAACAGTGGCGTCTTCCACTATAGTAATAGAGGAATGAGAGTTGAGGAAGGAAGGACAAGGTTTAGGAATGTGGTGAAGGATAATCTGAAGCACAGAAATGGGGAGCAAGGGCATGGCAGTCAGGAAGGGGTGATGGCCCAAAGTTGGAGTGAAAATTGTGTCTCATTCCTTACTTACAGTAAAAGTGAATTTAAAGTTTTAGTTTAAGGTTTATTAACATCCCCCAAGTCGAATGAGTAACATTAAATTTTATTTTCTCCTGGGTTTGGCTGAGAATATAAATGCCTATTTTAACTTTGAATTTTGGCAAATAGGAACTTGATTTTCTTTCCTTTTCACTTTGTTGTATCCTATCCTTTTCCAGGGATCAGTTTATTTATTTTTTAAAGTTTATTTGCTCTTAGGAAAGAGAGAGCAAGCAGAAGAGGGGCAGAGAGAAAGAGGGAGTGAGCAAGAGAGAGAGAGAATCCCAAGCAGGCTCTGCACTGTCAGCAGAGCCCAATGTGGAGCTTGAACTCATGAACCACAAGGTCATGACATGACCAGAAGTCCTTTCCCCCACCCCGGGGGTCAGTTTGTTTGTTTATTTAATTAAAAAATTTAATGTTTATTTATTTTTGAGAGAGAGTCAGAGCACAAGCAGGGGAGGGGCAGAGAGAGAGAGAGGGAGACACAGAATCCAAAGCAGGCTCCAGGCTCCAAGCTCTGAACTGTCAGCACAGAGCGTGATGTGGGGCTCAAACTCACGAACCATGAAATCATGACCTGAGCAAAAGTAGGATGCTTAACCAACTGAGCCACTCAGGTGGCTCCCCAGGGATCAGTCTAAATGTCACTTCTTTAATTCCCAAAGTAGGTAATGTTCCCAGTTATATATACCCAGACTGCAATGTATTTTTGTTGGCATAAAGTTCATCATACTTCTTTTAAATTGATTGCTTGATGATTGTTCTTTACACATTTTAAGCCTCAAGAAGGCCCTTTACGAAACAGAGTAGGTGATCAATAAACATTTGTTGCATTGTCTGTAGTGGGATGCTCTTCTCTCTTTTCTCACTGAGGATTTCTGTTTCCTACGTGGCCCAAAATTTCAGACATTGCAATCCTGCAATTCGTTTTGTTTGTTTGTTTTGGTTAGACCAACTTGTCCAAAAAATATGTACTACAGAAATAGTCTTAAAAGATATTCTGGGAAGAAAAAACAATTCCAGGGCTAAATAGGTATGGAAAACATTGCGTATTAGCTAGAATTTTTTTTAATATAAAATGTACTTTAAGCTGTCAAACTCTCTACATTCTGAAATAAAGAAAACCACTGAATATTTAATCCACCATTTTATAGGCTTATTACACTGAAAACCCATTCTCCATGAGTTCTTTGTAACATATTGCAGAAGAATTATGTCACAAAACATCAATTTGGAGAAAGGTTGAGTTAAACAACATCATTTACCTATTTGGATCAAGAATCTTTCCCATCAGCACACATAAGTATCCGATAATCACAATCTAGATACTAATCCCATTTCTTTTTTTTTTTTTTAATTTAAATCCAAGTTAGTTAACATATAGTGTAATAATGTTTTCAGGAGTAGAGTTTCGTGATTCATCATATATATATGACACCCAGTTCTCATCCCAACAAATGCCCTCCTTAATGCCTATCACCCATTTAGCCCATCCCCCTACCCAACACCCCTCCAGCAATCCTCAATTTGTTCTCAGTATTTAAGTCTCTTATGGCCTCACTGAGGCCATGTAGGAAAGAGAAGTCCCCAGTAAGAAAAGAGAGAAGAGGATCTCGCTACAGACAATGCAACAAATATTTATTAATTACCTATTCTGTTCACAGTATTTAAGTCTCCTTTTCTGTTTTTATCTTCTTTTCCCTTCCCTTTCCCTATGTTCATCGTTCTGTTTCTTAAATTCCACATATGACTGAACTCATATGATATTTGTCTTTCTCTGACTTATTTTGCTTAGCATAATACACTTTGTTCCATCCAGGTTGTTGCAAATGGCAAGATTTCATTCTTTTTGTTTGCTGAGTAATCTTCCATTATACACACACACACACACACACACACACACACACACACACCCTCTTTATCCATTTATCAGTTGATAGACATTTGGGCTCTTTCCACAATTTGGCTATTTTTGATAGCACTGCTGTAAACATTGGGGTACATGTGCCCCTTCGAATCACCATTTTTTTATCCTTGAGACAAATATCTAGTAGTGCAATTGCTAGGTTGTAGAGTAGCTTTATTTTTAATTTTTTTGAGGAACCTCCATACTGTTCTTTCTCCAGAGTGACTGCACCAGTTTGCATTCCCACCAACAGTGAAAAAAATGTACCCCTCTCTCTGCATCCTCACCAACATCTTTGTTTCCTGAGTTGTTAATGTTAGCCATTCTGACAGGTGTATAACTCAATTTCTACCATTTTACTAACCATGTTACCTTAAACTATGAAAATTTATGAAACTTCTATGTTATCAGTTGTCTTCTGCAATATTACCTGACCTGCAGTAATGGGTTGAATGGTGGCTTTTTAACGTATCTATGCCATGCTCCCAGCATCTATGAATGTGATCTTATTTGGAAATAGGATCTTTTCAGATATAATTGAGTTAAGCATCTTGAGATAAGATCATCCTGGATTACCCAAGTGGGTCTAAAATACAATAAGGAGTGTCCTTATAAGAAACAGAAAAGAGAAAATATAGACCTGGAGGAGAAGGTCATGTGTAAAAGGGGGCAGAGATTAGAGTTATGTAGTCACAAACCAAAGAATGCCTGGAATCACTAGAAGCTGAAAGAAGGCAAAGAAACATTCTCTCCTAGAGTATCCAGAAGGACCATGGTCCTACCAACACCTTGACTTTAGATTTCTGGCCTTCACAACTTTAAGATAATAAATTTCTCTTGTTTTTATACTACCAAGTGTACGGTAAGTTGTTAAGACAGTCTCAAAAAATTAAGATAACTACCTTTGAGTTATTGAGACAATCGTAGAGCATGGTGCATGAGAAAGACGTTATTTTTGGTTATTAAAGTGAAGTATGAATATGGTTAATTTTTATTAATCAGTGAAGCTAGGAAAGCAAGGAACACTGGCTATCTGCTGTTGGGAGCTCAATAAGAGGAGGACTAAGATTTTGCCTACATTTTTCCCCCCTCCTAGGAGAAGTTTTCATGGAGAATAAAGTAATTTTTTAGAAAAATATTACTGGAAAGTAATACTAATAGTAGATATAACATACTTTAAAATAAAAACAAAACTTATGGGACAACGAATAATTTCAGGTGTGTTGTATAAACCACTTAATTCTTGTAGTTAACCAGGAAAATATTATTTCTCTTTTTCAATGCATGGGCAAGAAAATTTTGTTGTTAATGGCTATGTTTGTGTTGGTGGTAGTAATGCATTATTACTAGCAATTACTGCTTTTCGGGAGCTATATTATGATACACACTGTGTGATGTACACTGGTCGTAGCCTTTATATATATTTGAATGTAGAATCTTTAATTTTCAGATGAGAAAAATGAAACAGCTTAACTAGCTAGCCCACAATCATACAAATGACAAGTCTGGAAGTGGAATTTCAACAAAAGTCTTGCTGACTTCCCATTATATCATGATAAGTTTGTTCTAGCCTGTATTGACTCTAAAGGAAAATCTTGGTAGCTTATTAGAAGCTGTTATAGAAAATGGTGTATTGCCAGGAAGGGATCCTTGCTTGTTGGAGGAGGACACTTATTTATGGAAGACAAAGCAGAGCCCTAGGAAAGATCAGTTAAAGAAGAAAAAAATCAAACCATTCAGGTCAAAATGGAGCAGAGAGTCTTGTGCTCTTTTTAGAAAGAAAATATTCTGTGTGATGACTGGAAACAAATTATTTTCATGACTATTCCAGCAAACTTCAAGGAGAAGGAAAGTTTTCTGCCACCATCAAGTACCAGAAAGGAAAAATCTCTTTCAAGCTTTATTCCTCATAATAAAGACTATTTAGAAAACTTGTCCTGTATCCATGAATTTGCTGCTACAAGTTCGGCCAGGCCTTTTCCCTTTCTTAACTTTGACCAAGACTTAAATTTCCTTATCTCTCCTCCTTTTATTTTTTTCATTTCTACCATGTTTATCCATTACAATTATTTACCCCATATTTTCCTTTTAAATTTCTTGGAGAAAGTGATACAGATCATTTAATGTTAAATGTTTTTATTTTTGTTCTGAATTCACTACAAGTTTTTCCTTTTTATTTTTGCTCATAATGAGTGAGACCCATGACCAAACCAGGTTTTGGAATTCTGTGTGATCTTTAAAGGAAGAGAAGTGTTACATTTACAAATATGAATACGTATATTAAATATGTTTTTGTTATTGCATTACGGAGAAAGTTTATAAGGAGCCAAAATAGAGGCTGTTAATCTTGCATACTGAAATGTAGGGACAAAATGCCATATTTTCTAAGGTGACAAATTCTTCATCTTTAAAACTCTACTAAATGGAAAATGGAAAAATCAAGTCAAACAAAATTCATCATGAGAATATTGGTGGAACTGTTTACGTCAGGATTCTTTGTAAAAACCATGCTATTTATTGACTACTTTTCTCTTATTTCCGGGGGGGCGGGGGTGGCAGTTTTTTCTTTACATATTACAATAAGGAAAAAAAAGTGCTTTGTAAGATTTCATTCATTTCACACAATAATTTTTTTAATGCTTATTTATTTTTGAGAGAGAGCACAAGCGGGAAAGGGGCAGAATCTGAAGCAGGCCCCAGGCTCTGAGTTGTCAGCACAGAGCACACATAGGGCTCAAACTCATGAACCATGAGATCATGTCCTGAACCTAAGTGGGATGCTTAATGCACTGAGCCACGCAAGTGCCCAAACACAATAATTTTTTTTAAAAAGTTGCGATTATATTCCATGTCCATAACTCAGCACACTGTGGCTCAGAGAAACAAAACAATAAATGGGTATATTCAATGGAGGAAAATGTAATGTAGGTGGCTTTTTTAGCTAAAAAATATTTTTGAAGTGTGAAATTGTCTATTGACTACTGATAAATTTTGATAATGCTTCTATTTACTGTATGTGGAAGAAAACTTGCCCCAGACATGTTACAAAACAAAACCTAAAACACTGGCTTCATACTTTTCTCTACACAAAATCAAATTCTTGGTAGTGAAATATGTATCATATTATCTCAATCAAAAAAACCAGTATTTTCTCAATTTAACTCAAAATATCTCAGTAGTGTGGGTATAAATGTATATTTAAACTGGGTATGTGTGTCACTCTTTGGTAATGAAAACAGAAAAAAAATACATTATTTTGAAAATAATTTTAAAAATTAGATTTAGCCCAAATCTCTTCACCCTGCTAAATCTCTTTGCCTTTCCCATCCCTTCAACAAATATCTTGGGAAAATCAATTAATTCCTTGGGCTTCGTTTATGTCATATTTCATAAAAAGATGGTCTTAAACTGAATAATTACTCAGATACCTTCCAGAGGTGTCTGAAGTTCTAGAAGACACAACTTCAAATCATTCAAAACACATTGTCAAGACATCAAAGAAACCGAAGAAAAAAGTTAATTGTATTTCCTTCCTTCCTTCCTTTCTTATTTTTATTCTAGCATACTCTCATTGACCAAGTGAAGGAAAAATCTTCACATTCAATAACTTTAATTTTTAAAATTCCCATTATTGAATATGTGTTATTATATGATTTTTGTTGCTTCCAGCAATGTTTAGGCCTTTTGCCATAGGATATATACTTTTAAAATATTACAAACAATTATGTCTCAATTATGCCTGCTATCATAAAAAAATCCTTATTTCTGTCTTTTGTGGGTAATTTAAATTGAATTATTGTAAATATTGACCTACTTTGAAATCTCCACAGCTGTAAGAGGAACAAGTATCATTAAAATAATCATTTCATCATTGTTAGTAATAGTGATAATTGTATTAGTAAACAAAAATAATAGGTAACATTTATTGAATACTGGTTATGTTTGAGGTACTATTATGTTAGACATTTTATATGGACAAGTAGTTTTCTGCTATCAATGTAAAAAAGAGAAGTTTTAGCTTAGCATTGTTAAATAACCTCTTCAAGATTATACGGCAACTAAATTGCTTTAGAGTCCACGATCAACACCACCATGCTAAAGAAACAAAACCAAAAAGTTTTCCACCATCCCATCAACTGGAGGCAACCTCAGTTCATCTGTCCGGAATGAGCCTCACTCCTTACGTCCGTTGTTGGTGCTGTGCCAATGTGAAGGCAGTTGTGATGAGTATTCACTGGACCCCCTAGAGGTCAGCATCCTTATTCCAAAAATCTTGGGTACTCAATAACCAAGTGACCAAAGAGACCATCATTAAAGTAGTATTATTATTTGGAGGTAAATAGTTCTCTTTTTAGGTAACTTGTTTTAAGTTCAGATAACCATTAGGATGGGTAAGTGTTAAGTTTTTAGTAGTCATTAACACTTTACAAATACTATAAACATGAAATTAGCTACCATATATCAATCACTTATGCCTCAGATTCTATGCTAAGCAATATGCTTTATGCATGAGTGTGAGCCTGTGTTTTTGCATTTGTGTGTACATGTGTCTGTGTGCATGTTTGTATTTTCATTCTGTCTATAAATAACCAGTTCATAGAGGAAAAAAAATAGAACACAGTATTTGTAAGTACTATGCCAAAACTTCCTTGTCTACCTGATGGCATGTTAGGAAAAAAAATGTAATTTGAAGTTAGATATAAGTGAATTTTAATATTTCTCTGCCGTTTTCTAATATGAACTGATAGAAGACACTTAATATCAGTTTCCACATTAGTAAAACTTATTAATAGATAACTTGGTTAGGTTGTATAAAATTTAAGTGACAAAATCTATATAAAATCACATAGTACATTGTCTACAGAGAGTAAACATTTTTCCCACATTGCCCAAGTCCAACTACTCTGCCTTCAAAAGGATGAGCAAATAAGTTTATCTTCTCAGTATACTCAGGACATTTGTAGCAAAGGCTTACAGCCAGATAGAACAGTGGTGGTAATAAATTAATTCCTCAACAGTTAGTTTATGTGGAAAGTTATCATTGTACAGTAAAACCTTGGATTGTGAGTGACGTGGTCTGTGAGTGTCCCACAAGAAGAGCAAACATTTCTAATAAATTTTAACTTGATAAATGAGTGATGTCTTGCAATATGAGTAGTACATGGCCCCAAATGTCACCTGATCACCACTGAGCTACTGGTGTTTCCTCTCTCTCTCTTTCTCTCTCCTTCTCTCTCTCTCTCTGTTGCTGTGGTATTGTTGGTAATTTTCTCCCATGCTTGGATACTTGGTCTTAGGCCACAATTTTCTGCAGAAATCAGTGATTTTTCAGAATGTTGGAAGGTGCTCACAACTGGTGCTAGTGTGTTTTTGTCACTGCAAAGCACCTATGGACAGCCCTTTGTTTTTCCATACAAGAGTAAGCTTCAGAATGCTTTGCTTCATTCTACATCAGGCTGCCTGCAGATATAGACCCTTTCCTCTGCTGCCTTGTTTGCCAGTTACATTAAATAGAGTACATGACAAGAGTTTATCAATACTGTACTGTAGTCAACATCTGTGCAAGCGTATACAATGGCCCCCATGCAGAAAAAGATTCCATTAAGCGTTCCATTAAGATAGCAGTGATTCTGTTAGTGATGGTGAAAGTCGTCCTACACAATAACCCTCCTCTCGTCTCCCTTTTCAAAGGTAAGTGCAGGTTAATTTGTGTATTTTTCATATTTATATTTTTTATTTTCTTTATTACTTTGTATTCTATTACAGTGTTGTAATCATTTTTATATGAATATTTTTGGGTTATGTAGCTAATCATCTGAGTTTCTATAATTTCTTATGGGGATATTCACTTTGATATACAAGTGCTTTGGATTACAAGCATGTTTCCAGAATGAATCCTGCTCGCAAACCAAGGTTTTTACTGCACTCATTGACAGCGTTTTTCTCCAGGAGAAGTGACATTCCATGGGCAATACAGCACCTTCGGTGTAGAGCTGCATCTTATACCTAGTGCATGTGTCTGGAGCCCTGCTTCCTTGCTTACTTTTTGCAACAGGATACAGAGACTGAAGATACCACAGTCTGACGGCTCACACTTCACACTCACTATGTATTTAGAGCCATTGAAGTCATCTCATGATCTGCTTCACCAAGAGCATCCACATCAAGTAAAACGGGCTTGATAAATTCAGTGATAATTTGAAAGCTGTGTCGAAAGCACATTTTGTTGAAATGGAAATACTAATAAAACTAGGGACTCAGAAGGAGTCCATTATCCTCCTCACCAAGTTTGCAGAGAAATTGCCTCTCATTCGTTCCCATTCCCTGGTGGATTCAGGCTATTTTTACAACTGGGTTTCAACAGAGCATCCAGGACTACCTGCCAAGGAGGAGCAATGCTTTTATTCAGAGGGCTTGCTCATCACATGAGGTAATGGCACATCTGTTTGGACTGTCTAAGCTGAGATAGCAGACGCTGCTGCAAACTGAGTATTTGGAGAAACAACAACAAAAATAAAGAGAAAGCTACTTTGAAACAATCCCCCTTCAGCACAGATTTGCAGCCTGCTGCCAAAGACTTACAGAGAGCTGTCTGCACATCCCAGACATGATGGGGCAGTGCTGATGCATCACAGAGCTCCTTGGCTAGTTGGAAGGAGTAGTCGAAAATAACTTTTTTTTTTCTGTGTAACAAATTCCTTGCAACATTAGAACATTCAAAATGATTTTCTTAACTGGTGTAACTTCTGGCAAATGGCAAACTTTCCTTTGTGGCTCTGTTCAACAAAAAAGGGTTATGCAATTCAAGCTAATGTTGAAAATGGCCAGATATCATTCCACCTCTAGTCTTCATGGACCTCATGTTCTATACCGGGGTCATTTTAAAACATGCAACAATCTATTTATCATTAGTTTTTAATCTGTCTCTGAGAATGTCCATCCAAGCAATCCATTGTAGTGGTCAGACATTGAACTGGCTAGTTAGGCTTATTTTGACTTAGTAGTTACATTAACTCAAATTGTGTATTTTAAGACAAGGTATTTAACATACATTTGTCTTGGGGGTATTAGAGGAGATAGTCAAAATAGGCTTTCATTAATGAGGACTATTTTTTGTCTTTATAGAAAATGGAAAGAAAGTATGAGCTTTTTACCAGGCAGAAGCTAGAGGATCTATGCATAGAGTAAGTTTACAACTGTATTTGTTTGCCCTGGTGATCCCTACTTTTGTCCCTTACCCTGGTATCCTATTAGCTTATTATTTTTCCTAGATTTTTTACCTCAAAGTATTAATTTGTATTAAGGTTAGCTTGGATGGATTTAGTAATTCCCAAATTATTCTTTGAGCTTCTGTTACAGTTTCAAATGGTAATTTTGACATGCATTGGCAGTAAACAGAGTTCTTGGTTTTTTTTTGTTGTTGTTGTTTGTTTTTTTTTGTGTTTTTTTTCAACGTTTATTTATTTTTGCGACAGAGAGAGACAGAGCATGAAAGGGGGAGGGGCAGAGAGAGAGGGAGACACAGAATCGGAAACAGGCTCCAGGCTCTGAGCCATCAGCCCAGAGCCTGACGCGGGGCTCGAACTCACGGACCGCGAGATCGTGACCTGGCTGAAGTCGGACGCTTAACCGACTGCGCCACCCAGGCGCCCCAAGAGTTCTTGTTTTAATGTGTAGTTAATTGTGCAGTTGACCAGTCTCACTCCCCCTCCCCCAGCCCTTTGTAGATAGAAAGTAACTGACATATTTCAAAGGAAATGCTGAATATTTGCTGATAAAATTAAGTGCGCTCAGCTGTAGGTGGCTAGAGATAGTTAACCCTTTCTGATTCCTGGTGGTTGTGAGAGGTGTGTTTTGTTTGTTGGTGACCTGTTTTTATTTTATTAGGAAGGAAAGAACTGAGGACCCCAGCTGCCTGACAGGCACTCCTGATGGAAAAATGCCAGAAATCCATTTATCACACCCAATACTGCCATGTGGATTCCTTCCTCCTTAGAACACAAAAATAAACCCTATTGTACTGTTTATTTTTAGCACATCACAAAAAAATGTGTCCTATATTGACAGCTAAGCAGGACTTGCTCTTATATACAGTCCTTCCACACACCTCCAAATACAGAGAACCTGGAGTTCCTTGTTGCTGCAGGAACCCATAAAGTATGGGGAGGGAGCTTTTGCTACCAAAAAAAAAAAAAAAGACAAAGTATTTACAATCAACAAGATGTGACATTGGTTAGACAAAAGCAAATAAAGAGAAAACAACAAATGTCCCTTTGCCTTCACAGTGATTGAGACTGGAAAATGTCTCTAATATCTACAAAAATATGTATACCTGTTGGTGGGTTGGAGGGAGGTAGGCAGCCCCTCATAAGTGGGTTGAAGAGAAGAGGGAATAAGACAGGTCAAGGTAACTTGGGATTTGTGCTCTTATAGGAAGACTGGAACCCAGACTGTTAGATGTCCTGGTCACCTTTTGGTCCAATGTAACTAACCAAGGTTAGAAAGTGACACCTGGATACTGTCACAGTCCTCAATCCCCCATCAGCACAGGGTTATGGTGTCTGAGTCAAAGCACTGGTGAGGCTGTTGTGGTCATTAAAATGCCTCCCTAGTCTTGAGGCTGGGATCATATGGAGAGGGTATGTGGGGATGAAGAGCACGAGCAGGGGGGTAAATAGTCCCATCTAGATGTATGGGGAGGAAAAGCCAGCACACTCTAGTAATGAAGGGTCCAGGATAAAGGGCCTGGGCTGCCAAGACACTCAGTATTTAATTTCTAAAGAACATGATATAAAGGCAACCCTTGAGAATATGAGGATATGCTATTGACTGAGAAATCATGAAGGCATCAGTTGCCAGTAATCATAATGAAGGGAAGTATGGGAAATTACAGGTTAAGTATATAAGAATATGTGTGATAAATGGGGGTTGAGCAGTTCTGCTAACTCACAAATAATATTTTGAATATTCTTGCTGTAGTCATATGCTTATATATTGTATTAGGTAAACCTGTAGTAGTGTGTGTGTATACATATATATATATATGTACACACACGTAGTAACTTTACAACTGGGTATGCTCTGGTATTCCATATTTTTGCTAATTATTTTATCCTGGTATTTATCATTTGTCCTAGATTTTTCAGTCTTAACAAAGTACTAATTTGTATTAAAGTAGGCTTGGTGAGGGTTGGTAGGGGTGCCTGAGTGGCTTAGTTGGTCAAGTGTCTGACTTCAGCTCAGGTCATGATCTCATGGTTTGTGAGTTCAAGCCCCATGTCGGGCTCTCTGCTGTCAGTGCAGAGCCCACTTCATATTCTCTGTCTCCCTCTCCGCCCCTCCCCCACATGTGTGCATTCTAGCTCATTCTCTCTCTCTCAAAAATAAATAAACATTAAAAAGAATAGGCTTGGTAACTACCATATTGTTCTTTGAGCTTCTGTCATAATTTCAATTGGTAAAATGTGAGATGCATAGGCAATAAACAGATTTCTTATTTTAACACATAAATATATGTGAACTGACCAGTACTCCCCATCCCCCTTTGTAATATATGTATATGTGTGTATTTATTACTTAGTAACATTTTTTAATATTGCAATAAATCTTTTCCCCATAAATTGCTCAAAATCTAAATGCCTATGCAATGAAAAACACAATAATGAAATTCGGGTTTTTAAGGAAATTGATAATTATTTGTATAACTTGACAAAATATTTGTTGATGCTAATCAACCAATAGAGGGGCTATACTGAACAACATAAAAATCTAGATGCTTCCTAAGAGGCAGGAGCCAGCCCTTTAAATGCTAGTAATTATTTAGAGAAGATCATAGCAACAATTTAACATGGCCTGCTTCAGAAGGTATATTTAAGTAGCATTCTGTCTGCATGACTTTTGGTGTAGATAAAATAACTTTTTTAAATTAATTTTACTCATTTTCTATTTAAAGATTTTATGTGTGGATATACAGAAATTGATGCCACAGTTGTGAACTCATTAACAGGAGAACTTGCCAAGTTTTACACCCGCATTGTTAGATGCTTCCAGTAGAAATCAGATCATTAATTAAAACAATAATTAAAATTTTCCAATTCCAAATCATAGAATCAAGCCTTGACTTTTGTAAAATATCACATTATTGTATGTGCTATCATAAATCCAGTTAAAGATTTCACATTAGGACAAATGACATGTGTTTGCAGTGATAGTGCAGGTACGTTGATAGCAGAGCATGATGTTGTGGTAAAATAATCATGTTCTTACTCAATTGGAAGACTTGGAATCAGTTTCAGTATATACATAATTCGTAATTATTGTCAAACAAGTTGTAATATTCTACCAATCAGAAAAAGGCTCTAGTTTTCAAACTGTATAAATATTATACAAACATTTAGACAAAATATGATTTTGTTAAGCATAGTTGTTTTAAAAATGTGGCACAACAGGCATTCCCATATACTGTGTGTGGAGTATAAAATGATTCCATCACATTGTAAAAATTTGTTTGCAGTTTCTAATAATGTTAAACACTTGCCCCCTGACCCAGTAATTCTACTCTAAGTGTATATCTAAGAGAAATAATTGAATGTAATATGTTCCCTAAAAGACTTTCAAAATAACATTTACGGCAGCTTTATTCTTAAAGGCTGAAACTGCAAACAACTTAAATGTTCAGTCAACAAGAAAATGGGTAAAAAGAAAAATGTGATCCATCATAGAGAAATTCCTTCCTGCAATTAAAAAAAGAGGAGTGAATGGTATAAGTAACAATATGAATGAATGTCACACACATAATTCTGAATGAAGGGAACCAAACATAAAAACAATACAGACAGACATAAAAGAGTATGATTTCCTTGTTAGGAAGCTCAAGATCAGATAGCACTAATTTATGGTGATATAAATAGAGTAGTATCTGCATCTGGGTTGAAAGGTCAGTTGAGTAGGAACAGACAAAGTGGGTGATGGGAATATTCTGTATCTTGATGAGGAGGAGGTTACATATGGTGTGTGTATGTGTGTGTGTGTGTGTGTGTGTGTGTGTGTGTGTGTATCAGTATTGGGATGTACAATTGATAATGACACATAAAAATAAAATATTAAATGCTCAATAGTGCTGTTTATATGAGGGATGCCTGAGTGGCTCAGTTGGTTAAACACCAACTTCGATTCAGGTCATGATCTCACAGTTCGTGAGTTTGAGCCCCACGTTGGGCTCTGTGCTGACAGTTCAGAGCCTGGAGCCTGCTTCAAATTCTGTGTCTCCCTCTCTCTCTGCCCCTCCCCTGCTTGTGCTCTCTCTCTCTCTCAAAAATAAAATAAACATAAATTTTTAAAAAAGGTGTTATATGAAAATACATTCACATCATTTGATAAAAAATGACATTTCTAAAAGGAAGTAATACACTTTTTAAAAATTGAACTATAATTGATACATAATGATTCAACAAATCTGTATATTATGTGAAGCTTAACACAAGTGTAGCTACCATCTGTTACCATATGATGCCGCTACAATATCATCAAGTATATTTTGTATGCCATACGTTTTTTCCCTGTGACTTTTTTTCTTTCCATAACTGGAAGCTTGTATCTCCCCCACCTCTTTCACCTACTTTGCCCAACCTTTTCCTCTGTGGCAACCATTAATTCTGTGTATTTATAGGTCTGTTTCTGCCTTTTGTTTTTTTATTTGGTTGTTTTATTTTTATTTATTTTTAATTTTTTTTAACGTTTATTTATTTTTGAGACAGAGAGAGACAAAGCATGAATGGGGGAGGGTCAGAGAGAGAGGGAGACACAGAATCCGAAACAGGCTCCAGGCTCTGAGTGGTCAGCACAGAGCCCGATGCGGGGCTTGAACTCATGGACCGCGAGATCATGACCTGAGCTGAAGTCGGCTGCTTAACCGACTGAGCCACCCAGGCGCCCTGGTTGTTTTATTTTTTAGATTCTGCATATAAGTGAAATCACATAGTATTTGTCTTTTTCAGTCTGATGTATTTCACTTAGCATAATACCCTCTAGGTCCACCCATGTTGTTGCACATGGCAAGAGCTCATCCCTTTTTATGGGTGAGTAATAGTCCATATTTGTGTGTGTGTGTGTGTGTGTGTGTGTGTGTGTGTGTGTATACACCACATCTTATTTACCATTCGTCTATCAATGGACACTTGGGTTGCTTTCATATTTTGGCTATTTTAAATAATGCTACAAGAAACTTGGGGGTACAAGTATCTTTTTGAATATGTGTTTTCATTTTCCTTGGGTAGATACCCAGTGGTGGAATTACTGAATCAAATGGTATTTCTGTTTTTAACTCTTTGAGGAAACTCCATACTGTTGTTCACAGTGGGTGTACCAATTTACACTCCCATCAATAGTGCATGAGTGTTCATTTTTCTCCACATCCTTGCTAATACCTTTTTTTTTTTTATTCTAGCCATTCTGACAGGTGTAAGGTGATATCTCATTGTGGTCTTGGTTTGTATTTTCCTTATGATTAGTGATGTTGAGCATCTTTTCATGGGTCTGTTGGTTATCTGTGTGTCTTTGGAAAAATGTCTATTCAGGTCCTCTGCCCATTTTTTAATCAGAGTATTTGGTCATGATTTAATGTTGTTGTTGTTTTGGTGTTAATTTTTATATATATATATATATATATATATATATATATATATATATATATGTTGTATATTAACCCCTTATTGGACATATCATTTGCAAATGTCTTCTCCCATTCAGTAGGTTGTCTTTTTGTTTTGTTGATGGCTTCTTTCTGTGCAAAAGCTTTTTATTTGGTATAGTCCCAATAGTTTATTTTTGCTTTCATTTCCCTTGGTTGAGGAGACATACCTAGAAAAATGTTGCTAAGGCCCCTGTCAAATAAGTTACTGCCTATGTTTGCTTCTGGGAGTTTTATGGTTTCATGTCTCACATTATGTCTTTCATCCATTTTGAGTTTATTTTTTGTGTACAGTGTAAGAAAGTGGTTCAGTTTCATACTTTTGTGTATAGCTGTCCAGTTTTCCCAACACCATTTATTAAAGGGACTATCTTTTCTCTACTGTGTATTGTTGCCTGGAAGTAATACATTCTTCAAAACAGTACTGGTGACAGTATTAATGACAGGTGGCTAAGAAACTTATTAAAATACATACACTTGATCTTAGCCAAAAGGCCGAGAAGCGATTAAAATACATAAATACATTTAAGGGATAACTGTTTCTTCTATTTTGTGTTAAAATAAAAATAGGTTTTTAAATTTTTTACGGTAGTGTGCATATTTACTTGCAACATTAATTTGGAATTAGTTTAAAATGGGACTATTTTGTAACACCAACAATGTAGTAAATATCTTGTGAATCAATATTTCAAAAGTATATAATTTATTTTTTTAAAATGTCTCATTTTACTCTTAAAGTATCTTATATTTATAAAATATGGAAATATTTTTATTTAAAATGGCTAGATGCAATGAGGTAAACATATTACATATATTTTACTTGTGAGAAAATTAATGCTCATAGACAATAAATAACTTGCCAAAAGCTGTAAGGTATTTATTATAAATTGGAGTACGGGTGGTGGAAGTATTGACTCTATAGTATTTCCACTAAACCTTTATCACGGTTTTTTCCTTTAAACTGAATGATTGCTTGATTGATTAATGCACTTTACAAGAAGCATTTATTTAATGGCTACAAGATGCTATTCTTTAGCTTGCAGAGTTACAAAGGTGCCAAAATATAATTGTTTCCTAGAAGAAGCTTACAGTCTAGTGGAGAAGACATAGAATAAACTACAAGGTGAGGGCTTTGTGGTGGGGGTATAGACAAAGATTATGGTTACACATTAGAAGAACTGGCTAATCTTTCTGACAAATAGGGTTTGGGAAAGAGGTGATGTTTAAGTAATGTGTTTTTTATCTCCACATTGTTTTTTTTTTTACAGTGAAATATAACATAGAAATTGAAGATTGCATGAAACATATATGTATACTTGAAAGATAATTATAGAGAAAATATCTATCTAACTACCTCTGACATTAAAAATATTACATTAAAAAGGGGTGCCTGGGTGGCTCAGTTGGTTAAACATCTGACTTCAGCTCAGGTCATGATCTCACAGCTTGTGACTTCGAGCCCTGCGTCGGGCTCTGCGCTGACAGCTCAGCCTGGATCCTGCTTAAGATTCTGTGTCCCTCTGTCGCTCTGCCCCTCCCTGGCTCATGCTGTGTCTCTCTGTCTCTCTCAAGGATAATAACAAAACAAAACAACAACAAAAACTAAATAAAAAAAATATATAAAGAATATCAAAAGTCTCCAGGATCCCAACCCTTATAGTGGCTCTTGTAAAAATCATTTTGTTTTTAAAAGTTTTAACATCTACGTATACATCATTAAAATATTATTTTTCTTTGCCTGTTTTTGAACATTTCCTAGGTGGAATCATGTAATAGTATAGAGATGTCCTTTTGGTAGACATTGCCATGCCCTTTGGGGTAGGCCTAGGGAAAATACCCACCAGTTTCACCTTGCATACCTGGAACAGTCTGGAGCACAACCAGGAATTTCTTTTCACCACCCTCTGATGAAGGTTGGAAAAAGAGAAACACAATATGACTATGAATTATCTCCATTACCATCCATTGAAGATTTGTTGGAATTATGCCAGGCCCTGATGAAGAGACACCTGTAGTATAGATAACACACAGCCTTGGCTCGGAAGAGATAGTTGTGTACTGTGGAGGAATTCACCATTTTAATTTCCGATGGATTTATTTCTATAAACTAGGTACAGCTACTTTAATAATGCTAAGAAACACTGAATGCTCACTATGCACCAAGCATTTTGAAGTGCTTTACATTTTGTAACTATGTAAACCAGCATGCAATTGAAAGATAAGAGGAGGTTTTTGGTTATTAGTCCATGAACTCTTTTTTTTTTAATTTCTATTTATTTATTTATTTATTTATTTATTTATTTATTTATTTTTGGCAGAGAGGAGCAAACTGAACAACTTTCTGTTTTCGTAGTGGATAGCAGAGTCTTTGTTACCACTCCGTGTTTAAAGAGTCTGAAAGTACACAATGTAAGCACCTGGGAATTTATTGAAGAAATACAGCGTGGGGGGTAGTTAGCCAGCCCAAGCCAAGTCAGAACAGAGTTAATGCCCTCAGTGCATGCATTCAGTGTTCTCTATTAACTTTTCATAAGAATACACACACACACACACACACACACACACAGGCTTGATTGACCAGATACAAAACTATATTTGTATTTGACATTTGACTTAGTTAGAATTCATATAATTGCGTCATCATACTTAACAAGGGTATTCATCAATTCAGCAGATATCCTGTCTCTCTATAAACATTGCAGAATTTTATGATAGAAATTTTAGTTTTAAAATGCCATTATTAAAATTTTTCTGGAGGCTTAGAAAGACCCTAACTAAAGTGGACAGATTGCCATATGTGTGAAAAAAAATCTTTGCTAGAAATTAAGTATGTGTGAATCTCAAAGAAAAGCAGAAGCATACTCAGCTTAGGAAGGAATATTATGCATATTAACCCAGAAGACAATAGCAAATAGTTTATGTGTTGTTATTTAAATAATTACTTGCATTGGAGTTTCTTGTATGTGTCTAGTTCACACACACAGGAAAGGTAGGATACTGTAAAAGCCATAAGATTAACTAAAAGTATGATTTTACAAATAATTTGTTCCTTTGAAGATTTATTTCAGTCAGCGATGAAACAGCATAAGGAATTACTCTGAAGACATGAATGGATACTTGAGATCATCAAACAAAAATAAAATATTCAAAACATTTAACCTTAATGTGCTTTCTTTTGGATTTCTTTTGTGCATACTACTTGGACACTTGATTGGAGCAGGTGGAGTTCCATTCTTTCAGGAATATAAAGTTCCTGGTACACAGCTGCCTCCCTTAGAACCCTGAGTTTGCCTGTGAAATCCTAATAACCACTTTCATTTATGTTTCACTGTGATCCAGCCGAACGTAATTGTATCAAGTAATGGTTGACCTAAAAATCCCTATGCAATTTTCAAAAAGTACCCAAGAGAACAGAACTACAGATAAAAACTAAAATATGATTTCAAAATGATTTTCTGGAATGCTTTACCTTTCATGTGTGAGAGCCTTGTTAGAGTTTGGGAGCTCGCCTTTCTCCATCATTTGTCTTCATGTGCTTATTGTTAATCAACTGGTAAACGGCAGTCCTTACGGGCATTTGTATGTTCTGGAAAAACGTGTTTTTTTTTTAAACTTCCAAGTGTAGCCATTACTGTCAGCATAATGCATTCGTTCCTTGATTGCTTATTTCTAGCTCCTCAGCTCCATCCCAACTCAACACACACTTTTCTTTTTATTGTTTTGTAATTGTCACCATATACATTCAACCCTATTGTGCGTGTTTATCCTTTGAATGATAACTACAGTCTTTGCAATCATACTGCTAGCTTACAGCAGTAATGACATTACAAACATCTGCAGAGTGACAATTTCTATTTTATCATTTAAGTCTTAAGCTGTGGATAGTGATGGCAATTTGCATGGTTCTTTCCTGTACCAAGCCGTCGCTTCCTTTTCTTTCCTATTCTTAGAAATGTTTTGTCCAAAAATACAAAAATGCATTATGATAATACCCCACTGGTATGCAGCCAATGAATTAACATATGCATTGGAAACAGGTGAAGGAAAGTGATATGAATGTGGGAAGAGGCAGGAGTCATAACATTGGTTTGAGTTGTGATTCCAACATTGATTAGTGTCCACCTTATATGTCTTAAGGCTAAAATGGGATCATCTACTCATACCCATCATGGTAAGTGCTCCAAATTTTTATCACCTCAAGTTCTTTATGCATGTAGGCATGGAATAAAGCCACCTTTTTTTTTTTTAATTTTTTTTTTCAACGTTTATTTATTTTTGGGACAGAGAGAGACAGAGCATGAACGGGCGAGGGGCAGAGAGAGAGGGAGACACAGAATCGGAAACATAAAGCCACCTTTTAAGAGAGACAGCTAGCCAGCTGCAATTTAAAATTTTCATTTGAATTACTTTAGTAAAAATGAATAAAATGGATTCCAAGTGAACAATAAAAACATAACAAAGCAAAAATATGAAGAGGGTGCCTGTTCTTTTCCCCTCTGAGCAATGTATTTATTAGTAACACAAATGCAAACCATTGTGTTATTACTTTCAGAAAGCTATATCTAAACTTATTCTCCCGGGGTTGAGCAAAGTCAAGAAATAAAAAGTCTCTAGTTAATAGATCTCAATATTATGACAAAAGATTGTCAAATTATGTGAGCAAACCCTATTGTAATGGTAATACCGCTGTACTGGCATTGCTGCTTGACATTTGCTCACAAAGAAGGTCAATTCCTAAGTGAAAAAGAACCTCTTATATTTACTGCTCAAGACTGGACTTGGAAAAAAATGTTGAAATGTATATGGAAGAAAAATAATTAAATTTTTTTGATCATTTTTAATGGATGGAAAAACTAGATGAATATCTAAGTAATACGTTTGATGTCTCTCTTTAAATATATATATTTTTTACTAAGCCTCATTCTGGAAAGGAATAAATCTCAATTGGAAACTGTCTGAAAATAATACGTTAAAGATTAAAAAAAGAACTTTTAAAGATGGAAAGAAAAATAAGTGAATGATTAAATAGAGGCAGAGAGGGATTAAACAAAAAGAAAAGATAATATAGTCAGGAGTGAGGTGTGATGGTCACCGGAGTCATAGAAAAAAATAGTTTTGGCTTTTCCATAAGGCACAAGGTAAGATTGCATTTTCATACCTTCTTGAAGTTAGTGATGGACAGATGAATTAATTTGGTCAATGAGATGTGAATACAAGTAATATTCGTTGTTAGAGAGAAAGCTTTAAGAGCCACTGAGTATTTTTCCATTCTTCCTTTCCCTATGTCATCGTGACCAGCAACATTTGTGATGCTGAATGCTCTATTACTCTACTTCCTATATTGCTCTAACTATTAATCTAATTTCCAAAATGAAGACACCTAAGTTGTAGACCTGTAGCATGAGTGGAAAACAAACTTTTGTTCTTTCAAGCCACTGTGATTTGAGATTGTTACCATAGCAAAATCTAGCCTAACCTAACACATAAGACTTCATACAAAAACTATGGTGTGTAATACTTTATGACTTAACAGAAATGGTTAAAAAATGGCTCTGTGTTTTCTACCCTACTTATCGCCAGCAATCAGGTACTTGTGGCCATATGAATGATAAGCAATTCAATTCCTCAACCTCATTCCACGATCTGCTTCTGGGAAATGTTTCTGGTAATATGGTAGGCTTGTTGGTCCCAGAAACTGCCCATTAGATAAGAGCTTGAGTGAAAGATAGCTTTTTTTTTTGTAGTTTGTCCCAGAAGGCATCTGTAGTGGGGTGGGGAAGTGAAGCAGGTTAGAGATGAAATCCAATACAGGTTACATCATTGAGGGGGTTACTACTAGGAGTACTAAAAACATCCGTCTTTCTGGGGCTTTCTGTTGAAACTGTACTGAGTGCGACACGAAATTGTTCTTCTGGAGGATTGTGGAAGCTGGGGTTTTCACCTACCACTTTTTGTAATTGGCTGAGAGTTGCTCTTGGGTATTGACTCCTTGACATTGTGGCCTATTCCATGTGAAAGGCTAGCAAAGATTGGTTGTCAGAAAAAAAACCCTCAGAATCACAAATTCTTCACCTAGGAAGGTGAAGACTTAGAGTGTAGACTGATTGTAGATTGAATATGGGCAGTGTACCAAAGTAAGTGTATACTTCCAATGATATTTGTTTATTTTTAATATTTTGTTAACTCTAAACCAACACTCTGAAAAATTGTGTTGTAGCTATGGTTCTGTGATCCTGTTCTATGTGTTTGTGTGTGATCGTCTAGAAGACAAATCCTAATTCTTCAGCCCCACACTCAAGGCACCTCACAATGTGGTCCCAATCTATCAACCTAAAATTATCTCCCATTTTTAGGTATATATTTCTTATTTTAAGCAATCCGTTATTTTACCAAACCAGTTTCTTCATGGCTCTTGTTATCATTCCTTGCGATGAATGAAATGGCCTGCACATATTTATCAGTTTGCTTAAAGTCCATTGATTTTTTTTTAAGGTCTTCCCCAAGTCCAACTTTCTCCATCATGAATATTCAGACATCTCTTATTTTCTGTGATTTAAATGCTGGGTTGTATCTTGTACCCACTTGGGCACATATTGGCAGACGAATTCTTGGAACCTTTGTAATGTTTTCTTTTAAAATGTAATATACATGCATGGAAACCAAAGATAGCATTTTATTTCTTTTGACTTTCTGCTAATGTCTTGCCTAGTTTTGTAGCCTAACAAGCACATAGTATGTCAGTGGAAGAATGATTGAATTAATCAATGACATGATTTAGAGGTTCCTGAGGTCCACTCATTTTCCTGAATTTATAGCAGCTCCCTAATTTTTTTACTGAAACAGCCAGCTATAATTTTTCCTTTGATTAAAAAAAAAAATCCCAATTGGTATATATAGCACAATTACACAGGGAGCTTTAAAAAAACTACCACTGACTAGGCCTCATCTTTGATCTACTGAATCAGGATTGGAGAAATTTAGGAATCTGTAAAATGAATATAATAACAGTACATGTCAAAATATTGTGAGGGCTTATTTAGTAAATATCAATGGTGATTGCCATATTCAGTTTTAATTATACAAATACTAAACTAAATCTCGTCAAAGCTTGGGAATACCCATGTTTTTACAAACTTCACAGATACTTATTATTACACAAAATTTAAGAACCTTTTACCATGACTTTGTACATATTATTTAATACCGTAAGAATTGCTTTTCTTGATTTGTCTTTCCTGGAGGTTTATGTTGCCTCTTCTGTTAAACTTTCTTAATTTTAACTATTAACCTAACCTTACTTCCCCAAAAGAAAGTAAATTTCATCTTCCTCTCTGCCCATCTCACACTCTATATGATTTCCTATTGTGATTCCCAGGGTATTTTGCTGTGTGATATCTGTCACGTCATTGGACCACAAGTCTCTGAAGGGCAGTAAGAAGGTTTTTTTATGATCCATCTTCATATGCAATTCCTAGAATACAGGCACCAACATGTCTATGGAATGCAAGTCTTAAATCTTTAATGCTAGCCTTAGTTTCCTCACTTTTAGAAGATAAGAAGGTAGAAGAACCCAACATTAGTTCTCTTCCATGACCTTCCCTCTATCTTCAAATACGCATGCCTTAATTATTCTAACCGTTCGATGCATTAAGAAGAGTTCAGGCAATTCCAAGGGAAATAATTTATTTTACTATAGATTTTGTTCCTCCCTAGCGATTTTAGATTTTTGCCACATCAGAAATAGTGTCTTTTTGGGGCATGTGGGTGAGCGTCCGCCTTTGGCTCAGGTCATGATATCATGGTTTGTGAGTTCCAGCCCTCTATCTGCCTCTCAGCTGTCAGTACAGAGCCCGCTTCAGGTCTTCTGTCCCCCTCTTTCTGTGCCTTTCCCCTGCTTGTGCACTCTCTTGCTTTCAAAAATAAATAAACGTTAGAACAATCTTTTAAAAAAGAGTGTATTTTTATACCTAAAATATTTTTTTCCAATGAATGTCTTCATATTCTTCCTTCCTCTGAATATTTCAAGTATGATCATCTTTCACACTCACACACACATACACACACTCTTTGTAGACCATGGGCTTTGCCTTTCAAAGTTCTTTCCAAACTTTTTTCTTTTGAATTAACTAGTATTCTTTTTTTTTTTAATGTTTTATCCATTTTTGAAAGACAGAGAGAGACACAGCACAAGCAGGGGTGGGGCGGAGAGAGAGAGGGACACAGAATCTGAAGCAGGCTCCAGGCTCTGAGCTGTCAGCACAGAGTCCGATGCAGGGCTGAACTCACCAACCATGAGATCATGATCTGAGCCAAAGTGGGATGCTCAACCGACTGAGCCACCCAGGTGCCCCAAATTAACTAATATTCTTGATTAGACGTCCTGTATTCATTCTGTGTCCCCACTTCTCATTAGATTGTAGCTATCTAACTTTACATTTAAATTATTTAAAATTATATGAAACTAAAATTCAGCTTGTCAGTCACACCAGGTATATTTTAAATGCTTAATAGCTAAATGTGGCTACTGGCTATATACTGAACAGCACAGAGGGAGAATTTCCATCACAATAGAAAATTCTTAGCACTGGATAAGACCAATTTTCAAGTGACATTTCATGAATGAAAAATTTGATTTTTTATATGAAATATGCATTTATTACTGAATATAGAACACATTACTCTGGAATTAATAATTCTCCAGAAATATATTTTCATGAATGTGAAAACAAAATATTCATATTACCTCAAATTTATTTCACTAGCAAAGAATATTTATGTGTGTGTTTCTGTATGTAGGAAGACATTACTGAAAACCTCATTGTAAAAATTCTAAAATGTGCTATTAAACATATATTTTGAAATCTGAAAAGGGACAATTATAGAAAACAAAATTGAAATAATTAAAGGTAATATTAAAAATGGTTATGTAGTAGAAAGTAAACTTAAGCAATGTAATTATTTCTCAGAATGTTTCTAGAATTCTTGATTATTTGAAAAAAAAAATCCAGTGTCCTACTTAAAGAACAGGACTCAACTTCCCTTGCCAGATGATGTAGATGTAGTAATGTTTTAAATAAAAGAAGGCTTTATATTTCTTAAAGAGTGAATTATATTATTGAGAATATTGGTCATTTGAAAATTCTAAAGGTTATATTAATAAATTATGCACATTCTTCAATTAAGTTTGACACTGCATAAGACACATGCATAATTGATATTCAGATTAAAACAAAATGTAGATATCAAACCTTAGAGCACTGGGTATTCGGTCTCCTTGGGCATTAAGTTCAAGCAAATCCCATTACTTTTTAATGTCCTCTTACAAAAGATTGCATTATGCAGTATTGTCAAATCATGTTCCTGTGTTTGAAAAAGCCTATATCACATCTAGTTACTATACAGGCCACATAGATACCAAAAACTTTGCCAATATTACTGGTAATGTAAGTGAATGATTTGCTCTGTTTAACCCAAATCTAATTAACATATTATAATAATAATTAATATTACATCAACTATTTAATAATTTAAAATGGCTACTTATGAAATAGAAATGTTGAATGGGGTGTTGGTGGAATGAGAATGAGAGGAAAGAAGAGCTTCCACAAAATAGGTTAAAAAATACAATAGTTGGAAGATGCATCTCTTAAACTAATATCAATTTCCTGAGAAAATATTGTGTTTTTTTAAATACCTTGTGTTATGGATGATTTACTTTTACAATGGAACTTTACATTGTAGAACAGGCTGTTTCATTCCCCAGCCCTTTACACTTCTACCTCATGGTTTGCTGTATGAATGTTTTCTAGCTGTAAATATCAGAGGTCAACTCAAGCCAGCTTCAACAGACCAACAAAGAAATCTGCTTTAAGGATGTTGAGTTTTTGTGAAGTTCTTACATGAAACTCAAGTACAGACGTAGGCATTACCGACAGGAAGTGGAACTAGGAACAGGAATGAAAAAACCATGTGGAATGTAAAATGAACACCCCCTGATTCTCATCTATGTTCTCTCTCTCATTGCTGCTTAATTTTCTCCCTGCAGATGAGTTTTCTCTATTACTTGGTTTACATGGCAGAAAATGGCTGCCCCCAAATCCTAAGTTTTTAGATTGCCACCATCCAGGAGATAAACTTGTTAAATATCCTACTTAAACTTGCTATCTAACTTAAACTTACTCTCACCCATGAGTGAGTCACCAATCCATCTTTCAGGACAGGAGATAGTCTTGGAGAGTTTGGACTAACTGCCCAAAGCGTGATGTAGTTTCATATTGAAATGCCATTTCTTCATTTGCTAGCTGGCTCTAACTGGCTATTGGGAAGTTGCAGCCTTCTTATTTTGTAAGTAGAGAAAGGGGATATGGGCATGGGGCTGGGACATTTAAGTACCTAATATTTTGATCTTTAAGCATCTAATACAGGTCACTGTGGGCCAACGCATGCAAACTATCTGGCCCTATGCCCACTCTGAGATATACTTCTAATTCATACAATCACTTTTGAAACTTGCCACAAGATATCTGAGCACAAAGGAAGGTTGATTTATTAAAGGAGAGAAAATATTCTAGTTTGGTATACAACTTCTGCTAAAGATTTTTCAGATATTATTCTTCCAATGTTCAGCCTTTATTTTCCCAAACTCATTGCCACCTGTGCAAATGAAAAACTGCTCATCAGTGATTAGACAAACTTGGTTGAAGTTGGCTGAATTCCGGGCAGCCATTTTTAAGTCAATATGTGACTGCACAGGCATATCATTCGGGGTTTCATTGGAGAACAGATCAGATTTCTTATTTGCTCATTAGCTTTTGGTGCAAACTATTTTGAAACCAGGCAAAGATTTCTATTCCAAGCTATTTTTAATTAAAATATGTTTCTGTAGGCCTTCTGTCTATTTAAATGTACCTTCTAACCTTTTACTACCTGAATCTGGAGAACAGGCCATAAAACATTAAATATGAGAAAGCTGGGAAATGTAACACACTATAAATGCATGAAGGTAGGAGTTCAAAATGTGTGGACATAAAGATTTTATTTCTTTACATAAGGTTTGAATGAAGAGTCTGTTGTATAAATCTTTACTTTCAAAGTGGACTATCATTTTTAAGCAAGAAGAAAGGAATGCTTGACTCTTAACAAGCAAACATTATACCTTAAGAATAGTTCAAAAGAATGAAAAATAAAGGTACTTATGCATACTTTGGAACCCCCCATTTTCCCCCAAATCACAATGTAAGTGTGGTAAATATTTCCAAAAGTTACACATGAATAATCTGAAAGGTATACACCTTATATCAACTATTTTGTTAGGGCAAGTTTTGTATACCGTTTGAAGCATTGAGACATAATTTAAGTTTTATCTCCTAGAAGTCCTATGTTCTATTATCATCTTCTCTTTGTAAATGAGGAACCTGTGAGTAGAAGAGGAGAAAATAACGTACCAGAGGCCACACAGACAGTGAGTGTGTCTCCTGGCACCAAACTTACAAAGAAACAGGGCCAATGAAAGAAAATGCTGCATTATTATTACTATATTTGTATTCGAAAGAGCTTTGACTGCAATATTTTATGATGTTTTCATAAAACTGGTAGTGCTTCTAGTGATAGTGGTAGTGAGGAGAAAAACTGGCTGATAGTACAGTAGAAAAGTAATCCAGGTCATGTGCCACCTAAAAGTCATGTTGGAACACGCGTGGGACTAAAACCCAAGAAGCAAAAAGCCCAATGAACCACAACCAAAACAAGCAAACACCGCAATGTAGTTATGTTAGCAAATTGCTACTAATTGATGAGCTGAATTTAACTGTGCATACACTTGAATGAAAATCTAAATAAAGCCTTTCAAAGGCAAGACTTGATGGGTTTGAGATCACAGAACTATTTCAGGAAATTCAGGTGAAATTTATTTATACAAATTTCCAGCACACACAATGAACTAAATAAGGATAGACGAAAAGAGGGATTTGCAATAAGAAGTAAATTGCCAAAGCTAGCTTTTCTCTTCTATACAATATGTACAGCTTAGGACAGTAAAGCTTGATTTTTTATCAAATATAAAGAAGGATGTACTTATAATTAGATTTAGATTTTCCCTCTGATTCTTGGATAAGGCCATTGATTATACTAAAAAGAGGATTAATCACACCTTTTAGTGAAAATCTTGCAACAGCTTTCCAGATAATAACCTATGATTGACCAAAAGAGAAGTACTGGTCTGCCAGCTGTGTAAAATCTAAATATCACCTGTGTCAAATTAGAAACAAATATCTGTTTACATATGCATCAATAAAATGAGGTTCGTAAAATCATTTTATGACCCACAAAGCACTATACATATCCATTGCTATTGTCTTCAGTTAGCTGTGATATGGAGATATATTAGAAATTAAGTTTTCTAATATTCTCTTCAGAAATATATCATTATAATCTCATGAATAAATGCAATGATTTTTAGTTATTCATTCTGAGTCCATTAAGTATTCTTATTTTTGGTCTTTAGGTTTTTTATTTCTGCATTTGACAGTCTTAAAACTGCAACAAATACAATTAAAGAAATGTATGCCATACTGTTTTTATAATTATGTTAATTTTAAAAGTGTGTCTATGTCCGTCTTAAAAATGTATGATTTTTTGTAATCTAGCAGGCTGTTACTAAAATCACCAGGGACAATGCTTTCCCTAAGATGTTAGCTTAAATATCTGCTTTTTAATGGTTCTTCAACATTATCACTATGTCGAACCCACGTATACATTTATTTCATCTTTTAGCATTTACTACATTTGCAAGGTTTATGTACATTTTCATATAAGGTGGTCTAGTTAGAATTTTCTTTCTTTCTTTTTTTTTATATGAAATTTATTGTCAAATTGGTTTCCATACAACACGCAGTGCTCATCCCAACAGGTGCCCTCCTCAGTGCTCATCACACATTTTCCCCTCCCTCCCACCCCCCCCCCCATCAACCCCAGTTTATTCTCAGTTTTTAAGAGTCTCTTATGATTTGGCTCCCTCCCTAACTTTTTTTTTCCCTTCCCCTCCCCCATGGTCTTCTGTTAAGTTTCTCAGGATCCACCTAAGAGTGAAACCATATGGTATCTGTCTTTCTCTGTATGGCTTATTTCACTTAGCATCACACTATCCAGTTTCATCCACGTTGCTACAAAGGGCCATATTTCATTCTTTCTCATTGCCACGTAGTACCCCATTGTGTATATAAACCACAATTTCTTTATCCATTCATCAGTTGATGGACATTTAGGCTCTTTCCATAATTTGGCTATTGTTGAGAGTGCTGCTATAAACATTGGGGTACAAGTGCCCCTATGCATCAGCACTCCTGTATCCCTTGGGTAAATTCCTAGCAGTGCTATTGCTGGGTCATAGGGTAGGTCTATTTTTAATTTTTTGAGGAACCTCTACACTGTTTTCCAAGTGGCTGCATGAATTTGCATTCCCACCAACAGTGCCAGAGGGTTCCCGTTTCTCCACATCCTCTCCAGCATCTATAGTCTCCTGATTTGTTCATTTTGGCCACTCTGACTGGTGTGAGGTGATATCTCAGTGTGGTTTTGATTGGTATTTCCCTGATGAGGTGTGATGTTGAGCATCTTTTCATGTGCCTGTTGGCCATCTGGATGACTTCTTTAGAGAAGTGTCTATTCATGTTTTCTGCCCATTTCTTCACTGGATTATTTGTTTTTCAGGCGTGGAGTTTGGTGAGTTCTTTATAGATTTTGGATACTAGCCCTTTGTCCAATATGTCATTTGCAAATATCTTTTCCCATTCCAACGGTTGCCTTTTAGTTTTGTTGATTGTTTCCTTTGCAGTGCAGAAACTTTTAATCTTCATGAGGTCCCAATAGTTCTTTTTTACTTTTAATTCCCTTGCCTTTGGAGATGTGTCAAGTAAGAAATTGCTATGGCTGAGGTCAGAGAGGTTTTTTCCTGCTTTCTCCTCTAGGGTTTTGATGGTTTCCTGTCCCACATTCAGGTCCTTCATTCATTTTGAGTTTATTTTTGTGAATGGTGAAAGAAAATTGTCTAGTTTCATCTTTCTGCATGTTGGCTGTCCAGTTCTCCCAGCACCATTTGTTAAAGAGACTGTCTTTTTTCCATTGGATATTCTTTCCTGCTTTGTCAAAGATTAGTTGGCCATACATTTGTGGGTCCAATTCTGGAGTCTCTATTGTATTCTGGAGTCTGTATTGTATTTGGGCTATGTGTCTGTTTTTGTGCCAATACCATGCTGTCTTGATAATTACAGCTATAGTAGAGGCTAAAGTCTGGGATTGTGATGCCTTCCGCTTTGATCTTCTTCTTCAATATTACTTTGGCTATTCAGAATCTTTTGTGGTTCCATACAGATTTTAAGATTGCTTGTTCTAGCTTCGAGAAGAATGCTGGTGCAGTTCTGATTGGGATTGCATTGAGTGTGTAGATAGCTTTGGGTTGTATTGACATTTTAACAATATTTATTCTTCCAATCCATGAGCATGGACTATTTTTCCATTTCTTTATATCTTCTTCAATTTCCTTCATAAGCTTTCTACAGTTTTCAGCATACAGATCTTTTACATCTTTAGGTTTATTTGTAGGTATTTTATGATTCTTGGTGCAATTGTGAATGGAATCAGTTTCTTTATTTGTCTTTCTGTTGCTTCATTACTAGTGTATAAGAATGCAACTGATTTCTGTACATTGATTTTGTATCCTGAGACTTTGCCAAATTCATGTATCACTTCTAGCAGACTTTTGGTGGAGTCTGTCTGGTTTTCCATGTATACTATCATGTCATCTGCAAAAAAGCGAAAGCTTGACTTCATCTTTGCCAATTTTGATGCCTTTGATTTCCTTTTGTTGTCTGATTGCTGATGCTAGCACTTCCAACACTATGTTAAACCAGCGGTATGAGTGGACATCCCTGTCATGTTCCTGATATCAGGGGGAAAGCTCTCAGTTTTTCCCCATTGAGGATGATATTAGCTGTGGGCCTTTCATAAATGGCTTTTATGATGTTTAAGTATGTTCCTTCTATCCCGACTTTCTTGAGAGTTTTTTAAGAAAGGATGCTGAATTTTGTCAAATGCTTTTTATGCATCAATTGGCAGGATCACATGGTTCTTTTCTTTTATTAATGTGATGTATCACATTGATTGATTTGCTAATGTTGAACCAGCCCTGCAGTCCAGGAATGAATCCCACTTGATCATGGTGAATAATTCTTTTTACATGCTGTTGAATTTGATTTGCTAGTATCTTGTTGAGAATTTTTGCATCTATGTTCATCAGGGATATTGGCCTGTAGTTCTCTTTTTTTGCCGGATCTCTATCTGGTTTAGGAATCAAAGTAATACTGGATTCATAGAATGAGTCTGGAAGTTTTCCTTCCCTTTTTATTTTTTGGAACATCTTGAGAAGGATAGGTATTATCTCTACTTTAAATGTCTGGTAGAATTCCCCAGGGAAGCCATCTGGTCCTGGACTCTTATTTGTTGGGAGATTTTTGATAACTGATTCAATTTCTTTGCTGGTTATGGGTCTGTTTAGGTTTTCTATTTCTTCCTGTTTGAGTTTTGGAAGTGTGTGGGTGCTTAGGATTTTGTCCATTTCTTCCAGGTTGTCCAGTTTGTTGGCATATAATTTTTGATAGTATTCTCTGATAATTGCTTGTATTTCTGAGGGATTGGTTGTAATAATTCCATTTTCGTTCATGATTTTATCTCTTTGGGTCATCTCCCTTTTCTTTTTGAGAAGCCTGGCTAGAGGTTTATCAATTTTGTTTATCTTTTCAAAAAGCCAACTTTTGGCTTCATTGATCTGGTCTACAGTTTTCTTTTATTTTGTTTTGTTTTGTTTTTGATTCTATATTGTTTATTTCTGCTCTGGTCTTTATTATTTCTCTCCTTCTGCTGGGTTTGGGGTGTCTTTGCTGTTCTGCTTTCTATTTCCTGTAGGTGTGCTGTCAGATTTTGTATTTGGGATTTTTCTTGTTTCTGGAGATAGGCCTGGATTGCAATGTATTTTCCTCTCAGGACTGCCTTTGCTGCATCCCAAAGCATTTGGATTGTTGTATTTTCATTTTTATTTGTTTCCATATATTTTTTAATATCTTCTCTAATTGCCTGGTTGACCCATTCATTCTTTAGTAGAGTGTTCTTTAACCTCCATGCTTTTGAAGGTTTTTCCAGACTTTTTTCTGTGGTTGATTTCAAGTTTCATAGCATTGTGGTCTGAAAGTGTGCATGGTATGATCTCAATTCTTGTATACTTATGAGGGCTGTTTTGTGACCCAGTATATGATCTATCTTGGAGAATGTTCCATGTGCACTTGAGAAGAAAGTATATTCTGTTGCTTTGGGAAGCAGAGTTCTAAACATATCTGTCAAGTCCATCTGATCCAATGTATCATTCAGGGCCCTTGTTTCTTTATTGGCCGTGTGTCTAGATGATCTATCCATTGTTGTAAGTGGAGTATTAAAGTCCCCTGCAATTACCACATTCTTATCCATAAGGTTGCTTATATTTGCGATTAATTCTTTTATACATTTGGGGGCTCCCATATTCGATGCATAGACATTTATAATTGTTAGCTCTTCTTGATGGATAGACCATGTATTTATACAATGCCCTTCTTCATCTCTTGTTACAACCTTTAATTTAAAGTCTAGTATGTCTGATATAAGTATGGCTACTCCAGCTTTCTTTTGACTTCCAGTAGCATGATAGATCGTTCTCCATCCCCTCACTTTCAATGTGAAGGTGTCCTCAGGTCTAAAATGAGTGTCTTGTAGACAGCAAATAGATGGGTCTTGTTTTTTTATCCATTCTGATACCCTATGTCTTTTGGTTGGTGCATTTAGTCCATTTACATTCAGTGTTATCATTGAATTATATGTGTTTAGAGTCATTATGATATCTGTAGGTTTCATGCTTGTAGTGGTGTCTCTGGTACTTTGTAGTCCTTGCAACATTTCACTCACAGAGTCCCCCTTAGGACCTCTTGTAAGGCTGGTTTAGTGGTGATGAATTTCTTCAGTTTTTGTTTGTTTGGGAAAACCTTGACCTCTCCTTCTATTCTGAATGACAGACTTGCTGGATAAAGGATTCTCGGCTGCATATTTTTCCTGTTCATCACTTTGAAGATTTCCTGACATTCCTTTCTGGCCTGCCAAATTTCAGTAGATAGATCCGTCACTAGTCTTATTGGTCTCTCTTTACATGTTAGAGCGTGTTTATTCCTAGCTTCTTTCAGAATTTTCTCTTTATCCTTGTATTTTGCCAGTTTCACTATGATATGTTATGCAGAAGATCCATTCAAGTTACGTCTGATGGGAGTTCTCTGTTCCTCTTGGATTTCAATGCCTTTTTCCTTCTCTAGATCAGGGAAGTTCTCAGCTATGATTTGTTCAAGTACACCTTCATCCCCTTTCTCTCCCTCTTCTTCTTCTGGAATTCCTATGATATGGATATTGTTCCGTTTGATTGCATGACTTAGTTCTCTAATTCTCCCCTCATACTCCTGGATTTTTTTTATCTCCCTTTTTCTCAGCTTCCTCTTTTTCCATAATTTTATCTTCTAATTCACCAATCTCTCCTCTGCCTCTGTATCCATGCTATGGCTGCCTCCATTTATTTTGCCTCATTTATAGTGTTTTTTTTAGCTCCTCATGACTATTTTTTAGTCCCCTCATCTCTGTAGCAATAGATTCTCTCTTTTCCTCTATGCTTTTTTCAAGCCCAGCGATTAATTTTATGACTTATTCTAACTTCTTGTTCCATTATATTGCTTCAATCATTTTTGATCAATTCATTAGCTGTTGCTATGTCCTTGAGTTTCTTTTGAGGAGAATTCTTCCATTTTGTCATTTTAGGTAGTCCCAGCGGTAGCTCCAAACTGCAGGGCGCTTCCACTGTGCTGTCCAGAGTAACTTGTGTTGGTGGGCGGGGCCGCGTTCAGACAGATGTCTGCCCCCAGCCCACCACTGGGGCCACAATCAGACTGGTGTGTACCTTATCTTCCCCTCTCCCAGGAGCAGAACTCATTGTGGAGTGGTGTGGTCCCTGTCTGGGCTGCTTACACACTGCCAGGCTTGTGGTGCTGCTTCGTTGGGATCTGGCCAAGGGCGTTTTAGCTGGGGTGGATCCGCAAGGTGCACAGGGGTGAGAGGGGCAGGCTTAACTTGCTTTGCCATAGGTGGTCCCCTGCAGGAGGGCTCCTGCAGCACCAGGAGGGAGGCAGGCCCATTAGAGGGATGGAACCACAGAAGCAAAGCGTTGGGTGTTTTCATGGCGCAAGTTTGGTGACAGGAACTGGTTCCCTTTGGAATTTTGGCTGGGGGATGGGAGAGGGAGATGGTACTTGCCAGTGTTGCTGAGCTGAGCTCTGTCTCCTGGGCTCAACAACTCTCCCTCGCTGCGTCCTCTTGCCCTCCCTGCTCTCCAAGCGTAGAGCTGTTGACTTTTAACATTCCAGATGTTAAGTCCTGCTGGCTTTCAGAACTCATGGAGTCCGGCCCCACTGCTTTTGCAAGCCAGACTTCGGGGGCTCTGCCTTGCCCAGCGGGCTGCCCATCCACTGCCCTGGCTCCCTCCCACCAGTCCGTGTAGCACGCACCGTCTCTCTGCCCTTCCTACCCTCTTCTGTGGGCCTGGCTCTGGAGAGTCCGTTCTGCTAGTCTTCTGGCATTTTTCTTGGTTATTTAGGCAAATGTGGGTGGAATCTAAGTGATCAGCAGGAAGAGGTGAGCCCAGCGTCCTCCTATGGCGCCATCTTCCCAGGTGTCTGAATTTTCTTTAATATATTTAAACTCTGTAGATAAAAATGAATCTTGAGCATACACAATAAATATCATGCCTGATTTTTTGCTTAGGGAAAAACTAGCTTGAGGAAATTTGTTAATCATTGATGAAAGATATCAGTAGAAATTGCAATGTTAATAGCATTTACATTACACACTAATTCTCCAAAACTCTGGTTTGATTCAAAGTAACTCTTTGTTTTCTCTCATTTCTTTTAAATTCATGACAGACTCGGTGATAGAAGGAGGGAATAGGGTTTGAAAGGCAACAGAGGCTTTTTTAACATAACAGTCCTTTTAACATAATATCAGGTCCCTGAGACAAAACATAACTGTGTTGGCTTGTGGTTTTAAAGTCATATGGGACATCTGGGTGACTCAGTAGGTTAAGCGTTTGACTTCAGCTTAGGTCATGATCTCATGGTTTGTGAGTTTGAGCCCCACATTGGGCTCTGTGCTGACAGCTCAGAGCCTGGAGCCTGCTTTGAATTCTGTATCTCCTCTCTCTGTCCCTCCTCTGCTAGTGCTCTCTCTCTCAAAAATAAACATTAAAAAAATTAAAAAAAATAAAATTCTAGATAAAATAGTAAATGAATATTTGAACTCAAGGTCTAAGTTTTTAATTTTAATCATTAAAAAAAATCTCCCACAGTTAATAAGACAGTGTCTTGCCCATAGCAGATGCTCAATAAATGTGGAAGGAACTGGTTCTGCTCACCAATACCAATCCAAACTAAGGATTTATTAGCTAGCCCCACCGAAATGCCCACTAGATGGCAGTACCACACAGAGAAGAATTTGGAATTTGCTTGGTGGAAAAGTTGCATTAATGCCTAAACTTGTTCTGTTGTTTTTCTACAATAACAAAAAACTTTAAGTATTTTAATGTCAAAACCATTCTACTTTCAAACATTTGTTGTAATTTGGTTTTGTTTTGATTTTTAAATTAGTTTTGACAATTATAATACTGTAATACTTCTGGAAAAAAAGTATATCTCTTGGGTTAAGGTCGTTTGCATGAAATTATTGCATGTGGTAACACTCTCAGGGAAAGAGAATGCATGAGCAAAGCAAACACTGAATGAAATTTCCTCGTTCATCATGATACAACTACTTGTAGTGCGGTTATTCTGTTTTAAAGGCAAGCACACCAGAAACACATGAAGCACAGAGCATTATGCTTGCAGTAAATGATAACCAGTATCCATGACTGAAGGAAGCACAGACAAGTGAGATTGAACAGAACATCCTAATTCACTTTTAGTAGCCAATAAATCTTGATAAAAAGACTTTAATCCCAATATGTGGCATTGTAGTTAAAATGTATCATAGCTGAAGTTGAGGAACTATTTATGGATATAAGAAAGTTATTTGAGTTCCATTTTTATCATTTATATTTAGTATTCTAAAAACAAGTATGAGAAAAGAATTATACTTTTTTTTGAGTAAGCTAGACATGTGATAGTTAAATATTTTAATGGTTTAAATTAAAAAAATAATGTTTATTCGTTTTTTGAGACAGAGAGGGACAGATCGCAAGTGGGGGAGGGGCAGAGAGAATGGGAGACACAGAATCTGAAGCAGGCTCCAGGCTCTGAGCTGTCAGCACAAACCATGAGATCATGACTTGAGCAGAAGTCGGACATTTAACTGCCTGAGCTACCCAGGTACTCCTAACTAAATGTTTTTCTTATGTTTTCTAAAAGTTAATAACTGAGGTAATTTGTAAATTTACTCAAACTTTAATTTGTTTTTCCACACTTACTTTTGAGTGGGAGACACTAGAGGCTAGTGTTAGAGGTTAGTCACCAGCTAGTGATTGAGAGTACTTGATTTATCACCATTGCATATCAATACAACTTTCTTATCCTTTGTCTCAGTTATCTATTTAGTCTCATAATAAATTACTGTAAGACACAGCTGAGTAAAACATCACACTTTATTATCTCGAAATATTTGTGGTGACTTACCTGGCTCCCTCAGTCTCAGAGTCTTTCATGAGGCTGTAATCCAGGTGTCTGCAGATGCTGTAGTTATTCATGTGGCTATTGACAGTCCTCAGGTCGTTACTGGTTATTGGCCAAAGACATCTATATGATCTTTATAGGACCATCTATAGTATAGCAACTTTCCCCATGGATTGTATTCTAAGACATAAATATACTGATACAAAATGACCAAGCAAAATGGATGTCCTGGTTGTTTTTAGCCCTATCTCAAACGTGGCATTACATCACTTTTGCTGTATTGTGTTCCTTAGAAGAGAGTCACTAGGTCTAGCCCACACTTAAATGAAAAATATTACATAAGGCATTACTTACCAGAGGGCAGATATCATTGGCCATCATTTTAGAAGTTTTCTACCACTATTTACTGATTTTGCCACAGCTGTCAAAATCATAAACTGTACATTTCCTCTGAAAAAGATATCCTTAAGAAGAAAATGATCAGTAATAGTGATGAACTCAAAAATGAAAAATAAAAATAATATAAAGTTAGAAAAATTAAACAGTGAAATGCCAAATAATATGGTGGTAATGATTTATGAAGTTATTATTAGAAGGAAAAGAAAAAGTGCATATAAAATTATTTCAGCGGATATTATAGACAGTGCATCATTTACTTATGAAGATAAATATTCATGGTAACAGAAACTTGAAAATAGTTGATTTTGCAGAAGATTAAACACTGGAAATATATTCATCACTTACATATATTATTAAAATAATTCTAAACTATCAACATGATCTGATTTATATTTTGCAAAATTTGCCACACCTTAGGGAAATGTTTTCATGCCATTTAAAAGATTTTTTTAAATTATTACAAATTAAATTAAATATTTAACTTTATTAATATTCAAATAGACCACATTTTTATAGACAATAAATTTCTTATTCTACAGTATAAGATTTTGTTTAAAAGAGAAGCAGTTCTCTTTAACATATCCCAAATAACACTTACTTTTATCATTTATATATCTCCTCAAATTATCTTTATCAATTATCTTATTAAATTGGAAAAATGAGTTTATATTTTCGGGTCAACATCTTTCATAAACTGCATATGTAAATACAGTAGTGTATAAAAATAGATATTTATAATTTAAAATTCAAGGATCTTGTATATTAAAAGGAAAATACCTGTAAGTGATACATGGATATATATTTTTAATCAGGTACAGAAAAAGTAAATCATGAAAATTTTCTTTTACCACTTGGAGAAATGGAATATATAATATAACTGATAAAAATCAGGGTCATGTCAAGAACTTCCCATCTCAAAATATAATATTTTGTAAATATGTAATACAATATATATAATTGAGTGTAATGTATATTGTTAAAATGAAAATAAGTTAATGACGGAAACACTGGTAATTTTGAAAAAAACAAAATTTGTTAAATATTTATAATGTTCCCAACACATTGAATATTTATTTCACTTACTTTCTATGCAGAGACATTGGGAATATTAAATGAGAGCACTAATGATAGTCCCACCTCAATTTTACAAATAGGGAAACTGATACTCAGAGTCATGAAGTGGCTTTATCCGAGGTCACTAGCTAGGATTAAAAATTCAAGTCTTAACTGAAAAACTTGAGCTCTTTCGTGGTTTTGTGAATGGGTCAAAAATTCTTAAACATCATTCATGCTTTATAAATTTGAATTATGATATTATCTATTTAATTTCAGTGGAAAATGTATGTACAAAATATTATAATCTAAGTGGAGTTCAGATGCATAAAAACTCAAATTCTTACTCAAAATTGGACAAATTTGATTTGTAACTTCAAGGAAATTTTTAGCCTTTCTTTGAAAGATACACATATATACAAAGAAAACAAGAGAAAAAAAACACTTTGGCTGACAGAAATTTTAAACAAAAAAAATCAGAATAGTGTAAGGAACCCCTATATATCTACCCAACTTCAACAACTATTGATACTATACCATTCTTGTTTCATCTATATCCTCCACCCACTTGGTTATTATTTTTATAGTTTTTAAGGTGATATGTATATACATTGCATTGTGACACTCAAATTTTTCAAGCTCTAGAAATTTTCCTCACCTTGGAAGTTTTCTTCATCTCCTTCCCCAGTGTGTTCTCTCTTCCCTGCTTTTGTAATTATTTCTCTCCCTTGAATAGCTGTACTCACTGTAACACTGCATATAAATGGGATCATAGAGAATGTATTCTTTTGTTTCTCGTTTCTTTCTCCTGGTATATTGTCTGCAAATTTTACCAGTATCTTTTTTTTCTTCTCTAGTGCCATTCTATCCAGATTTATTGAGACATAATTGACATATAACTTTGCATAAGCTGAAGATGCACAATGTGATGATTTTCAAAATGATTACTACAATAAGGTTAGTTAACACATCCATCACCTCACATAGTTGCCTTTTTCTGTGTGTGATGAGAATTTTTAATATCTACTCTCTTAGTAATTTTCAAGTATATATACAGTATAGCTAAGTAAAGTCTGTTAACATCTATAACATCTTGCTAAGTAATATTCCATGAGGTGAATACAGTACAGTTTACTATTTACATATTTTCTTGTTGAAAGCAAAATTGTTTCTAGTTTTTGACTTCTATAAATAAATCTGGTATGAACATTATATAAGCTATTGCTGTTGATTTATATTTTCACATCTCTTGGGGAAATAGCTAGGCATTGAATTCTTAGATGAAATTTAGGCATATATTTAATTTTATAAGAAACTGCCAAAACTTATGAAAAGTGGTATTATTTTATATTCCCATTAGTAATGTATGAGAGTTTCACTTACATCCTCACCAATAACTGGTATTGTCAGTTTTTCTTTGTATTTTATTTTGGCCATTTGAGTGGCTGTGTAGTACTATCTCATTATAGTTTATTTTTCACATATCAGGTTACTGGGGATGTGAAGTACTTTTTAAAAATTTATTCATTGTTTAATTTACATCCAAGTTAGTTAGCATATGGTGCAAGAATGATTTCAGGAGTAGATTCCTTAATGCCCCTTACCCATGTAGCCCATCCCCCCTCCCACAACCCCTCTGTTCTCCATATTTAAGTATTTTATGTTTTGTCCCCCTCATTGTTTTTATATTATTTTTGCTTCCCTTCCCTTATGTTCATATGTTTTGTATCTTAAAGTCCTCATTTGAGTGAAGTCATGATATTTGTCTTTCTCTGACTGACTAATTTCACTTAGCATAATACCCTATAGTTCCATCCACATAGTTGTAAATGGCAAGATTTCATTCTTTTTGATTGCCGAGTAATACTCCATTGTATATATACACCACATCTTCTTTACCCATTCATCCGTCGATGGACATTTGGGCTCTTTGCATACTTTGGCTATTGTTGATAGTGCTGTTATAAACATTGGGGTACATGTGCCCCTTGAAACAACATACCTTTATCCCTTGGATAAATACCTAGTAGTGCAATTGCTAGGTCATAGGGTAGTTCTATTGTTAATTTTTTGAGCAATCTTCATGCTGTTTTCCAGAGTGGCTGCACCAGTTTGCGTTCCCGCCAGCAGTGCAAAAGAGACCCTCTTTCTCTGCATCCTCACCAACATCTGTTGTTGCCTGAGTTGTTAATGTTAGCCATTTTGACAGGTGTGAGGTGGTATCTCACTGTGGTTTTGATTTGTATTTCCCTGATGATGACTGATGTTGAGCATTTTTTCATGGGCATGTTAGTGATTTGGATGTCTTCTTTGGAGAAGTGTCTATTCATGTCTTTTGCTCGTATCTTCACTGGATTATTTGTTTTTTTGGGTATTGAGTTTGATAAGTTCTTTATAGATTTTGCTTACTAACCCTTTATCTGATATGTTATTTGTGAATATCTTCTCCTATTCCGTCAGTTGTCTTCTAGTTTTGCTCATTGTTTCCTTCACTGTGCAGAAGCTTCTAATTTTTATGAGGTCCCAATAGTTCATTTTTGCTTTTGTTTCCCTTGCTTCTGGAGACATGTTGAGTAAGAAATTGCGGCAGCTGAGGTCAAAGAGGTTTTTTCCTGCTTTCTCCTCAAGGATTTTGATGGCTTCCTGTCTTACATTTAGGTCTTTCATCCACTTTGAGTTTATTTTTGTGTATTGTATAAGAAAGTGGCCCAGGTTCATTTTTCTGCATGTCAGTGTCCAGTTTTTCCAGCACCATTTGCTGAGGAGACTGTCTTTATTCCATTGGATATTCTTTCCTGCTTTGTCAAAGATTAGTTGGCCATACGTTTTTGGGTCCATTTCTGGGTTCTCTATTCTGTTCCATTCATCTGAGTGTCTGTTCTTATGCCACTACCATTCTGTCTTGATGCTTACAGCTTTGTAATACAGTTTGAAGTCTGGGATTGTGATGCCTCCTGCTTTGGTTTTCTTTCTCAAGATTGCTTTGGCTATTCGGGGTCTTTTCTGGTTCCATACAAATTTTAGGATTGTTTGTTCTGGCTCTGTGAAGAATGCTGGTGTTATTTTGATAGGGATTGCATTGAATATGTAGATTGCTTTGGGTAGTATCGACATTTTAACAATATTTGTTCTTCTAATCCAGGAGCATGGATTATTTTCCATTTTTTGTGTCTTCTTCAATTTCTTTCATAAGCTTTCTATAGTTTTCAGTGTATAGACTTTTCACCTCTGGTTATATTTACTTCTAGGTATTTTATGGTTTTGGGGACAATTGTAAATGGGATTGATTTCTTGATTTCTCTTTCTGTTGCTTCATTGGTGGTGTACAGGAATGCAACTGATTTCTGTGCATTGATTTTACATCCTACGACTTTGCTGAATTCATGTATCAGTTCTAGCAGCTTTTTGGTGGAATCTTTTGGGTTTTTCATATTGATTATCATGTCATCTGTGAAGAGTGAAAGTGGGGTCTCTGTCTGGTTTTGGAATCAAGGTGATGCTTGCTTCACAGAAAGAGTTTGGACGTTGCCCTTCCATTTTTATTTTTTGAAACAGCTTCAAGAGAATAGGTGTTAACTCTTTAAATGTTTAGTAGAATTCACCCTGGAAACCCATCTGGTCATGTCTTGTTTTTTGGGAGATTTTTGAATTACTAATACAATTTCTCTTCTGGTTATGGGTCTGTTCAAATTTTCTACTTCTTCCTGTTTCAGTTTTGGTTGTTTATATGTTTCTAGGAATTTGTCCATTTCTTCCAGATTGCCCATTTTATTGGTGTATAATTGCTCATAATATTCTCTTATTATTGTTTGTACTTCTGCAGTGTTGGTTGTGATCACTCCTCTTTCATTCTTGATTTTATTTATTTATTTGGGTCCCTTTTAATTTTTGATCAGACTGGCTAGGAGTTTATCAATTTTGTTAATTCTTTCGAAGAACCAGTTTCTGGTTTCATTGATCTGTTCTACTGTTTTTTTTTTGTTTGTTTGTTTGTTTGTTTTGTTTTTTGGTTTCTATAGCATTGATTTCTATTCTAATCTTTATTATTTCCTGTCTTCTGCTGGTTTGGGGTTTTATTTGCTGTTCTTTTTCCAGCTCTTTAAGTTGTAAGGTTAGGTTGTGTATCTGAGACTTTTCTCTCTTATTTAGGAAGGCCTGGGTTGCTATATACTTCCCTTTTAGGACTGCCTTTTCAACATCCCAGAGGTTTTGAGCTGTGGTGTTATCATTTTCATTGGTTTCCATATACTTTTTAATTTCCTCCTTAATTTCTTAGTTAGCCCATTGTTCTTTAGTTGGATGTTCTTTAGTCTACAAGTATTTGTTACCTTTCCAAATTTTTTCTTATGGTTGATTTTGAGTTTCAAAGTGTTGTGGTCTCACAATATGCACGGTATGATCTCGATTGTTTTGTACTTACTTGGGGCTGATTTGTGTCCCAGTATGTGACCTATTCTGGACAGTGTTCCATGTGCATTCGAGAAGAATGTGTATTCTGTTGCTTTAAGATGAAATGTTCTAAATATATCTGTTAAGTCCATCCAGTCCAGTGTGTCATTCAAAGCCATTGTTTCCTGTTGATTTTCTGATTAGATGATCTGTCCATTTCTGTAAGTGGGGTTTTGAAGTCCCTTACTATTATGGTACTATTATTAATGAGTTTATTAATGTTTGATTAATTGATTTATATATATTTTGGTGTTGCCACATTTGGAGCATAAATGTTTATAATTGTTAGGTCTTCTTGGTGGATAGGCCCATTAATTATGATATAATTCCCTTCTGTATCTCTTGTTACAGTCTTTATTTTAAAGTCTAGGTTGTCTGATATAAGTATGGCTACTCCGTCTTTCTTTTGGCCACTATTAGCATGATAGATGGTTCTCTATCCCCTTATTTTCAATCTGAAAGTGTCTTTATGTCTAAAATGGGTTTCTTGTACAAAACATATAGATGGATCTTATTTTCTTATCCATTCTGTTACCCTATGTCTTCTGATTGGAGCATTGGGTCCATTGACGTTTAGAATGAGTACTGAAAGATATGAATTTATTGCCATTATGTCGCTTGTAAATTTGGAGTTTCTGGTAATGTTCTCTGGTCCTTTTTAGCCTTTGTTGCTTTTGATATTTTTGTTTTTGTTTTTGTTTTTTGTCTTTTGTCCCCTCGGAGAGTCCCCCTTAAAATTTCTTGCAAGGCTGGTTTAGTGGTCACAAACTTCTTTAATTTTTATTTGGGTAACTTTTTATCTCTCTTATTTTGAATGACAGCCTTGCTAGATAAAGAATTCTTGGCTGCATATATTTCTGATTCAGCACATTGAATGTATCCTGCCACTCCTTTCTTTCTGGCCTGCCAAGTTTCTGTGGATAGGTATGCTGAGAACCTACGCTGTCTTCCCTTGTATGTTAAGCACTTTTTTTCCTTTGCTGCTTTCATGATTCTTTCCTTGCCTGAGTATTTTGTGAATTTGACTATGATATGCCTTGTTGATGGTTGGTTTTTGTTGAATAAAATGGGAGTCCTCTGTGCTTTCTGGATTTTGATTTTTGTGTCTTTCCCCAGGTTAGGAAAGTTTTCTGCTATGATTTGCTCACATAAATTTTCTACCCCTTTTTCTGTCTCTCCATCTTCTGGGACCCCTATGAATCTGATGTTATTCCTTTCTAATGAGTCACTGAGTTCTCTAATATTTATTTTGTGCTATTTTGCCTTAGTCTCCTCCTTTTTCTCTGCTTCATTATTCTCCATAAGTTTGTCCTCTGTATTGCTGATTTGCTGCTCTGCCTCATTTCTCATTGCTGCCGTTGCATCCATTCAAGATTGCAGTTCAGTTATAGCATTTTTTAATTTCATCCTCACTAGCTTTTGCTTCTTTTATTTCCGTAAAAGGGATTTTAATCTATTTTCAGCCCCAACTAGTATTCTTATTATTGTGATTCTAAATTTTTGTATCTGTGTTAAGTTCCCAGCTGTCATTTCTTCTTGTTTCTTTTGGGACGAATTCCTTCATTTTGTGATGTTAGAGGAAGAAAAAGAATTAATAAAGTAAAAAAAAATTAAAAAACTAAAAACAACGCAAAGAAATCACATAAAGGATACTAGATCCTAGGTGTGTTTTGGTCTGGTTGTTGAAAGAAGCTTGATAGATTAGAGAAAAAAAGGGAAAGATAAGAAAAGAAAAAAAGAAAAAGAAAAAAGGAAAAAAGGAAACAAAAAGGAAAATGTTTGAAAAGTTGAAAAACTTAATACAATAAAATTGAATAAAATGAAATGATGAAAGTACAATAGAATTTTAATAATTTACAAAAAAGTAAAATATAGTAGAAAAAATTAAAGATAAATCTTTTTAATAAAAATGGAAAATAAAAATAGATTTTTTTCTCTTTCTATATTCAAGAATAAAAAAAGAAAAAGAAAAAAAATTGAATAAAAGGACCAGTAAACAGTATGAAGTATGAGTGAAATTCCATCTCTTTTCCGATGGAAGTCAAGCTATGAAGCACTTTATAGTCAGTAAATTAAGCAGGTAGAGAGACTCGTGTTTGTCAAGAGCGCTGTTGGCCCAGTTGGACAGGGTTTAGTGTAATGGCTCCATTCTCTACTAGATGGAGCTGCTTAGCTTACTAGGGTGGATTGCTGTGGCACATGTAGGCATGTATGCGCAAGTGTGGAAAGGGTGAAAATGGCATCACCCAGCCACCCAGTCTCTAGTATCAGGTCTCTGTGCTCTCCATGACTGGCAATCAAGCACTCCTCTTTTGTCTCCAGCTTCCATCCACTCCCCGCTTCTACACTGTCTCTGACCAAATCGTCAGGCTGCCAGGCGGCACCTCCCTTTTGAGTATTATCTAAAATGAGGCTGTTTCCCAACCCCTCACTTCTAAGGGACTGAAGCTTTTACCAGCTCAGATCCTCTGGGGGAGGGTCTTGCTGAGCAATGGCCGGGTGCCAGCCCACCCCCAGGAACGTTTGGGAGACTGCGCTGCTGCTGATGCACAGAGACTGCAGCTGGGTTCCAGCCCGCCCCAGAAAAACTTCATGTGATCTTGTAGCAGCAGTGTTTCAGGGTTTATAGAGAATCACAACACACATCTGGCGCCAGGCTTCCCTCAACATCCTTCTTCCTGCACCAGTGAATGTGGTTGTTCTCCTGGGTCCACTGGGACCTTTGCCTGTGGGATGACCACACAGCCTCTACCAAATGTCATCCCAGCAGTGGAGCCACCTCTCCCTGTGTGGCCTGAGGACCCCTCAGACCTTTCCTCTGCTCCTGGGGATTCACCCTTCCCACCAGAGCACCACCAGGTATCAAGCGGTTGAGTTTCAGCCTCTAAACTCCCGCTGTTTATAGAAATTTAAACCCTTTCCTTTCTCCTTTCTCCCTTTTTTGTTCAGTCCATGTGGCTATTTCCACTTTTCCACTTCTCTCCAGTTGCTTTTTTTGGGGGGGGGGGTGGGGGTGCTTTTCCCATACTCTCCACCTATCTCCATCCTCTCTCTGCAAGCAAAAACAGCTCCCTTCCCTTGGCAGCTTCTGTCTCCCCCACTTCACCTCTCTGTGCTGCATACCTGCCAAGTTCTATGGTTTAGGTTGTGCAAATTGTTGTGTTAATACTCAAATCAGTTTTTTAGGTGTGCAAGATGGTTTAGTGTTGATCTGGCTGCATTTCAGGGATGAGAGATGCAAAAAACAAACAAACAAAAAAAACCAAAACCTTCCATGCTGTTCTACCATCTTGGCCCTGCACCAGTTTTGAGTATTTTTGATATACTTATTCACATTCATAGATCTTCCTTTGTGAAGTGTACTTGAAGTCTTTTGTTCATTTTATTAGGTTGTCTTCTTATTGAATTATGGGATTCCTTTATATTTTATATACAGTTCTTTTTTTTTAATTAATTAATTAATTGTGAAAGAGCATGAGTTGGATAGGGGGCAGAGAGAGGTGGAGAGAGAATTCCAATCAGGTTCTGTGACACCAGTGCAGAATCAGATGCAGAGCTCAAACTCACAAACCGGGAGATCAGGACCTGGGCCCAGATCGAGTCGGATACTTAACTGACTGAGCCACCTAAGTGCCTCAGTTTTTATATTTTATATTCAGTTCTATTGTCAGATATGTTTTACAAGTATTTTTTCTCACTGTGTAGTGTGTCTCTTAATTTTCTTAAATGGAAACTTTTGCAGAGCAGATGTTTTAATACTGATGGAGTCTCATTTATGATTTTTCTTTTTGATGACTGCTGCTTCACTTAAGAAATATTTGTCTAGTCCAGATTTAAAGATATTCCCCCATGTTTTCTTCTAATTTTATGGTTTCAGCTTTTACATTCAGCTCTTTAATCCATTACAATTTAATTTTTTGTAAAGTGTGAGGTAAGGGACTTTCCCACTTTGAATTGCTTTGATGCTTTGTTAAAAATCGCATCAGTGTGTTCATAGCTTTGGACTCTACATTCTGTTCTGTATGTCTTTGTCTTTTTGCCAGTACTATATTTTTCTTTTTTATCTAGCTCTACAGTAAGGATTAAAACCAGGTAGTATAAGTTCAATAGTTTTCCACTTTAAAAAAAATTGTTTTGGCTAGACTTGGCTATTTCTATTTCCTTTTTTAAAAAAAATTTTTTATATGTTAATTTTTGAGGGAGAGTGTGTGCATGCACTTGGGGGAGGGGCAGAGAGAGAAAGAGAGACAGACAGACAGACAGACAGACAGGCAGAGTATCCAAATCGGGCTCTGTGCTGACAGCAGACAGTCGATGGGGGGCTTGAAGTTAGAAATGCGAAATTGTGACCTGAGCCTAAGTTGGACGTGGAACCCACTGACCCACCCAGGTGCCCCTATTTTCATATAAATTATAGAATTTCTTTAATTAAAAAAATGCTTCCTGGAAGTTATTGTACTTAATATGTGAGATAAATATTAAACTATATTGAGTCTTCCATTTTTATCACTTTGTAAACCTTATTTCTGACATCAATGAACTTATTTATGCATATTCAAAGTCATAATTTATTAGGTGCTGTCACATCTATTAAACATAAAGACAGTGATACAAACAAAGCATATTATGTGAATTTCTTTTTACTGTCTGAATATTTCAAATTTCATAATAATTTCAGATATAATTGGAATGAACATGTCCTTTAGTCAGAGACAATATTCATTGTAGTTCATCACAGTTTACTTTCAAATAATATACTGCCTCACATATGGTGTAAGAAGCAGCCATGCACCTCCATTTATCCTTTTCTGTCCTTTGTATTATTGTTGCCAGACGTTTTACACTTCATTTGTTAAAAATTCAAAATTGATTTTTAATTTTACCCTAAACTATACATTATAGATATTTAAACATATGAGTGTCTTTTATAAATACCCATATATTTACCATTTCTAGTTATCTTCAGAGGCCTTTGTATGAATCCAAATTTCTGTGTGGTATTACATTCCATCTGATATTACATATCTAAATAGATTTCTTAATGTCTCTTTTCAATATAGTTTACTGTAGGGGCGCCTGGGTGGCTCAGTCCATTAAGCTTCCAATTTCAGCTCAGGTTATGATCTCACTGAGTTCAAGCCCCATGTTGGGCTTTGTGCTGACAACTTGGAGCCTGGAGCCTGCTTCAGATTCTGTGTCTCCCTCTCTCTCTGCTCCCAACCCCCTGCCTCACTCTCTGTCTCTCTCTTAAAACTAAATAAACATTAGAAAAAAATTAAAACAATGCAGTCTACTGTAGTGAGCTCTCTCAACTTTTGTTTGTCTGAAGTATTTAATCTTAAATTTAGCTTTTTGATGACTATAGATTTCTAATTTGATAGTGTTGTCCTTTCCTTGATTCATCCTTTTATTCTTTCATTCAATAAAAGCTTTCTTGAATACTGATACCAAACCTACATTAGGAATACAGAGATATGTATCCTTTCAATTATTTAAAGATGTGACTATTTTTTTCTGGCAAGAAGACTGTAATGTTTTTAAATTTATTATTTATTCTTTATTTTAAAGAGAGAGAGAGAGAATCAGCTGGGGAGAGGGGCAGAGGGAAAGAGAGAGACAATCCCAGGCAGTTTCCATGCTCAGCACAGAGTCCAACCTGGGGCTTGATCCCATGACACTGGGGATCATGACCTGAGCCAAAATCAGGAGTCAGATGCTTAACCGACTGAGCCACCTAGGTACCCAAGAAGACTGTAATTTTTATGTTTCCTCTCTATATAATATGTCTTTATTCTGTGGTGGCTTTACAGGTTTTTGTCTGTATCATTGACTCTCAGCAAGTTGATTATGACATGCCTTAGAGTTGTTTTCTTTAAGTGTATTTTGCTTGGATTTTGTTGTGGCTTTTGAAACAGCAGTTTAAAATTTTTCTTCTAATTAGTAAAGTTTTGGTCTTCATTTCTTCAAATATTTTTCTGTTCTACTCTTATTCTAGAAGTTTAGTTATAGGTATTAATTACATTACTGTTGTTACTGGCTCACAGGTCTCTGATAATACTGTTCATATTCTATTTAACCTTTTTATCCTCATGAACATTATTTTGAATTGTTGTTATGGCTATGTCTTTGAGTTCACTGATCTTTCCTTCTGCATTATCTAATCTGATGTTAATTACATTCAGTATATTTTTCACATGAGTTGTTTTTCATTTCCATAAGTTTCATATGGGCTTTTAAAAATATATTTCATTTTTTGTCATGTTAGTAATTTATTCAATGTTCATCATCATATAGAACATATTTATAATTGCTGTTCTAAGATAACTTTCTCCTATTTCTATTATCTTTCTCGTTTCTGGTTTTGTTTTGATTAGTTTTTTCCTGAGTTATGTTTCTATGCGTGAATGGTAATTTTTAATTGCACGGAAAACATTGTAAATGTGTTATGTTGGGTACTAGATTTATTTGTTTCTTTCAATGATTTTAGATTCTTTTTCCTGAAAGGCAGTTGAGATCGATTTGACCCCATTATGACTTGTCTCTTAGCTTCATTACGATGAACCTAAAGCACGCTTACTTGGAGGCTAATTTACCCAAGCTATTAAGATATAACCTTTAGAGAACCCTTCTTAATACCCCATGAATTGGAGGTCTTTCTATTCTTTTTTTTTTTTTTTTAAGATTTTATTTTTAAGCAATCTCCACTTCCAATGTGGGGATTGAATTTACAACCATGAGGTTAAGAGTCACATATTCCACTGACTGAGCCAGCCAGGCACCCCAAGATCTTTCTATCCTGCTTCGTGTCAAAATAAGTCATTCTCCACTCTGTTGAAATCCTAGTATTATTTAGCTTATTTTCCAGGGGTTCTTTTCCTAACCTTGGGTAGTTTTCTCTTATGTATGTGCAGATTAGTACTGTGCCAAAGGCTTAATTGGATTCCTCTGCAGGGAACTCTCACTGTCCCTGTGGCTCTCTCTCCTGCCGCACAAATCCTAGTCACCTTTTCCTTCACACCTCTGATCTCTCTTTCTTCTGATCAGTGGAACCAGTGAGCCACATTTGGATTCTCCTTTCCTGTCTTGTAACCCAGTAACTTCCTCCAAGCAATAAACTTAGGCTTACTGTTACTTTGGATAGTTTTTTGCGTGAGAAACAATAGAATTCTTTAAGTAATTCTCAATTTGGTTAGGTATAATATTCAAAAGAGGACCATGGATTATTTAAGAGTTATTAGCTATAAGCTATAGAAGGCAGACAAAAAAGAATATACATTAAAATTATTTTTTAAAAATATGTGGTGATGGTAACAATCTCTCGATTCGAGTTTGAAATACATAGATGTGTGTACTGTCAAAACTCAGCAAATGCACAACTCAGATTTCTGCATTTATTGTTACATAAATTTTACCAGAAGTGAAAACACTATAAACAGTATTGAATTATAATTAATAATATGCATGCTAAACATTTAGTGGCAAGTTAAAGATATCTGAAATTTAATTTGCATCAAAAAATAGGATTGATGGAAGGATAGACAGATGAAAAGACATATGATAAAAAATGTAGTAAAATATTAATGACAGAACATAAGTGATGAATTTAAGGATGTTCCCTCTAAAATTCTTTTAACTTTCTTGTGTGTTGGAATTTTTTTCATAAGGAGATGTTAAATAAACTGATTGAATATACACATACTTCTTGCACAGAAAAATATGGCCAAACAGAATAAGAGATAAAATACCAGGAGCCAAGAAGGAAGGAACCAGACAATCAAAGAGTTCCTGACATGTTTCTTTTATTTTAAAATATTTCACAGATCTATGAAGTGAAAATTAGCCAAGACTCAGGGGAAAATTTGTGGGTGTTTGCGGGTGTTTGCAGGAACTTATGAATACCACTGAACATCTGCAAAAATATTTTCTGTTCACTATATACTATTCACAGATATGTTTTCAATGGATTAGACAGTTTGCAAAAGCTAGTATGGACCAAGCTGTATGAAGGGAAATTCTTGGCCCATAAGTGCTTTAGTCTTTTCTAAATACAATATGGTTAAATAATTGTACTTACTGTATTTCTGAATGTGTTGGTACGGTGTAACACACACTTTTCCTTCAGGGATTATGCAACACAAAGAGATGGCTAAATGAAATGACTCATGCTTTGTCAGAAATAACAAATAAATGATAAAACTTATCTTCATATTTATTATTTTTATTTGAATATCTCAGAAAATTTTAGGTATTATAATGGTTTTATTTGTATATAATCTTCTGTAATTAATCATGGTAGTGGTTACCAGTCCTGAACAAATTACCTAATGGTGAGTCCTGGCTATACACTTACTAGCTAGCACTCTTTCTGTATGTTCAATTTTCTCACCTATACAACATGTATAGTAATAGTGGTGATCTCAAGTTGTTTTCAGGATTAAGCATTTATAGCAGAGCCTGACACATAGTGAGTGCTCAACAAATGTTAGCTAACATTATGAAACCTAAGCTTACAGCTGGAAAATCTTGGTTGGATAATCTCTTCACATATTCAGAGATCAAAAGGCCCTGTAACAGACCCAGAATTCTGGTTCTGCTACCTGTTCTAACCACAGCAAGTATTGTGTTAAAACGAGACCCACAAGATCTTGAAGAATGAATAAATAAAAGCTAATTCAGTGTCAAGTTGCTTAAAGGGTTCCCAAAGGAGTTCTAAAATACAACTTCTTAAAATAATTCCAAGACTCACTCCATGGCATTGTTGGCTAACTACTTGGGAACGGAGTTTTAATTTCATGATGTCCTTTACTACCTCATGGTCTCCTTGCTCTCAGACAATCTGTAGAATTATGTGGAGAACACTGAAATAATATTCTGAAAGAGCAAACAACTAATGAGAAATAATGAGTGAATAAAAATTAATAGTTTGTTTCAACATGATTGCTGTGGTGATAATAACATCTTTCTAAGCTATATAAGGCAATTTATGTCCTTAAAATATGTCAACCTCATAAGACATTGATTCTTTGTATAAAAACAAAAATATTATTTAAACAAAAGTGTATCACCCCCGTTGAGATTTATTAATTATAAGTACAGTTTCTGAGGCAAAATTCTTGCTCTCATGAAAAGTTTTTTTAATATCACTCTCTGATGGGTACTGTGTACATAGAATACTGTTGCAATGCTACACTGATTAGCAAGAGCCAATCCATACCCATCTCATAAACATAGTCAGCTGTCTTTGAGATTTCTCTGGAAAAAGATAATCAAAAGAATATTGGAAATGATAAAATCTTGACTCATGGAATCATTGAAATTAAGCCCAGTGTTGGCCTAACACCATGTTTGACTTATCTGGGTCACAGATGCCTGGGTTAGAGTTCTTCTGTACTACCTCTTTTGAACTGGAAATTAAGATTCAATTTGTGTGCACACACATTTTGAAAAGTTTTGACACAGAAATCTAATGGACCTTGTTTTTGGTGAGTGCTTTACTCATTTGTTAGTTACATTTACACTGTAACTCTGCTCCGCTCCACCCCCCATCCCCTTTTGGGTCTGGCTTATCATTTTTGGATACTGAAGAAATATCTGTTTCAGTTATAAGAAACACATTTTTTTTAACTCAGCAGGAATTTGTTTTAGAATGTAAAAAACAATAGGAAAGAAAATGTCATCATGAGTTTTTTGTACATTACTAATCATCTAATTGAATTTTAATGGGGAGAGGAGAAAGCCTAGGGGTTATAATGAAAACATATTTTTTCACTCATTTATATTTACCATTCAAATGAAGTCTAGAAATAATATGCAGAAAAAAAATTGAGTCATTCTTAGCTTCTGCAGAGATTAGAGCAGCCCCAATTCTTATCCCACTATCCCTTTATGTCCATCACAGTTCCAAGCAACTTCAGCTTTCAAGTGTGTCTATTAAATCACTATCTAAATAATATGGCAGTTCAGGCACGCCACATCTTACAAACACTTTGAGTTTATTTTGCACAGCAAAAGAACTTTTGATCTCTCTTACTTATCATGAAAAATTCTGAGATAAAACTACTTAGAACTCCACAGTTTATATAATATGCACTCATTCTAAGGCTAACAAAATAATAATTTCTAACATAATACATTGATTTTACAGAAAAATAGGTAATTTATTACTTCTATTATAAGCAAATATAATATTTTTAAGGGATACTCATTAAAAATATCTTAAAGGTGGTTACCTGTTGTAGGTTGAATTATAGTCTATTGTATATGCTATGATACTTCCGGCAGTATCCCTAACCCTAACCCTAACCCTAACCCTAACCCTAACCCTAACCCTAACTCTTTTCCCCTATAACATGAGCACTGGCTGTTTCAGAAGAAGCTGGTCTGCATTCTAGGGTCCCTGAGTTAGGATAATAAAAAAGAGAGCAATGGGTATCCAGTGATGTGAGCAAAAAATAAACTTTTTACATTTTTGTTATTGACATTTTGAGATTTTTTTGTTATCACAGCATCATTTAACCTATTCCAATTAACATATACAACTAATACACAAAATATGTTCTGGTGTACCAAACACATCTATATGATTTTGTAATACAGTGGTAGTTTTAAAATTATGAAACTAGAAAGGTTAGAAAATTGTGCCAATGAGACCAAAGTCATGGAAAGTAAACTTTTAATGAACTAGTTGATTTTATGTAAGAATGAAAAAATCTCCATGTAGGACAATGTGCTTGATCTTTATACCTAGATAGTCAGAGCAAATTTGATGTACTGGTCACAAGATGACAAAATGAGAATTTGTACTTATCCATTTGAAAATTTTAAATCTACAACATAAATAGAAACAAATACTTTGATGTTGGTGGACTAATCTAAGAAAAAGGAAGATTTAAGTTATCAAAGGAATGATAGTATACTTTAAAAACTAAAGTTAAAAATTAATTGTAAATTCCATTTGAAAGTCAAAAAATATTTTTATAGCCTTGTAAATGTTTATATGTAAATATGAAATTAACCTAGAAATATCTAAATATCTGGGACCACTTTCTCATCATGTGTTTTTAAAATTACATTAATATAATAAATAATATTATTTTTATTTAGTCTTAGACACATATTATAGAAAATAGCATCTCTTTTCTGTGTTTACAAATAATAATTACTTTCTATTCAAAGCCTCGGTATATATTCTGGCATTAAAAATTTAACCCTTACTAAATTATTACAAATAAAATATTGAATATGGTAGGTAGGTTACATTATTAGCTGAAGATTTGAAAAGGACTATTTTTGAGAATTTGTTGAAAAATATTAACCATATATGAGTTCCCTTATTGTACATAATTATGATGTTTGATATGTACTAAGTTTGAAGGTAAGGTAAAAAGTGTGTGGTGGATGATGGTATACGGGTAATAAATTGAAATATTTTAAAGCGTATATTACCTTTACCAGCCATGTTTATTTATCTAGACCCAAAGGTCTAGATTTAGGGAAAATTAGAATGAAAAGCACTGGAAACATAGGATTATGATGTATAATAGCTGGTAGATTTGTTATATAGGTCAATATTCTCAGAAATATTAGAAAAGTTAATTTGTTTTAACTTAGTGATGATAACAATATAAAAGGTCAAAACTTGTGAGAATACAGCTGATATAGTTAATACACAAAGAAAAATGTATACCATTAAATTGGTATATTAAAATGAGTTCACGTTTGCGGCACCTGGGTGGCTCAGTCGGTTAAGTGTCTGACTTGGTCTAGGTCTTGATCTCTCTGTTCTCGGGTTCAAGCCCTGTGTCACGCTCTGTGCTGACAGCTCAGAGCCTGTGAGCAGGCTGCGTCTCCCTTTCTTTCTCTCTCTGTCCCTGTCCTTGTTCACACTCTGTCTCAAAAATAAATAAACGTTTAAAAAATTTTTTTAAAATGAGTTCACGGTTAAAATTCAGAACATTGAATATGTGCGCACACACACACACACACACGATCTGTTTGAAGTCTTATTATCTATCATTCATCTATCTATTGGCCTATTTGAAGTTATTGAGAAGCTACGAAAATAGGATTGAAGTACTATGATCCTGAATAAAAAGTAAGCCCTACCTTTGACAAAGGTATCCTACTTCAAGCATTTGCTGATAGGTGAGATTGAAATGATCAGCAGAAAGTTGCAGGTGAGTGACTGATAATCTAAGGAGAACTTCTAGTTGGCTTATTGAACTTCAGGAACAAAAATTGAAATTTGGGTATCATGGAAGAAAAAGACGTATGTTGATATTTTTTTCCTCCTTGAGAGGCCATACCCTAAGAGTAGGAGTGAAATGGAAATAGAAAATAATTCACAAAATCTGAAGCCAACATTGGAACGAGCTCAATTTCTACTTGGATGAAAGTGATATTTCCTGAGTTTAACTGACATCCAGGTACAAAATGAATCATTTTTAGAGGAAAATTCCATTACACTGAACTTTAAATTATCTATGTAGTTTTTTATTTTTATTTTTTGGATACAATGCTAGCAAACAAATAATTACTATGTATGCCAGGAGATTAAAAAAGAAAAATAAAACTCAAACTCCCAATAAAACAATTAAACAAGATCCATAGGGAATTATAAAATAAATTGTGCTAATCCTATGTAAAAGATGTTACAGTTGTATCAGAAATAAAGGGGGCAACCACCAATTATTCAGCTACTGAAAAGACTAGAATCAGAGGGAATAGATGTCAATTTATTTTAGGTGGCCAGCGTAACCTTGGTTAAAAAATTTGACAAGGATCGTACATAGAAATGAGTTTGCAAATAAATTACTCTCATAAAGTTAAATCTAAAAGTTCTAAATAATTTGTAAATGCAAATCTAGCAATATATTAAAATGTTAATATGTAACAAGTGAATTACAGAATACGTTAGTTTAATATATGAAATCAATATCAATCACCAAATTAACAGAATATATAGAATGTAATATAACTATTTCAATTGATGCAGAGAAGCATTGGACAAATTCAACACCATAGATAGCTTATTTACAAAAAAAGTCATAGCTTAAAGTGGACATGGAATAGAACTTTATTAATCTGTTGAAGAATATTAATAAAATCCATAAAATTTCTTTCTTACTGGTAAAATATTTTAAATATTTCCCTTGATAGAGTAGAGATGTAAGACATCAATTTTTACTGCATTTGTTTGACATCTTACGTAGTTTCTAGTTGGTACAATAAGATAAGAAAAATAAAGGTTTAAGAATGTGAAGAAATAAAACATATTGACATATAATAATATTGTATATTTATAAAATCTATAGATATCTACATATAATATATTAGAATTAATAAGTGAATTAATAAGTGAATGATATAAATCTAATGTGCAGAAATATTGAATTTTTATATGTAAGCAACAGTTTAAAATTTAAAATCAATACCACTTATAGTTGAATCACAAAAATAAATATGAATAAATCTTGATAACTTTCACATAAAAATAAGTCTGCAAAAGTCGTGTAAGACTAGTGTTCCTTTCTTGGGTGCAATAATTTACTGTGAAGTTACATGGACCTATTACATGCCCTGTGAGATGACATATACTTTCATAATAAACAGATGTTAGATCATTTACATTTATTTTTCTTATGTCAGTTTTCTAGGGATTTTTAGTTTTATATCAATTGTCAATGGTAGCTTCAGAATCTTTCTGCAAATGATAGGAACCACTTTTCATGAATCGATTCAGATGTTGCTAAATTCTGTAAGTCCATTACAGCATGAGCTGTTGCTTCCTATGTACTGTCTTGTGTGAATGCGGGGCAGTTTCCAGGTCTTCCATTTTGCTCTTCTTACCACAGCGTCTCTTAATCCATAGGTCAGGGGAACAATCTAGTGCCTTCTCATTGGTAAGTATATATAACACAGTTATGTACTTGTGGACTATAGAAATAATTCTGGGTCGAGTCCATGGCCTAACTGGACTCATGAAATAGACTTGAATCAAGGCTGGCCTCCAAAAGCCTCCGCTGTAGCTAGTGTACTATGTAGGTATTTTGGATACTCAGTTTGGACTTTATATCGACTTTCTATTCTCCTTTGCCTGAGTCAAACAGCTTTACTTCCATTTGGAAAAGCATTGTGGCATTTTAGTCTTCTTTCTCAAAAAGAACTGGCATCTTTTTCATTTGAAGGGCTTAGGGTCTCAGAAGGGTCCCAGATCTAGAGATTGGATGAGAGATTCCGTTTTTCCATCATTGCAGCTCATCTCAGCTTTAACTCATCAGATCTTGAACACCTTTTTTTTTTTTTTTTTTTTTTTTTGTTTTGGTCAACTGCCTATCTCGCTCTCACTATCTAGTTTCCAGTGTCACAGATTCCTGTGTCTCTAGGCACTCTGGTTGTAACTTCACTTTTGCTTCCCAATACTTTACCTTTCTTCTGGCAGTTACATACCATGGCCTGATTTCTACTATTCCTGAATCCTATAATCCCATTAACACCATGAGTCCAATTCTATGAAAATATTCCCTAGTGTCAACCCTAATCTAGAAATGACAGCAACCATTGCGACCAAAGACCAAAGTGCCTTTATTAAAATGAATTCATTATAGCTATAGCAAAGTGAGGAGGAGCATAGTCATCAAAGTATTTCAATTTTATATAATAGATTTATTTTAACATTCCTGTTTACTTGAGCTCAATCCTGTGCCAAGGCAAATTATGTCATCTGACTTTCTGAAGGCTTTTATCATGTCCAAGATTCTAGGACTGTCCCAGCAGCATATGAGGATTGAATCATGGGAGAAACTCTTTTTTGTTTTAAAGATTTTATTTTTAAGTAATCTCTCCACCCAACATGGGGCTCAAACTCAGAGATCAAGAGTCACATGCTCTACTGACCAATCAGCCAGGCACCTTGGGCAAAACTCTTTTCTATCCACCTTATATTTCATCTTCTTTAGTGAAATATCCACAAACTCATTTCTAGTCATTTTTTTTTAGCTCTACAGGTATATATATTATTGAGTTCCTATAATTATTATCAGTGAGAAAACTATGTACTCCCAGAATAGAGACTGTCTTTCCCCTTTTGTCTATGCTGACAATGTTACCCATAATTAGTCTGGAGGCAATGAGGTATGAATATTAAGGAGAAAGTCACCTCGTGATGTGTTTGGCTTAGATGAAGCCATTGAATGGTCTCTAGACAAGATCAGGCTATTGTCCTCCAGCAAGGGAGGAGGGATTGCCTGTGGTGGATTAATAAGAGTAAATATAAAGGCTCAGAGTTTTCACGTGTCCACACATACATGTGCCTTTTTTATGGGTCTCAGGGCCCTGATTTTAGCATAGAAGATTATTCAAGGTTGTGCATTCAGTTCCCTTTGTAGTTTTTTCCCCTTGAGATTAAGTTCTTGGCCAGATTTTCAGCATTGTCAACTATCCATTTGCTGAGTTGGTAGTTGGCTAACTTCAGCTGGTCATTATCCTTCTTCAATGCCTCTGGCAGTTAGCAAAGCCAGCCAACTCTACAAAATCCTTATAATAAATGTGTACCCATCCTTTAAAATACTAAAATTATTATATAAACCAGTGCCTCTACTTTAAGCTGTATTTCATCTCAATCCACCACAAGGTAAAATTAGTCTTAATAATTGTAATGCTTCAACCAGACAGGAGTTATCACCATCCCATTTATTACCAGCAGGGGGTTCTTTGTTCCTCTTTACCCATTGAATAATGTATTTCTGGCATTCCATTATAAGAAACTATTTTCTATGTCTACTTCAGTACTCAAAGCAGAGCCCAAAAAATAATTTGGATGCAAGTAGTTTATCTGGAAGGGTATCCCAGAAAGCAGAAGTGAGAGAAACAGGAGATTAAGAAAAGGAAGGAAGAAAAGATAATGTAAGAGTTTATTATCAATTCTGTTCTGGTGGCAAGGGTCCTCAATTTCACTGCGACTTCCTGAAAAGTGTCCAAATATCTCCCAGAAACTCGCTAAATTGTAGAAAACATGAGCATTTATCTAGTGGCTTCAATATCCCTTTAGCTGAGGTAGCCCTCTTGAAACACTGATTTGCCCCATATGTGGACTGTGCTTGTGTATAAGCCAATGTGCTGTACTGACTTCCATCTAGTGAATCAGTAAGGAGAACTTGATGTGGGATGTCATCTGCATGTGCAGAAGCAACCACCACAGCTGACCCTAAATCACGTGGTCTGAGAGGATGTGACAAGGGATATCAGAGTTGTCTGCTACTTTTGATAGAGATTTCTGGCATCTCAACTAAAAACTTAAAGTATTTTTCAGGGCCTTTCCTTGGCAGATCTTCTAATGTTTATCTTTCCAGCTCTGTGAGTCTGCTAGAAGCTATTTTTACATTATTAGACTCCTTTTCAGAAAGAACAAATTTTTCAAGTGAGAAAGTGGCTTCAGTTGTGGGACTTGGCCCTTTGTGCATCCTCACTTTTCTGGATCTTTCTCTTGAAAAATGTTACTGCCTAAATACATGTGCTATGCCTTTAAAACAACTCTACTGTTCTGGATTTACTGGTTTTATTTAGAGTAACTGTTCATCCAAGAATAGCTAGTTCATCTTTTCCAAAAGTCAAAATGAAAGTACAGATATATGTTAAGTACAGAACAGTATTAGTAAACTTTTTTGATTCTTCACATTTTCCTTTCTCAGTGCTATACATAATGATATATTCATAGGTACTCTGACTATAAATTCATGTAGATTCCCTTAATCAATTTCAAAACTGATGTTAAAATGTAAATATGGTGCAATATTAAAAATTAATTAGGGGTGCCTGGGTGGCGCAGTCGGTTAAGCGTCCAACTTCAGCCAGGTCACGATCTCGCGGTCCGTGAGTTCGAGCCCCGCGTCGGGCTCTGGGCTGATGGCTCAGAGCCTGGAGCCTGTTTCCGATTCTGTGTCTCCCTCTCTCTCTGCCCCTCGCCCGTTCATGCTCTGTCTCTCTGTCCCAAAAATAAGTAAACGTTGAAAAAAAATTAAAAAAAATTAATTAAAATTAATAATAACTGATGGTTCATTTGAAGGAGTAACTGAATTTTCATTTGTTAAGTTATTTTTTTAAAATTTTTTTAACGTTTATATATTTTTGATACAGAGAGAGACAGAGCATGAATGGGGGAGGGTCTGAGAGAGGGAGACACAGAATCTGAAACAGGCTCCACGCTCCGAGCTGTCAGCACAGAGCCTGACGCGGGGCTCGAACTCACAGACCGTGAGATCATGACCTGAGCCGAAGTCAGCCGCTTAACCGACTCAGCCACCCAGGCGCCCCTCATTTGTTAAGTTTAAATAAAAGTAGTTATTTGATCTATAAACAACATCCTAAAAATTCAGTTTTAGAATAACAATTAACATCAGTGGGACAATAGCTAGCCATCATATAATTACTTTGCCAGATTATTCCTGCCCCATCACTATGTGGCAGGGCTCGATTTTCTATTCTTAATCTCCTTAGACTTTCTGCTTTTTTGAATGAACAAGGACTTTTAATATAGTATAGAGAAGTATTTGTCCTTTGCCCTCCCTTCTGAATATCTAAATATGTGTTCCTTAATCCATTGTAATTTTCTACTACGGCCTTCCCAGAATGAACCCTGTTTCAAGTCTGTCTGGACTTGAACTCTGCACAAGAAGAAGAATACAGACCAAAGGGAGAAGATATTTCTGTGTATCAACATGAGGCTTCCATTTATGTATGAATGACAAGCCACTGTATACAGAAAAGGTTGGACCCTCTTCTGACTCTATGTGTAGTTGTGATGCACTCATGTTAAGATTGCTTATTTTTTTCCCCTCCTGGGTAGGAACTGTACCTGTATATCCTTTCAGAATTTATACCACATAATGTATTTGAGGGTTACCTTTCAGGATTTTGACATTAGTATGATTGTCTGGCATGCCTAAATCAACATACACTGTAGAAACAAGCTAGATACCCTACATCATATCACCAAACTGTCATTGGAATGATTTCTAAGACTAGGAGTAAGTCCAAGATAAACAGGTATGGTAATAGTAATAACCGCTCATAAGGAGAAAAATACCATGGAGATGGATATGCTAAAAAGACTGGAGCCCTTGAAGTGGTAGGATAAGGGAATATGAGCTAAATTTAAAAATGCATGTTTCAGTCAGAGAGTTTGGACTATGCTTCACTATTTGAATTTATGATAAACCCCACAGTAAATATCTAGCTCAATTTATCCTGGGACTAGTCCTATGAAGAAAGGTTTTTCTGCACTGAATAACCTGGAATTTTAACATAAAGTTGGTTTGCTTCAGTTTTTGGAAAGTCTATGAGTAATATTGCAAATTGATGGGACAATCTTTGCCAACATGAAAATCAAATGTACCATAACAAGTTGTGATGATTTAATTGGACAAGATGTCAACCTGTGCTGGTTGTTAACATACTATAGGGAAGAAAAACTTATCCTTTCTTTTCTTTCAGGTTTTTTTTTTGAAGAACACATAATTAAATTGACATAAGAGATTAACAAGAGAAAATTAAAAATTTAATTTTGTATGTACAAGAGTTCATAGAAATATGAGACTCAAAGAAATGATTGAAGCAGGTAGCTTTTATAGCTTTCAGACAGTTTGTGAAAAATTGGCAAAATAAGTTTGAAGAAGTAACAATGTTTGTTTATACCATCTTCTTGGTCCTGAATTTCTTATCTCTGGTGATAAAGATGCCTTCTACCATCCAGGCACAGGAAGGGTCCCCTTCACATGGGGAATTTATTTCTTGCTTTCAGGGGGCAAAGGAGTGGGTCAGAGTGTCCTTCCTGCACTGACTGTTTCTTAAGTAACTCAAAATAATCAATATACCAAATTGGCATGTTTTAGGGAAGCCTGCCCTGAACCCTATCAATACCAACGACTCAAATCTTATTCAAGCACATGGAACCTGTGAGAGAGAAGAAAAAACTTCAAACAGTAAATTAAACACAGAAAAACACAGAAAACAAGTTTTTAAAGATAATTGTCAGTATCAGAAAGGTAGTAGTTGTTGTTGAAAGAGTGTGCTAGATCTAAGATATTTTGTCCAGAGTTGTTTCACTAATTGAAATCAGTTTTGTCTGTGTTTATGCTTCCCGTGGGATGGAATCCAACAAGCCCAGGAAGTCAGTCACAGACTTTGCTCACTAATTAGGGACATAAAGGGAGCATACAGCACACTAAGGTAAGATAAATTAAAAGAGAAGTGACAGGCAAGGAGAAAAGATTGAGTGGGATGTGGATTTTGAGAATGAGTAGATTGAGTTAATGAAGCCCATGAATCGTTGGGTATAATTCTATAGAGTATAATTCTCTATACTCTATAGCCAATAATAAAAGGAGACATATTAAGGAACTCTTAATGACATTTTATCTTGATATTGGATCCATTAACATTTCTACTTATGTTGGTATATAAGAAATTTGAAAAAAAATTAAATGTTGGGGTGCCTGGGAATCTCAGTTGGTGAAACATCTGACTCTTGTTTTTGGCTCAGGTTATGATGTCATGGTTCATGAGATCAAGTCCTGCTTCAGGCTCCACACTGACAGAGCAGAGCTTGTTTGGGATTCTCTCTCTTCTTCTCTCTCTGCCCCTCCCTCCCTCCCTCCCTCTCTCTCTCTCTTTCTCTCTCTCTTCTCAAATAAATAAAATTAAAAAAAATAAATGTAGGTTAGAAGACTTTATTAGTCAGGATCCTGACAGGAAAGAGAAGGCACATTTAAAGAGGTTTGGGAAGGGCTAAAGAAACCAATAAGGAATGTTGAGACATCAAGGAAATAATAACAGTGGAAAGCCATTACTACAACTAAGATTAAAATAATAATACAAAGAAACAGGGTTACTATAGCCTATGAAACTTCAAGCCATTGAAGGAAACCCTTATGGTATCTCTGACCTCTTGTTCTATTATCTTCTGCCAAAACTTTCATTGGCTAAACCCAACTTGAAGTCAGAAGGCAGTGAAACTGGGAAGAAGTATTCTTTGAGTTCACACCTCCTCGTCTTCTTAAGTCACAGAGCAGCAATTCCCCTCCTTGTTAAAAAAAGCAAAAAACAAAAAAACAGGAGTGGAGGTGGAGAATGAATCAGAGGAGAAAATGAAGAACAAGTATTATAGTAAGATAGAACAAAAGAAATCAAGATTGGCAGAAACATTGCTCCAAATTCTAGGATCCTCAAATGTTTCCTATTTCCTAACATTAAGAGTCACAGTGGAGTCTATGGGAAAAGTATTACCAAATACAGCTGACTAGAAAATAATATTTTTCTCTCCAGGTTTGACCTGTTGGAGAGAAAGAGTGCCTTAGGGCATATATCGGATCTCCACTTTCTTCTAAGGACTAATGGAGACAGTGGTTTGGAAATCTGATGTATTTTGAAATCTTGGTATATTGGTATATTTAGAAAATAGTCTACAGAACTTAGAGGAAAAAAAACACAAAAAATGTCTCATTTTGTTAACAATTTGCCTTGAGGGACTGAAATTGAAGTTAACAACCAATGGACACTGATTTAATCGGTCATGTCCATATAAAATGAAACCTCCAGAAAAGCACTAAAGAAGTTTCTGAGTTGGTGAACATATCAAGGGTGACATGCTCTGATAAGACATAAAAGTTATGCACTGCTCCCTGTACACACCTTGCCCAACACAAGGTGTTGGGCAACCCTTTATAATCAATGAGTACGTATAAGTGAAGTGTTCTGAGTTCAGTAAGTCACTCTAGTGAAATATGGAACTTGAAGAGATTGTGGAAACTCCTAGTTTATAGCTAGTTGGTCAGAAGTACAGGTGCCTCTCCCCTTTCCCTTATCACTTTTGACCAGTGCCTGACATAGGGGCAATCTTACAGGATGGATCCTTTAACCTGTGAGGTCTGTGCTCACTCTGGGAGTTTATGTCAGAATTGAAATGAATTGTTGGATACCCAGTTGATGTCAGAAAATCACACAATTTGCTGTTAGAAGTGGTGTCAGGAAAAAAAGGAGACATTTGTATATGTATAAATACAATAAATAATAAATAATAAACAATTATTGAGATGTACATTTAAAATCAATGTACTTTATGTATTTAATGTGTGTATATTGTACTTCAGCTAAATTTTTAAAATTTTTTAAAATATTGTTTATTTTTGAGAGAGAGAGACAGAGTATGAGTGGGCAAGGGGCAGAGAGAGAGAGAGAGAGACATAGAATCCGAAGCAGGCTCCACGCTCTGAGCTGTCAGTTCAGAACCCCATGCGGCGCTTGAACTCATGAAACACTAGATCATGACTTGAGCTGAAGTCAGATGCCTAACTGACAAAGCCACCCAAGTGCCCCAAGCTAAACAGTTTTTTAGAAGCTTAGAGCCCAGCTGGTGATTACCCTTGTGGTAATCTTTGCAAATTTGTATGAACTTTTAAATTATTCATGGACACCAATAGGGAAACTTTGGATCCATGTCATTCTGCTAGAACTCTTGGAAATATAGCCTTTGTTATCAGAAACCTGAGAAATAGCCATAGATACCTTTTAAAAGAAAAACTGAATTGTCTCTTGAAAGTAGGGTTTTGATAGGTAAGTTTATTGGTTGTACCTTCCCTGTTGTCATCTCTGGTATTTTTCCTTCTTCACCTCTAAATGTTAAAGTGTTTCAGGGTTTTGATACTGGCCTTTTATTCTCTATTTACACATGTGATTTTAATGTGGTTAAGGCTTTACATCAGATCTATATGTTAATGATTCTCAAATTCATCTTATAGTCTTGACCACTACACTGGGCTACATACTTACATTTTCCTTATTCTGCATCTCCATTTAGATGTCTAATAAATATTTAGTACGTCCAAAACAGAGTCCTGTATGACCTATCGATAGGCCTATTACTCCCTTTCTATATTTTAGCAAATTGTGGTACCACCTGTTGCTCTGGAAAAAAAATCCTGGGAGCCATCCTTTTTTTCCTCTCATTTTATTGCAACCATATAAAATGCAAGTTCTATAACTATCTTCAAAATATGTTGATCTTCAAAGGATGACCACATTGATTATCTTCAAGTCTTCAATGTCTGATGGCACTAGTCCAAGTCATTATCATTTCTCTATTGAATTTCTAAGAAAATGTATGACTTTTCTGCCTCCAATCCTGCCCTCCACAGACAATTTTTCTCAAAGCAATAAAAACAGATTTTTAAAATCATACACTAAATATCACACAATATCACACTACCTTGGTTTGCACAATTCCAATTAGCTTAGCATCTCAGAATAATATGCAGACTGACCAATGAGATATTCATGCCCTTCTCACTACAATTATCTCATGACTTTTCAACTCAATCACTATATTGTAGCTACAATTACCTTTCTACTCATCTTACACATTTGTTCTCACTTCAGGATTTTGTTCTTCCTGTTCTTGTTTATCATGCTTTTTTTTTTTTTCAACGTTTATTTATTTTTGGGACAGAGAGAGACAGAGCATGAACGGGGGAGGGGCAGAGAGAGAGAGGGAGACACAGAATCGGAAACAGGCTCCAGGCTCTGAGCCATCAGCCCAGAGCCCGATGCGGGGCTCGAACTCACGGACCGCGAGATCGTGACCTGGCTGAAGTCGGACGCTTAACCGACTGCGCCACCCAGGCGCCCCATTGGTTTATCATGCTTTATCATCATATCTTAACACTGTTCACATTCCATTTCACCCAGGATTTTGCTTAAATGTTCCTTTTTTACTGGTCAACCATTGTGATAACTTCTCCCATCATTCTCTATCCTGTGCTGCACTTTTCGTTTTTTTTAATTACATATAACATTACTAGATACTTTTTTTTTTTGGTATTGTTTTCAATTTTCTGTTTGTATGAGAAGCCTCTAAGCCTGAAAGTGCAGGGATCTATCTGATTTTCAACTGGATCCCTAGAAACTAAAAAAAAAAAAAATGCTTACATGTAGAAGCTCAGTACATATTTGAGGAGGTATTAATGAAGTTCAAGGAGAATGCATAAAATGATAAACCTCCTCACTATATCTCTACAGAAACCAAAGGGAAGACTTACAAGTCTCTTTAGTCACTAAAGTTCTGGTATTAATTACAGTTAAGAATCTAAAATGGTCTCTTGGAAATTCCAGCTTCCCAGATGCGGGCATTTCTAGTGAGCTGGTGTTAGACATGTTGGATAAAATATATACACACATACTGTCTGGAAGAAAGGAGATAATAGGACTGAGAGATTGAAGCTATCTCCAAAGCTGTACCCGTAGCAGCCAAGAATTATATAACCCTGTATTTATCTTTCCTCAACAAGGTACAGTGGAAAAGTATCTGATAGCCCAGAGTATCTGAATCTAATTCTACTATGAGAGAGAGAACAAAAACATTCTTGATGATAGTGAAGATGAAGCTTTCTTCCAAAGCATAAGAGTTTACTACAAGAATGAAAGAAACTAGCTCTAATTCATGAGTTAGAATAAAATATTAAATAGCTAATGACTAAAAATAGGCTCTGAGAGCAATTGCAACTAGGATTTTTAAATCTTAGGCAAGGGAAAAAATACTTGAGCAAAATGGGCTCAATTTTCCTTAATGGGCAGTAATAACCAGAGATGTCAATATAGAATGTGAGAATAGCAGTATAGAATGTGATGTATTAAGAAAATCTGCATGGCCTAACTAAGTGATCCATTGGGAAATGAAGTAGAATAACACATGCTCATAATGCATATGCACTGATGTTTTTTTAGAGTGTTCAATGGGAAGTGGTGGTCTCTTATACCAAATGGTCTGAAGCCAGGCAGCATACTAACAGAGATCATTTCCCTTTGTACATCTAAGACTATTCTATCTGGATTCAGAGAGCTGAAATTATGGCAAATGCATATACAATGATACAATGCACTTCATTGAGTCACCTCTCAGACACATTCCAACCATGTGAAAGGGGATTGAAAGTCTTAGGCTTTGGGAAAGTTTTTTTTTTTTTTTTTTTTAATTTGGCAGCTATGAAAATATCTAGAGTTGTAAAACCCATAACAATCAAAATACCAGAGAGATTTTAGATACTGTCTGATGAAAAGAAACCTGGATACATGAGTGTTGATTGGTGGAGCGGAACAGGTGAGTCCACAGCTGAGGGATGGCTCAGCCATGATGCAGCAGTCTTGGAGGAAAGTAACATGTCCTGAAGAACACAGAAGCCTTTAAAATGTCAGAACAGTCAGGATGAAGAATGGAAATGATGCCTGACACTGAAGAGACAGGCATTAAGTATTTGGAAAATCTATATGAAGAACAGTTGACATAAATCTCTGCAGTCTGCCTCTCAAAAAAAAATTAAATGAAAAATAAACTAGAGTCTGTTTCTCTTTGTTTTTTGTTTTATTTTTTTAGATTCCACATGTAAGTGATATTATGATATTTGTCTTTGTCTGTTTTATTTCCCCTCACATAACATCCTCCACGTCCATCCATGCTGTTGTGAATGGCAAGATTTCATTGTTTTTATGGATAATATTCCATTGTGTATATATACCACATCTTTCTTATTCATTCATCTATTGACACTTAGATGCATCCATATCTTGGCCAGTGTAAATAATACTGCTATAAATGATAGGCATACATATAGATTTCTGAGTTAGTGTTGTTGTTTTCTTCAGGTAAATACCCAGAATTGTAATTACTGGATTACACAGTACCTCTAGTTTTAGTTTCTTGAGGAATCTCATACTGTTTTTCATAGTGGCTACACCAGTATACATTCTCACCAACAGTGCATGAGCTTTCCCTTTTCTTCGCTTCTTTGCCAACGGTTGTTATTTCTTTTCTTTTCTTCTTTTTTTACCTTGTGCTCTTATTTTAGCCATTCTGACAGATGTGAGGCAATATCTCATTGTGGTTTTGATTTGCATTTCTCTAATTAATGATATTGAACTTCCTTTCATGTGTTTCTTGGCCATCTGTAGGTCTTCTCTGGAAAAAAAAGTCTATTCAAGGCTTTTGCCCATTTTGTAATTGGATTATTTGTGGTTTTTTGGTGCTAAGTTGTAAATATAAAGAACAAATTAGGGGGCGCCTGGGTGGCTCAGTTGGTTAAGCATCCAACTTCGGCTCAGGTCATGATCTCACAGTTCATGAGTTTGAGCCCCGTGTTGGTCTCTGTGCTCACAGCTCAGAGCCTGGAGCCTGCTTCAGATTCTGTGTCTCCTTCTCTCTCTGCCCCATCCCCACTCATGATCTGTATCTCTCTGTCTTAAAAATAAATAAAACATTAAAAAAATTTAAAAAAAGAACAAATTGGTAATTGCCAAGGGGAGGAGAGAGTGGAATGGGTGAAATGAGTGAAGGGGATTAAGAAGTACAAACTTCCAGCTATAAAATAAATAAGTCAAGGCGATGAAATGTATACAGCATAGGGGATATATTCAATAATATTGCAATACACTTATGTGGTGAGCATTTTGTAATGTATATAATTGTTGAGTCCCTATATTATACACCCAAAATGAATTTAATATTACATGTCAACTATACTTCACTTAAAAATTTGGGGCACTTGGGTGGCTTAGTTGGTAAAGCATCTGACTTTGGCTCAGGTCATGATCTCAAGATTTGTGAGTTCGAGCCCAAGGTTGGGCTCTGTGCTGACAGCTCAGAATCTGGAACTTGCTTTGGATTCTGTGTCTCCCTCTCTTTGCCCCTACCCCACTCATGTTCTGTCTCAAAAATAAACACTAAAAAGCATATATATATATATATATATATATATATATATATATTTATTCCCCTCCAAAAAAGGTGAAGCTAATCTAAGCTAAGTCCAAACAGAAATGCTTCTTAATTTAAATGTAATAAATACTTTGGTGAAATCTAGGTGACTGTTTGATAGCCAAAGTAAAAGTTCAGTGTTCTCTTATTTAGGAGTTGGCAAAATTGAGGCAAAATTTTTAACACTCACAGGAGTAATAATGTCCACCAGCAAACAAAGCACACCTATATACACATTTATTTTTATTGCTTTATTATTAAATAAGAATGAACAATCTAGGATAACCATTCATTTTAAGAAATCAGGAACATAAGAGAGAATGATAAAAGATTAATAATAGAAAAACATGACATGGAGGAAGTAAATATTTTAGGGAGAGAAGAGACTAGTAAGATAACAGTAAAAACAACAAAGACAAAAATTCTTACAAATAAAACCTTCCCTAATTAGTCTCATTAATCTGAGAAATTCTTCCTTTAAAAATAACAGAACGCTATAAAAAAAGATCAGAGAATAAGGAAAGTTTCCTGGAAGTTAAATGCATGAATGTTTTATTATAAACAAAAATAAGCCACAACAATTTAAAAAAATAATAATTTGATCAAGTGAGTCTACAAAACGTAGGGCAAAAGACAAATGTAGTAAATACAAGAGAAAGTATAAAACATGGATATAATTAATTCAAGAGGTCTGTTGGTTCACAAGCCTCCAGGAATGTCCCTGATGGAATCTTAAATTGGCCTCTCTAGAGGGCAGGAAGAAACCAAAGAAAATGGCAGGCTACTCCAGGTTGGTAGGTGGCAGTTTTAATGAGCAAAGGGAACCTACATATGAGGTGTATCTTGGGCGACAGCAAGACAAATGGATCACTGAAATCACCCACCAAATCTTAAAAGTTAACTTTAAAATCTTATAAAGAGGCCTTAACCGGGTTCAGTCTCCTCTACCATTCAGGTGTTAACACCACATCACTATCTCAAGGCTCTCCCAGACTTCCCCTGGGACTGGGAAAAGCAAGCAGAAACCACATCCTAAGGACAAGAGAGGGAGTGAAGAGCTTCCGAACACCTGGGTCCAGTTCACAGGTCAATCGGGGTCACGTTTTTTGGAGGACTTTCCCCAGTAAGTCCAACATTAGAATAGCAGGAGTTCCAAAAAAAGAATAAATAAAACAGAGAAGGGTGCACCATTTTACATTCCCACCACCAGTGTGAAAGGGTTCCAAATTCTCCACAATGTCATCTAAAGCAATATGTATATTTTTAAATGTTTATTTAGTTTTGAGAGAGAGTGAGAGCATGAGAGGGGAGGGGCAGAGTGAGAGGGAGACAGAGGATCTGAAGCAGGCTCACACTGTCAGTGCAGAGCCTGATGCAGGGCTCAAACTCACACACTGTGAGACCATGACCTGGGTTGAAGTTGGGTGCTCAACTGCCTGAGCCACCAGGTGTCCCTAAAGTTATGTATATGTATATAGTGAAGTGATTACCACATTGTTTGTTTGACATATCTGACTAAATGTTGGATTTTCTTCCTTCCTTCCTTCCTCTCTTTCTCCCTCTTTCTTTCTTTTTCTCTCTCTCTTTCTTTCTTTCTTTCTTTCTTTCTTTCTTTCTTTCTTTCTTTCTCTTTTTTCTCTCTTCTCTCTTCTTTCTTTCTTTCTTTCTTTCTTCTTTCTCTCTCTTTCTTTTTCTCTCTCCTTTCTTTCTTTCTCTTTCTTTCTTTCTTTCTTTCTCTCTCTCTCTCTTACTTTCTCTCTCCCTTTCTTTCTTTCTTTCTTTCTTTCTTTCTTTCTTTCTTTCTCCTTTCTTTCTTTCTTTTTTCTTTCTTTCTTTCTTTCTTTCTTTCTTTCTTTCTTTCTAATCATGAGAGATGCCCAGAGGGTCTGAAAAGGGACTGGTCCAGGTAGGCAGAGTATGGAGTTTTCCAACAAAATAAATAGGGTGCAACTGGAGTCTGCAGAGTGAACTATATGACTTCAGGTGTATGGCAGGGGTGTGTATAAGTGCAGATCCCCCTGGAAAGGCAGAAGAGGATGATCTGGGATATGCTAAGCATGAGGCAGAATAAAATCTGAAGCACTGCAGCTGTCATAGACCATCCCAGAGGAAACTCAATATCACAGGATGTGTGGAGTCTAAATAAATATCAAAGGTTTTCATGGGTCACAATTAAGTTTAAAATAATACCTAAGATTGTTTAGCCAATAAATTACAGATGAGATGCTGAGTAATACAATCCATGTTAATAAGTTAATCACAGTGCTGTGCATGTGAAGACTACCCAGCATCATTGACAGATAAAGGAAAATCATGTCCTCTAGAATCTTTAGAGTGATTGGATTTTTTTTTCACTTCTTCTAGAGTGTTTGGAATTCAAAGTCTGGCTATGAACATAGAATAGCTCTCAATTTTCAGTATATTTTTTGTAACAATTAAAAACAAAATTTTTCAATGTTATTTCGATCCATGTAAGAATCACTTGAGGGCATATGAAAAGATTCAGAACAGACATGTGTTAGTTCTATGATCAGGTAATTTTGTTCATGATCATTAACTCAGTCTGAATACTTCTAGCCACCCTGTTAGTTGTTATCATCATTCATTTGTATAATTCTCATGTATGTAGCATACAATTTCATTCCATTGTAATCTATTGTTTAAGTGTTTGTAAATGGAAAATATAAGATACATTAATAGTTGATTGCTAACTAATAAAGACAACAAAAAGTATCTTGCAAATTCATTTCCAGATACTCATTTCAAACCATATTCATTTGACCAAAAATTTTATATAACACATTATGCATCAATTTACATGATGGAAATGGTAAACCTATATTTTCATAATATTGTTTTTTTAATTCCTTCCCCCCAAATCAAAGTGCATTGTCATTTAATATAGCTTCTTTTTTAAATCTTCTAGAGTAAAATTTTATATAACACATAAATATGTTTTTAGTATTTCAAAAGAACAAATGTAAGTCTGAAATAAAATAATGAGGTAAGACAAAGAAATATAATGCATCCAAACTGGAAAGGAAGAAGTAAAATTAACTGTTTATAGGTAATGTAATCATATTTATAGAGAATTCTAAATACTCAACGGAAAATCTGTTAGAACGAATAAATTCAATAAAGTTGCAGAACATAAACTGATGTATGAAAATCACTTGTGTTTCTATACACAATGAACTATTAAAAAAGGAAAGAAAACAATACTATCTAGAATAACATCAAAAAGAATAGAATACTTAAAAATGAATATAAGCAAGGAGTAAAAGACTTGTATGCTGAAAACTACTTTGATGAAATAAATTAAAGACACAAATAGAAAGATATTCTGTGTTCATGCACTGGAAAGCTTAATATTGCAAGACAGCCATAATCCCCAAAGCAATCTATAGATTTGATGCTATTCCCATCAACAATCCAATGGGATTTTCACCAGAAGAATTAGATGGCTACAGCAATCTTGGTAGGGGGTCGGGGGGGGGGCGGAGAAAAAAGAACAAAGATGGTGGAATCACACTTCCTAATTTCAATATATGTTAAAAAGCCACAGTATGGTATCATGGGCATAAAGACCAAAAGGAACAGAACTGACAGTTCAGAAATAAACCTATGCACATATGGTCAAGTGATCTTCAACAAGGGTGCCAAGAATATACAATGAGGAAAGAAGTCTTCAACAAATGGTGCTGGGAAAATTGGATATCCACATGTAAAAGAATGAAATAGGACCGTTATCTCATACCATAAACAAAAATTGACTCAAAATGGATAATGATTTAAATTTAAGACCTGAAATGTAAATAGAAGAGAACATAGAGGGAAAGGTTTATGACATTGGTCTTGGCAATGATTTCATGGATATAGTACCAAAGCCCCAGCAACAAAAGAAAAATAAACAAATGAAAAAGCTTCTGCACAGCAGAGGAAACAACACTGACAAGACAACCTAGAGAATGGAACAAATATTTTCAAACTATGTACTCAATAAAGAGTTAATATCCAAATTACAAAAAGACCTTTTCTCAAGAGGCTGCTGAGGATGGCAGAGGGGAAGGTGTTGATCCCTATGGCCAAGGCCATCTCCTGGGTCACCCAGCAGCCATCATGGCCAAACAAGTGCTGCTGGGCCAGGAGGTCATAGTCATGGGTTATGAGGGCATCAACATTGCTGGCAATTTCTACAGAAACAAGTTGAAGTACTTGACCTTCCTCCACAAGTGGATGAACATCAATCCATTCTGTAGCCCCCTACTACTTTAGAATGCCCAGCTGAACATTTGTCAGACAGCGGAGGAACATGCTGCCCCACGAGACCAAGGGAGGCCAGGCTATGTTGCACCACCTCAAGGTATTTGATGGTATCCTGCCATCCTATGACAAGAAAAGATGGTGGGTCCTGCTGCCCTCAAAGTTGTGCGTCCAAAACCTGCACCAAACTTTGCTTACCTGGGGCACCTGGCTCATGAGGTTGGCTGGAAGTACCAGTAAATAAGTTTTAAAATTTTAGAATAGTTTTAGATTTACAGAATTCCTGCAAAGATAGTAAAGAGAGTTATCCGGTTGTCCCTAAAATTAACATCTCATATAAATATGTTGTATTATTATAATTAATGAACCAATACTGATGCATTATCAATAACTAAAATGCATCCAAACTCTCCACAGTGAAGTTATTACCACAATAAGTTTATATTATACATATATATATATGTATAATATATATACATAGTGAAGTGATTATTACAATCAGTATATATTACATATATATGTATGTATATATATATATATACTTGTATATATATATATATATATGTATGTGTATATATAGATGTGTGTATATATATATACTTACTATATCGTTATTTTTAAAGTCCAGAGTTCATAATATGAGGGTCAGAGCTTTTCCCAGACTCAACTTTATAAATTCTCAATTGGCTTGTGAGGCCAAATATAGATACTTCTTGTCCAGTTTGATTTCTGTGAAATCTTCATTCAAGTCCTCACTGGTCATCTGATCAAATGGAATTATGTTCTTTCTCTTCTACCGCTCTTTTTGATACTCTCCTGTCCTGGCCTTTCAGGGAGACAAAACCTCAGCACAACTTTTATCTTCTTTTTTGTTAGCGTCCCCCTGGACAGTATATTTATTCTCTGACACAGGAACTTCCAGAACATTAAACTAAAAGACATACTTTTTTTAAAGAAAAAAGAAAAACAAAGATAGGTCTCTGCCTCTAGATTTTCTTTGGCCTTTCTTCAAACTAAAGGAGAAAAAAAAAAGGAAGAAGGAATTATGTAGGCTGTATTTTTACTGAAACTACAAAGTCATTGATGATGTTTTTATCAAATTAAAAGAGATCATTTTTATCTTAACTCTTGAAAATGTTAGAAATAACTTTTATTTCTTTAAATTCCTCTTGGCACATTTCAATATTTGTTTTTTGTTTGGTGTTTTTGTTATTTTTCACAAATAATACATAATTAAAGAATTGGTTTTCAATTAAGTTCTAGTGAAAGCCACCTACAACTCTTAAACACTGTCAACAAAGAGAGAACTTAAGTTTGACTTTATAATATTAAAAAATGACTAGTGCATGTTTATGCTGGTGGGAAGTGTGGTATAACAGTCAAGTCAAATATAATTGATGAATATTACAATGGGATCTGGAAAGTGAACTTCTGGTGACTTTGGTCATAGTAATGAACTGTATTTGCCCAGTATTTTTGCTCAGAAACTTCAAGTACTTTGCAGAGAAGATTTCATTCTTTATAATATCCCTTTCATAAGAGGATATTTGAGTGGAGACATGAAGTGAGAATTCAGCTTGCTTAATAAATCAGAAGAGAAGTGAGGAGAGTTACATGTATTCCAAGTGACCCATCATTACAGTACAGCTGTGTCCCTGGCTGTAACATGTGCATGGGAACAGTTTGCCACATGCTTTAGAATTCTTCAAAAGATTGTACCAAACATTAATATTGCCAAAGGCCCCGGGCATTGGCAAAAGCTTTCTCCATTTGTTATCCCATATGTGATATTGTTTGTGTCTTAGTATGTTTAAAACTAGAAAATATTGTTTACGTGATTTTTAATGTGTGTGCATGATTTTAAGCAAGTATTTTGTATTCTGGTACTTAGAACAGCCTGTAAATATCCAAATAGATATAAAATGTTTGAAGTTTACAAAAAATAATCCCAAATATTATAGCTACCTTTAAAAAAGAATCAAATTTACAACCTTTAGGAAGAAGAGCAGGAACCCCTCCCCTAATGGTTGTTTGCTTGTTAAAGGACCTAGAAATTTTCAGGTGTGACACAAGGAAAGAAACATAAAAAATTGACTTTAGATACAGACTCCTTAAGAAGTACTAAACAACAGCTTATTCATTCATCCATTCAACAGTTTTCAACTCCTACAATGTATAAAATACTGTGAAAATCAGTAATTCAATTTTTGGATCTTATGTGCTCCAAGAAATAGAGCTAGTAAAATATCATTGTTTTTCAACAGTAAGATTAAGAAACATTAAAAATATTTGATAGATTGAAGAATGCTGGTTAGGTCTTTGGTAGGATGTCCTTCAGGTGGGATTTGTCTCATGTTTTTCTCATGATTAGACTGGGGTATTGGCTTTGGGGGAAGACTACAGAGGTGTAGTGCCATTTTCAACACATCATATCAAGAATATACACTTAACATGATTTATCATTGTCTATATTAACTTTGATCACCTACCTTGAGGTAGTGTTTGTCAAGTTGGCATCATAAAGTTGGTCTTTTTCTTTCCTCTTTTCATAGTCCTTTTTGGAAAAAGCACTTTTAGGAGGAATCAGGAGTTATGCTCCTCCTACTTGAGGCAGAATATCTACATAAATTATTAGGGAATTCTGTATAGGAGATTTATTTATTCTCTCTTATTTATTAAATAACTTATTTATATCATTTTGGATTAATGACAAGGAAAGTCTGAGAAATTCTGTGTATAGAACCTTAAGGAGACATGACAACTAAATGTAATGTGGTATCCTGGATGTGATCCTGGAAAAGAAAAAGCACATTACAGAAAAACAGTGGAGAGTTTGGGTGGATTTTAATTATTGATAAGGTATCAGTACTGGTTCATTAATTATAACAAATATACCATATTTATTTATTTATTCATTTATTTTTATTTTTTTAATTTTATTTTTTATTTTTTTAAATTTTACATCCAAATTAGTTAGCATATAGTGCAACAATGATTTCAGGAGCAGATTCCTTAGTGCCCCTTACCCATTTAGCCCATCCCCCCTCCCACAACCTCTCCAGTAACCCTCAGTTTGTTCTCCACATTTATGAGTCTCTTCTGTTTTGTCCCCCTCCCTGTTTGTATATTATTTTTATTTCCCTTCCCTTATGCTCATCTGTTTTGTCTCTTAAAGTCCTCAAATGAGTGAAGTCCTATGATTTTTGTCTTTCTCTGAGTGACTAATTTCACTTAGCATAATACCTTTCAGTTCCATCCATGTAGTTGCAAATGGCAAGATTTCATTCTTTTTGATTGCTGAGTAATACTCCATTGTATATATACACCACATCTTCTTTATCCATTAATCCATCAATGGACATTTGGGCTCTCTCCATACTCCAGCTATGGTTGATAGTGCTGCTATAAACATGGGGGTGCATGCGTCCCTTCGAAACAGCACACCTGTATCCCTTGGATAAATGCCTAGCAGTACAATTGCTGGGTCATAGGGTAGTTCTATTTTTAGTGTTTTGAAGAACCTCCATACTGTTTCCCATAGTGGCTGCACCAGTTTGCATTCCCAGCAACAATGCAAAAGAGATCCTCTTTGCACGCATCCTCGCCAACATCTGTTGTTGCCTGAGTTGTTAATGTTAGCCATTCTGACAGGTGTAAGGTGGTATCTCATTTTGGTTTTGATTTGTATTTACCTGATGATGAGTGAAGTTGAGCATTTTTTCATGTGTTGGTTGGCCATCTGGATGTCTTCTTTGGAGAAGTGTCTATTCATGTCTTTTGCCCATTTCTTCACTGTATTATTTGTTTTTTGATAAGTTCTTTATAGATTTTGGATACTAACCCTTTCTCTGATATGTCATTTGCAAATATCTTCTCCCCTTCTGTCGGTTGCCTTTTAGTTTTGCTGATTGTTTCCTTCACTGTGCAGAAGCTTTTTATTTTGATGAGGTCCTAGGAGTTCATTTTTGCTTTAGTTTCCCTTGCCTCTGGAGACATGTTGAGTAAGAAGTTGCTGCAGCCAAGATCAAAGAGGATTTTGCCTGCTTTCTCCTCAAGGGTTTTGATGGCTTTCTGTCCTCCGTTGAGGTCTTTCATCCATTTTGAGTTTATTTTTGTGTATGGTGTAAGAAAGTGGTCCAGGTTCATTCTTCTGCATGTCACTGTCCAGTTTTCCCAGCACCACTTGCTGAAGAGACTGTCTTTATTCCATTGGATACTCTTTCCTGCTTTGTCAAAGATTAGTTGGCCATAAGTTTTTGGGTCCATTTCTGGGTTCTCTATTCTGTTGCATTGATCTGAGTGTCTGTTCTTGTGTCCCTACAGTACTGTCTTGATGATTACAGCTTTGTAGTATAGCTTGAAGTCTGGGATTGTGATGCCTCCTGCTTTGGTTTTCTTTTTCAAGATTGCTTTGGCTATTTGGGGTCTTTTCTGGTTCCACACAAATTTTAGGATTGTTTGTTCTAGCTCTGTGAAGAATGCTGGTGTTATTTTGATAGGGATTGCATTGAAAACATAGATTGCTTTGGGTAGTATTGACATTTTAACAATATTTGTTCTTCCTATCTGGGATCATGAAATCTCTTCCTATTTTTTTGTGTCTTCTTCAATTTCTTTCATAAGCTTTCTATAGTTTTCAGTGTATAGATTTTTCACCTCTTTGGTTAGATTTATTCCTTGGTATTTATGGTTTTTTGTGCAACTGTAAATGGGATCGATTCCTTGATTTCTCTTTCTGTCTCTTCATTGTTGGTGTATAGGAATGCAACTGATTTCTGTGCATTGGTTTTATATCTTGCAAATTTGCTGAATTCATGAATCAATTCTAGCAGTTCTTTGGTGGAATCTTTTGGGCTTTCCATATACAGTATCATGTCATCTGTGAAGACTGAAAGTTTGACCTCCTCCTGGCTGATTTGGATGCCTTTTATTTCTTTGTGCTGTCTGATTTCAGAGGCTAAGACTTCCAATACTATGTTGAATAACAGTGGTGAGAATGGACATCCCTGTCTTGTTCCTGACCTTAGTGGGAAAGCTCTCAGTTTTTCCCCACTGAGGATGATATTAGCGTTGGGTCATTCATATATGGCTTTTATGATCTCAAGGTATGCTCCTTCTAACCCTACTGTCTTGAAGGTTTTTACCAAGAAAGGATGCTGTATTTTGTCAAATGCTTTGTTTGCATCTATTGAGAGAATCATATGGTGCTTGTCCTTTCTTTTATTGATGAGATGAATCATGTTAATTGTTTTGCGGATAGTGAATCAGCCCTACATCCCAGGTATAAATCCTGCTTGGTCACAGTGAATAATTTTTTTAATGTATTGTTGGATCCGGTTGGCTAATATCTTTTTGAGGATTTTTGCATCCATCTTCATTAGGGAAATTGAACTATAGTTCTCCTTTTTAGTGGGGTCTCTGTCTGGTTTTGGAATCAAGGTCATGCTGGCTTCAGAGAAAGAGTTTGGAAGATTTCCTTCCGTTTCTATTTTTCGGAACAGCTTCAAGAGAATAGGTGTTAACTTCCTTAACTGGCCTTGAACTCTTGTTTTTTGGCAGATGTTTGATTACTAATTCGATTCCCTTACTGGTTATGGTCTATTCAAATTTTACTCTCTATTTTACTCTCCTTTTCAGTTTTCATAGTGTATATGTTTCTAGGAATTTGTCCATTTCTTCCAGATTACCCATTTTATTGGCATGTAATTGCTCATATTATTCTATTACTGTTTTTATTTCTGCTGTGTTGTTTGTGATCTCTCCTCTTTCCTGCTTGATTTTACTTATTTGGGTCCTTCCCTTTTTCTTTTTGATCCAACTGGCTAGTGGTTTATCAATTTTTTAAATTCTTTCAAAGAACCAGCTTCTGGTTTCATTGATCTGTTCTACTGTTTTTTTGGTTTCAATAGCATTAATTTCTGCTCTAATCTTTATCATTTCCTGTCTTCTTCTGGTTTTGTGTTTTATTTGCTGTTCGTTTTCCAGCTCCTTAAGGCATAAGGTTTTGCTGTGTATCTGAGATCTTTCTTCCTTCTTTAGGAGCCTTGGATTGCTATATACTTTCCTCTTATGACTGCTTTTGCTGCCTCCCAGAGGTTTTGGGTTGTGGTATTATCATTTTCATTAACTTCCATATACTTTTTAATTTCCTCTTTAACTTCTTGGTTAGCCCATTCATTCTTTAGTAGGATGTTCTTAAGTCTTCCAGTATTTGTTACCTGTCCAAATTTTTTCTTGTGGTTGATTTCAAGTTTCATAGCATTGTGGTCTGAAAATATGCACAGTATGATCCTGATTTTTTGGTACTTACTAAGGGCTGATTTGTGTCCCAGTATATGCTCTATTCTGAAGAACGTTCCATGTGCACTGGAGAAGAATATATATTCTGCTGCTTTAGGATGAAATGTTCTGAATATATCTGTTAAGTCCATCCGGTCCAGTGTGTCATTCAAAGCCATTGTTTCCTTGTTGATTTTTTGAATAGATGATCTGTCCATTGCTATGAGTGGGATGTTGAAGTCTCCTACTATTATGGTTTTACTATTGATGAGTTTCTTTATGTTTGAGATTAATTGATGTATATGTTTGGGTGCTTCCATATTTGGCACATAAATGTTTACAATTTTTAGGTCTTCTTGGTGGATAGACCCCTTGATCATGATATAATGCCTTCTTCATCTCTTGATACAATCTTTATTTTTTTTTTAATTTTTTTTCAACGTTTATTTATTTTTGGGACAGAGAGAGACAGAGCATGAACGGGGGAGGGGCAGAGAGAGAGGGAGACACAGAATCGGAAACAGGCTCCAGGCTCTGAGCCATCAGCCCAGAGCCTGACGCGGGGCTCGAACTCACGGACCGCGAGATCGTGACCTGGCTGAAGTCGACGCTCAACCGACTGCGCCACCCAGGCGCCCCACAATCTTTACTTTAAAGTCTAGATTGTCTGATATAAGTATGGCTACTCTGGCTTTCTTTTGTTGACCATTAGCATGATAGATGGTTCTCCATCCCCTTATTTTCAATCTGAAGGTGTCTTTAGGTCTAAAGTGGGTCTCTTGTAAACAATATATAGATAGATCTTGCTTTCTTATCCATTCTGTTACCCTATGTCTTTTGATTGGAGCACTGAGTCTATTGACTTTTAGAGTGAGTACTGAAAGATATGAATTTATGCCATTATGATGCTTGTAGAGTTGGAGTTTCTGGTGGTGTTTTCTGGTCCTTTTTAATCTTTGTTGCTTCTGTATATATATATATATATATATATATATATATTCATCTTTTCTCCCCTCAGAGAGTTCCCCTTAAAATTTCTTGCAAGGCTGGTTTAGTGGTCACAAACTCTTTTAATTTTTGTTTTTCTGGGAAACATTGTATCTCTCCTTCTATTTTGAATGACAACCTCGCTGGATAAAGAATTCTTGGCTGCATATTTTTCTGATTCTGCACACTGAATATATCCTGCCACTCCTTTCTGGCCTGCCAAGTTTCTGTGGATAAATCTGTTGTAAACCTGATCTGTTTTCCCTTGTAGGTTAGGGACTTTTTTTTCCCTTGCTGCTTTCATGATTCTCTCCTTGCCTGAGTATTTTGTGAATTTGACCATGATATGCCTTGTTGATAGTCGGTTTTTGTTGAATCTAATGGGGGTCCTCTGTGCTTCCTGGATATTGATGTCTGTGTCTTTCCCCAGGTTAGGAAAGCTTTTCGTTATGATTTGCTCACATAACCCTTCTACCCCTATTTCTCTCTCTTCCTCTTCTGGGACTCCTATGATTATGATGTTGTTCCTTTATTAATGAGTCACTGATTTCTCTATATCTTAATTCGTGCTCTTTTGCTTTAATCTCCCTCTTTTTTTATGCTTCATTATTCTCTATGTTTGTCCTCTATATTGCTGATTCTCTGGTCTGCCTCATCCATCCTTATCACCACGTGATCCATCGTGATTGCAGCTCAATTATAGCATTTTTAATTTCATTCTGGCTATTTTTTTTACTTCTTTTATCTCTACAGAAAGGGATTCTAATCTATTTTTGACTCCAGCTAGTATTCTTATTATCAGGATTTAAAATTCTGGTTTAGACATCTTGCTTGTATCTGTGTTGGTTAAATCCCTGGCTGTCGTTTCTTTGTGCACTCTCTTTTTGGGTGCATTCCTTAATTTTGTCATTTTGAAGGAAGAAAAGGAATGAAGAGGTAGAAAAATTGAAATTAAAAAAATTAAAATTAAAAAATATTAAAATTAAAAATTAAACACACACACACACACACACACACAAATCGAATAGATGATGCTAGATCCTAGGTGTGTTTTGGTTTTGGTGTTGAAAGTCGTATGACAGATTAGAGAAACAAAGGGTTGGGGAAAGGATATCATTTGAGAATTTGAAAAAAGAATACACTGAAATAACTAAAATGAGATGATGGAGGTAAAATAGAATTTGGAAAAATATACACAAAAGTAAAGAATATAGTAGAAAACTATTAATGAAAAATATTTTTAATAAAAATTAAAAATAAATATGAATTTTTTCTTTTTCTGTATTTAAGAAAAAGAAAAGAAATGAAAAAGAGAAAAAATATAGAAAAAAGGAAAAAAAAAGAAATCGTTTGAAAATTTGAAAAAGTGAATACAATGTAGTACACTAAAATAAAATGATGGAAGTAATTGATTTTGAAAAAAAAATTACATAACACCAAAAAATATAGTAAAAAAATAAATGAAAAAATTTTAAATAAAAATTGAAAGTAAAAATGAAGTTTTTCTCTTTCTGCTTTCAAGAAAAAGAAAAGAAATGGAAAAGAGTAAAAAAGAAAAAGAAAGAAAAAAAGAAATTGAAAATTTGAAAAGGTGAATACACTGAAGTATACTAAAATAAAATGCTGGAAGTAAAATAGAATTTTAAAAATTTTCCACAAAAGTAAAAAATATTAAGAAAAATTAAAGAAAATGTTTTTAATAAAAATATAAAATAAAAATGAATTTTTTGTCTTTTTGTATTCAAGAAAAAGGAAAGAAGTGTAAAAGAGAAAAAGAAAACATAGAAAGAAAATTGAATAGATGAACACGCTAACAGACTGAAGTAGGACTAAAATTGCTTTGTTTTCCCCTAGAATCAGTTATGTAGCACTTTACAGTCCATAAACTAAGCCGGCGGTGAGGCTTGTGTTCTTGAAGAGTGAAGTTGGCTCAGTTGGGCGTGGTTTGGTGTAACAGCTCTGCTCTCCACTAGATGGCGTTGCTAGCCTACTGGGGTGGATTGTTGAGTTGCTTATAGGTGTGTATGCGCTTGCGCGGGGGGCGGTGGAAATGGCGTCAGGCAGCCACCCAGTCTGTTCTCCCAGATCAGCAATCCCGCATGGGTCCTCTGTCATCAGCTGTCATCCACTCCCTGCTTTTTCACTCTCTGTGCTCAGGCCCCAGGCAGTACCTCTCTCCTAGTTTTGTCTCACATGCGGCTGTTTTCCCTGTCCTCTTACTTCTGAAGGACTGCGGCTTTGGCCCGTTCCGCCCTTCTGCAGGAGGGTCTCACTGAGTAATGGCCAAATGAGCAATGGCCAAATGTCGGCTGCACCCAGGAATGCCCGCTGGACCCTGCTGTTGCAGGTGCCCTGAGACTGCGGCCAGGTGCCAGACGCCCCAGAAAAATTTCGCGAGATAGTGTAGCAGCAGCGTTTCAGAGATTATGGAAAATCACAACACACATCCAGCACCAGCCTTCACCTTTAACTAGCTTGCCCCAGCAGCAGCAAATGTAGCTGCCTTCCGGGGTCTGCTGGAACTAGGTGGCTTCAACAGTCTCTACCAAATGTCCTTCCAGCGGTGGAACCGCTTTTCCCCATGTGGCCTGAGGACCTCCCAGACCTCACTCTGTTTCTGGGGATTCACTCTTCCCACCAGAGCACCGCCAGGTATGTAGCTGCGGAGTTGCAGCCTTTGCACTCCCCTTGATTACAGTCTTAATGGAATTTAAACCCTGTCCTTTCTCCTTTCTCCCTTTTTAGTTCAGTCCCTGCAGCTGTTTCCAATTTTCCTCTTTCTCTCCAACTGCTTTTGGGGAGGGGTGCTTTTCCCGTATTCTCCCCCCTCCCCAGTATACCTCCTCTCTCACCCACAAAAGCAGTTCCCTACGTTCCACAGCTTCTTGCTCCCCAAATTCACCTCTCTGCGCCACGTACCTGCTGAATTCTGTGTTTCAGGTTGTGCAGATTGTTGTGTTAATCCCCAGTTTTCTAGGTGTGTAGGATGGTTTAGTGTTGGTCTGGCTGTATTTCATGGATGTGAGACCCACAAAAAACTTTCATGCTATTCTGCCATCTTGGCTCCTCCTCCACAAATATACCATATTAATATGAAATGTTAATATTAGGAACAACTGGATAAATGTCTTTACTCTCTTTCCAGTAATTCTGTGAATACAAAACTATTCTAACATTTAAAAAGCTTATTCAATAGAAAAAAAATCTTCCTCACATAAAATATTAATGCATTCAGGAATTATCAAGTTCTGGGAATCAAAGTCATATAGGTTTAGTGGTCATGTTAATTGCCACAATCTGTCAGTAACTGTTGAATTGTTAATGTGCACATATTCTTTGGTACATCAGACTCATTTCTAGAAATCTATTTAGTAGAAACAAAAGCAAAATGCAAGTGAGCCATTGTAATATTTTTTGGTAGTTGTCATAACAAAATATAAAAAACAAAATAACTTAAAACAGCTTACTTAATTATTCAACAAAGAGGAATGGTTGAAGGAGCTGTGATACTTGTTCAGTAACCACTCTCTACGTGAATTATTCTCTGGAAAATATAACTACAGTATAATGAAATATACTATATGTATATATCCTATTGTACAATAACCAAATAAAGAAGAAGGTATTATATATGTATGGAATCATACATACTCAACTATTAACAATAGTTTCCTTAGAAAAGTATAATTGGAGTGGGTATTACTAACATTTACTTTAGCATGTCATTTTTGTTAGAATTTCTACAACCCTCACTGATTACTTTTGTGAGAAATAGCTTTTCTTTTTAGAAAACAAGGATACATTCATTTGCAGATACATTATTGCTTTCATAGCTGTTACAGTGTAATTTGTTAATATGCCCTTAATTAGTCAAACTCAGGTCAATTTCTCATAAGTTCATTAATAGGAAATTATAAAATAATTCTAGAGCCCCTACAGAAATTTAAGAGAATTAGATATCGTTTAGTTAACTTTTTCACTCCTTTAATAGTTCTCTAATATGTGACTCCTGTGTTCCTATTGTTACTGCTTGCCAGGGATTGAAAGATGAATAGAGTATCATCCATACTTTCAAGTCTTATTGTGTAGTTGGGGAGATAGATAACTAATCAGTAGAGCAATGTAGTATATTGTCAACTTTACTCTTAAACGGTTTTGTAAGCAATATGCCATTTTAAATGTCACATGATGATTTACTGGAGACATTATCAAATCTTCATGAATAAAACCAGGAGAATAGAAATTGTATTTTGTATACTCTGTCTCTTTCAAGTGTTAAATGACATGAGCTAATGATTTGAATAACATCCCAAAATAAAAAGTAATTTTTCATTCTTGAGCTTTTTCCCCATGAATTTGTTGATTTTCTCACAAAAACAGATGCATTAGTGATCACTTTAGAGACACATACTAGATTAATAGGTAGATAGGTAGGTAGCTAGATTAGATAGATAGATAGATAGTCTTGGGTATAGAATTGTTTTATTCCCAGACTTTATATAAAGCTGTCCTTCATTTCTGAGTATTATAAAATTTCTATGCATTTAGGTTCCTCCAATTACAATATTGGCGATCAGACTAGAATATTAATTTATCTTTTTAGAGAAATCCTAGAAACCTGTTCAAACCCATCTACCTTTATTCTCAAAGAGGCTTAAGACAATAGTCATTCAGGATTGTTTTTCACCAGGAGGAAGAGGAGTCAACAGCAATTGAGATTTAGAGACCTACCTGCCTAAATCTCAAGGTTATTCCCATATGGCTGCTTTTATGCTTTGGTTTCCTATCATAAGCAGTCTATGGTTTTTCCTTGTTGATGAAAGTTTCATTACCTTATTATGTCATATCTTGCCTTGCACATTGGTGTTTGCCTTCTTTTATTTTTTTAAGTTTATTTTATTTATTTTGAGACAGAGAGAGAATGAGCAGGGCAGTGTCAGAGAGGGAAAAAGAGAATCCCAAGCAGGCTCTTCACTGTCAGCACAGAGCCCAGTGTGGGGCTTGAACCATGAGATCATGACCTGAGCCAAAACCAAGAGTAGGACACTTAACCGACCTAACCACCCAGGCACCCCAATGCCTTCTTATATTTTAATCATTAGTATTCTGCCCAGACTTCTATGCTTCATTGTTGCCTTGGGACTATGTAGCCCAGTGCTACTCTGTTGAGTGTGTAGGCAATGATAAGAACGTACTGGTAGGCAACATAACATAACCTTAAGGCATTTCTTGGACAAACTAGCTAAACCATTTTTGTTTTGTTCTGTTTCCTTTTTTTTATTATTTTTTTTTAAATTGTTTTTTTCAACGTTTATTTATTTTTGGGACAGGGAGAGACAGAGCATGAACGGGCGAGGGGCAGAGAGAGAGGGAGACACAGAATCGGAAACAGGCTCCAGGCTCTGAGCCATCAGCCCAGAGCCCGACGCGGGGCTCGAACTCACGGACCGTGAGATCGTGACCTGGCTGAAGTCGGACGCTTAACCGACTGCGCCACCCAGGCGCCCCTCTGTTTCCTTTTTTAATCCTATAGCATGTGGAATAATTCTGCCTAGGCCTATTTCTAAATTGTAATTTATAAAGCCTGCCATTAAGTTATTCAGAGCAGTCCCTGAATATCTTTGGATATTTTCCATTTTTTGAAAAAAAGTCAATGAATTTTTTAAGAAAGAATAGTGTGTTATGGTTCATAATGCATATTTTTTAATATTTAGTCATAGTATAAATGCATACCATTGGAAGAAGAGTAAGATATCCTGAAAAGTAGAAGATCTAGAAAATTGAGGTGTTTTCTTTTTTTATGTTGGCAGACATGAAAGCAGGATTGTCAGGAAAACAAAGCGAAGTTAGAATTTAGGACAACAGTGCAGTGCTAATTAGTGAGTTTTATATGCATAGATAGAAAGAAATGGGAAAGAGGACAGGATACCCATAATTGTGCTTTGTTTAACTTAGCCATTTGGTTAGCCACAGCTTTTACAACCAGATCTTTTATAGCTATGAAATCTTTATGCAGCTGTCCTTTTCTTTTTCTAACTTTTGTTGCTTTTGTGCACATTTCAAATGTTTTTGATCAAATGTATATACAGCCCAATGTGTTCTCCCTGAAAGCACTATCCTTTGACTAAGGAGAGCTGTAAAGTAGCTTTTACCAAGAATAAAGGTAAGGGAAGAAGGCTGAGAGGTTGATAGGAGGCAGGATGCTGCCTATTTCTTTAACAGTTTAAAAGAGATTTGAAGGGAAATGACATGACCATTGAAAGCCTGTTGGCTGGTCATAGAAAATGCCTCTGCGCAGTGGAAAGATTAGTAAAATACCAAAGATTCATGTGTAGCATTGGTTATAATCGCTATTCCTTTTTTCCCCACTTGGATGAAGTAAAAAGTGGAGTTCCTGCATGAATTCAGTGCCCTTGTCTCCTTCAATGCTGGCAGTGACCTGTACAGATAGGATTTTACATTCACACGTACAGAAGGGCTGATCTCCACTGTTATCCTAGTGCTTCATGGTTATGATCTAAGACCTTCTGCTTCTCCCACAACATAAACCTTTCTTCTTGGAAACAAATAAAAGGGGCTGAGCTAGTGAGGATAGAATATATTACTTCATTCTATTTGAGGTCTTCTGATGACTCAAGATTAACTAGACCACTGAATAATCTCATTTAGCTAAACAAGCATGCAGCTCAAATTGGATCATTCTGTTTTGTTCAGCACAGGAAGAGATAGGAACAAAACACACTGAAATAAAGTACAAGTAGCTTTAATTGAACCAGTCATTGTGAAAACAATCTCAACAGAATAATCCAACATTTTTAGTTAAATTTGGGACTGGTTTTAAGAAGAAAGGAATTTTATTTGTGAATTTGAACTTTCTACATCATCTCTATGGATGACATTACATTCATATATGAAACTTTATAAGGTATTCATAATGTTTATATTTGATAATTGCATATTTGTACAACATGGCAAAGAGAAAGAATAATATGGTCAATTAATCTTGGACAAAGTAGGCAAGGATATGCAATGGGAAAAAGTCTCTTCAACAAATGGTGCTGGGAAAACTGGTCAGCTACATGCAAAAGAATGAATCTGAACCATTTTCTTACCCCATACACAAAAATAACCTCAGAATGGATTAAAGACTTAAACGTGAGGCCTGGAACTGTAAAAATCCTAAAAGAGATCACAGGCAGAAATGTCTCTGACATTGGCTGTAGCAACACTTTTGTAGATATGGCTCCTGAGGCAAGGGAAATAGAAGCAAAAATAAACTATTGGGACTACATCAAAATAAAAACCTTCTGCACAGCAAAGGAAACAATCAACAAAACTAAAAGGCATCCTTCATAATGGGAGAATATATTTATAAATTAGTTATCCAATAAAAGGTCAGTATCCAAAATATATAAAGAACTTATGCAACCCCACACCCCAAAACCAGATAATCCAATTTAAAAATGGGCAGAAGACATTAATAGACATTTCTCCGAAGAAGAAATCCAGATGGCCAACACACATATGAAAACATGCTCATCACTCATCATCAGGAAAATTCAAATCAAAACCACAATGAGATGTCACCTCATACCTGTAATAATGGCTAAAATCAAAAACACAAGAAACAACAACAAAAATTGTTGGCGAGGGTGTGGAGAAAAAAGAAAGCCTGTAGCTGTTGGAGGGAATGCAAAGTGGTACAGCCACTGTGGAAAACAGTATGGGGTTCCACAAAGGTTAAAAATAGAACTACCCTATATGGTCCAGTAATTAAATCACTGGGTATTTACCCCCTCCCCAAAATACAAAAACACTAATTCAAAGGATAAATATATTCCTATGTTTATAGCAGTATTATTTACAATAGCCAAATTTTGGATTCAGCCCATTTGCATTGGTAGATAAATGTCTAAAGAAGATGTTATACATAATGTGTACACACAACTATACAAACACACTGGAATATTATTCAGCCATAAAAAGAGTGAAATATCCCATTCAAAGCAACATGAATGGAGCTAGAGTATATTGCTAAGTGAAATAAGTCAGAGAAAGTAAAATACCATATGATTTCATTCATGTGGCATTTAAGAAAACAAACAAGCAAAGGGAAAAAAAGAGAGAAAGTCAAGAAACAGACTCTTAACTATAGAGAGCATACTGATAGTTACCAAAAGGTAGGTGGGTGGGAGATGGGTGAAATAGGTGATGGGGATTAAAAGTGCACTTGTGATGAGCACTGTGTGTGATGTATGGAAGTGTGAAATCACTGTATTTTATACCTGAAACTAATATAACATTGTATGCTAACTATACTAGAATTTTAAAGAAAATAATAAAAGCAGTATAAGAGAGTAGTCATTTTTTATGTTTACAAACGGTACATTTTCAGGCTATTTTTTTTTGAAAATATTGATATTTGTCCCAGGAGGAGTTTATGCTAACAACTTGTAGATAAAATCTTTAGCCAGTTGTTCAAGAGCTAGTTTATGGATATAGGATGAAATACAAGAATGTTATAAAAGGAAAAAAGAATTCACATTCTTATTGGAAAAACACATCCATGGGCCTTTGGAAGAGGAATTAACCCATGGGGGCCCTGAATGGATATATATATATTTAAAATAAATTTCACATTTTATCATTAAGAAGTATTATAATTCATTGTTTTACTATTCTACCTCTAACTTGAACAATTAATTTCAAAGAAAGTCTTGTTTTCTATCTACCTGAATTTATGCCTGTCTCTATAATGTAGCTATTGATCTATCATCTGTATCATCTATCTACCCTTCTATCCATCCACCCCTCCCTCATCTACCTACCTACTTACCTACCAATACACGTATTAATCTACCTCTCATTTATCTATAGACCTGATTAAACAAATACCTATTATTCCATCATTTATCTATAGACCTGATTAAACAAATACCTATTATTCCATCTATTAATTTATTTTGGACTTGTGATAGAGTGTTTGATTAATCACATTCCCAAGTTCTTAGGACACTGTCATTAGAAATTTATGCGAGTCCCCTCCTTTGTTTTTCCCCTTCTTTCAGCTCATTTTTTTTCTTCCTTTCCTTCTTTCTCTTTTTTTTTTTTCTTTTTTAAATTTTTTTTTTCAACGTTTATTTATTTTTGGAACAGAGAGAGACAGACCATGAACGGGGGAGGGGCAGAGAGAGAGGGAGACACAGAATCAGAAACAGGCTCCAGTCTCCGAGCCATCAGCCCAGAGCCTGACGCGGGGCTCGAACTCACGGACTGCAAGATTGTGACCTGGCTGAAGTCGGACGCTTAACCGACTGCGCCACCCAGGCGCCCCTCCTTCTTTCTCTTTTAATGCTCTATTTCCATTCCTCTCCTGCCGTAGTAATCATTCTTATAATTTTATATGAATTATTTATTTGCATATGCTTTTGTTTATGTGCATATATATTTAATTTACATAAATGCTATTATGTTATAAACACATTCTATTTCTTTTCCATTCAGTACCATGTTTTAAAGATCTATTTATGTCTCTGTATTTGGATCTAGTCTTTTTTCCTAACTGCTGCAGTGTTATGGAGTGTTCCTGCAGCACATTTTATTGCCCCAGTCCTCCCAATAATGAACACCTGGATTGCATTCAAGTTACTTGTGTTAAAAACAATACTGGAATAAACATTTATGTATATTTTCTCATATTCGCGCAAGAATTTCTTTGGGACATATATTCAGGATATGACCTTATCTAGGTCATAGCATATCCCTACATTGAACTTAACTTAAAATTGTCACCTTACTCTTAAGAAATGGCCAATTTAAACTCCCACAAGCAGTTAATGAGATTTTTCATATCTCCACTTCCTCAGCAGCACTTGCATTATCTAGTTTTCTAATATTTTCACACTATAATAAGTATAAATTATTATGTCTTTGTTTTAGTGCCCTTCTTTTCAGTCTTCTGTGAAATGCTGGTTTATATCTTTTGCCAATTTCTCTCTTTTTTAAATTTTATTTATTTATTTTGAGAGAGAAAGAGAAAGAAAACACAAGCAGGGGAGGGACAGAGAGAGAGAGGGAGAGAGAAAACCCTAAGCAGGATCCATGCTGTCAGTGTGTCCCAACCCGGGGCTTAATCCCATGAATCATGAGATCATGACCTGAGCTGAAATCAAGTCAGTCACTTAACCCTAACTGACTGAGCCACCCAGGTGCCCTGTCCATTTTTTTTTTTTAATTTTGACTTGCTGTATTTTTATTATGATTTGCAAAAGTTCTTTGTGTATTATAAATATTAGACCTTTGTTGGTTTTAGATATTGCAGATATCTTCTGTGAATACTAAATAATTGGTTTATTAACTTTGTTCATCATATATTTTTGTTGACACAGAGCCTTCGTTAGATGCTGTAGAATTCATGATCTTTTCACCTCTGTTACCTTTTGTTAACTTCTATTAACGTTATTGATTTCTCACCATTATATATTTCACTTTGGAGGAGTGTACCTTTTTTTGTATGCAATGGAATAGAAATCCAGTTATATTTTCTTCATATGGTGGGCCAGTTTTCATATATTATCAATTAGATACCCAGCCATTAGGCCATTGATCCATGTCTTACTCAACACCCATGAATTTTTTTATTCTAGAAAACATGAAAGCTAGTAGACAATGAAGTGACATTTATTAAGTGGTGAAAGAAAAAAAATGTATATCATCAACACAGAATTCTATGTCCAGAGAAAACACCTTTTAGAAATGGGTAAGTGTGGAGTAAAGACATTTTCAGACAGATGTTGAGGGAATTTACTGCAAGAGGCAAACTGTGTAAGAAAGATTTAAAATTTCTTGCACTGTTTGTAAAGCAGTGTAAATATTATTTGCAGGTTGACTTTAATTAAATATATACATATATGCATGTATATATTCAATGGTTATATATATATATAACATATAATAATACAATATATATATAACATATAATAATGCAATAATACAATAAATACAATAAATATATATTATAAAACCCAAGACAACCACTAAATTTTCTTAAAGGAATGATAAGTCCATAGAGGTGATAAAATAGAATAAGTAACAGATGGAACAAGTAGAAAACAACTATCAAAATGATCAATTTTAAGGGCGCCTGGATGGCTCAGTTAAGTGTCCAATTTTGGCTCAGGTCATGATCTCAGTTTGTGAGTTCAAGCCCTGATTTGGGCTCAGTGCTGACAGCTCAGAGCCTGGAGCCTGCTTTGGATTCTATGTCTCCCTCTCTCTGCTCTTCCCATGCTCACTCTTTCTCTCAAAAACAAATAAACACTTAAAAATTTTTTTAAATGATCAATTTTAGCTGAGTATATCAAAATGATATTAAATGTTAATGGCCTAAACATATTAATTAAAGGAAGAGATTGCCAGATTGTATTAAAATAAGAAGATATCAGACTATAAGATGTCCATATGAAACTATCTTCAAATATGAAGATATAGGTAGGATAAAAGTTAACAGGATGGCAAAAAATATATATACCATACAAACCCCAGACAAAATAAAACTGGGATACCTACATTAATATCAGATAAAATAGACTTCAAAATAAGGAATATTATCGGGGTGAATAGGGTCACTGTATAATAATAAAGGAATCAATTTTTCCAAGAGGACATGATAATTGTGATTTACATCTAACAGTAGAACTTCAAAATAATCAAAAGAAAAGATAGAATTGAAATATGGACAGTTCTAGTTAGAGACTTTGGCACTCCAACATCATTAGCTGATAGGACAAACATGTAGAAAATTAGTAAGTGTATAGAAGACTTGAAGTACACTACTAATCAATTAATCTAATTAACATTTATAGAACACTACACACACCCCCAAAAACAGAAAACACATTATTCTCAAATGCATGTTGAATTTTCACCAAGAGAGATTGTATTCTGGTCCATAAAACAAATCTTAAATTTAAAAAAGTGAAGGATACAAAGTATGTTTATAGCAGAAAACTGAATTCAATTATAATTCAGTAAAAAAATAAGAGAATTTTCTAATTTTTTGTTCTTGTTTCCTAATTGCATTTCAGAGTTGTTATCATATTCTCTGTTATTTAAGTATAATAATTTTTTTAAGAACTACATTGTGGGTCAGCATATATTCAATTATGCATATATTACATGCATTTGAAAGAAACATATACTTTTCATTCATGTGATTGTTAGCTAGGTTGCGTATATTTATCATGCTATTTATTCTGTAAACTTACTGCATTGTTGCCTGCTTATTCTGCCATTTAATAAGTGGCTTATTAAATGTCCATGATTACATATTTACTTGTTTCTTCTTTGACACTATTTTGGGGCAATGCATTTATTCCACTCAAGTTCAAAATTAGACTTTTGTTTTAAGGTGAATTCTCGCAGGTTTTTTTTTTTTATTCCTGAAATTCATGCTTCTTCATGCTCTTTTAAAATTGCATTTGATATTTTTTATTATTAAAAATATGAGACTCTTAAATAGAACAAACTGAGGGTTGATGGGGGTGGGAGTTAGGGGGTGTGTTAAATGGCATTAGGGAGGGCACTTTTCAGGATGAGCACTGGGTGTCATATGTAAGAGATAAATCACTGGGTTCTATTCCTGAAGCCAAGACTACAGTGTATGTTAACTAACTTGAGAATAAAAAAAATTCTTCATGCATTTGAGTTACTGGTATTTCTCTATGATAGATTTGTGAGGAGGGAGGCAGCAACTCAAGCTAGTTCTTGTTAGGGACTAGAAGTCAGGTCCATGGGTTTAGTTTTACAGATCTCACAAGAACTCATAATTAGTTAGTTATAATTATATCTGTGTGTGTGTGTGTGTGTGTGTGTGTGTGTGTGTGTGTGTATGCACATGTATTAGAAATATGACATTCATTTTATGTGTATAACATACTATCCTGGCTTATGTTATTTTGCATACAACAGTGTGACTATTTAACCTTTATTTGGTGTCCTGCTGAATGTTTTTATAGGAAAACTAATGAAATATAGGACTGAATTTTCAAAGACTATTACTTGAACTTGTGATTGGCTCAATGCCTTTCCATAAGTAGATGTTTCCTTGAATTGTGAAGCAATAATTGGACACTGGAGAGCTATTATTTGTGGGGCCTCTAAGTAAATTTTGTTTTAATGCAAAGCCAAAGTAGAGTGCTGGTAAAGGGTATCTGGAAATATGGCTCAGTGTATGTAGTGGTTTTGTATGGAAAACACATTTCCTTTGCACTAGGGCATAACATCTAAAAATTTGGCAATCTGTATAATCCTTGATACTTCTGGATAATGTCATAATCAGAGATAAAGGAACATAAGTGTATTAACATCTCCAAAGCTGTGCACTATTTCTTCCCCTTTTTAGTTTATTTTTGTGACATTTTATTGTATAAGATTCCATTTCAATTTAAAATCCATGTTTAGGAGGAGTAATTTAGGGAAACTATTACCAATTGTGGACATTTTGAGAAACTTTTTGAAACAAACTAAGTTAGTTACTAACTAACTGGTTTAGAATTGAGAGTTTTATGTGTTGTGACTACTTTCCCCTAGCAAAATAGATTAGAAATACACCAGGATGATATCTGAAGAATGAGGCTGAGGTCAGTTCACTGTAGTGTGTCCATTTCTGGATGCCTGATGGTAAATTTTAGGGATCTGAAGAAGTCTGGTAAGAATTCAAAAATTGAAGGTGATAAGAGAGAAAATTAGTCCCTTAGACGGGTTTCAACAAGAACTTGTCAAGATGAGGTCTGCAGATGGAACACAGGGGAAAAAAATACACAAAACTTACACAAGGTATTTTTTTTTATGTAAACATGTATGCATTCAGTGTTTTCTCACTATGATTTCATGTTGATTTTAATTTACAGAGGCATTTAAAAAATTACAGAGGCATTTTATAAGCATAGTTTAGACACATGTAATTAACACATAATTAACAATATCAATCGACTTCTTACAAACATCCTTGATTTAAAAGCTGAATTAAGAATTGGAGCGCCTGGGTGGCTCAGTCGGTTAAGCATCTGACTTCGGCTCAGGTCGTGATCTCATGGTTCTTGGGTTTGAGCCCCACGTCAGGCCTTGTGCTGACAGCTCAGAGCCTGGAGCCTGCTTCAGATTTTGTGTCTTCTCTCTCTGACTCCTCCTCTGCTCATGCTCTGGCTCTCTCTCTCAAAAAAAAAGAAAAAAAAAAAGCATTAAAAATCCCCACCACTTTGGGTGTATGCATGTGCATATTTAGCAATTAGTTGAGGCACACACACAAGGAAATAAGATATAGAATTGTTAATCCTTAATCCCTTAATATTAATAGGCTCAACACTTGACAGCTTTATTGGGTATGTGTTTGGTTGTGTGTTCTTTTTCTGAGATGTTGTTTCATGCTCATCTTCCAAATGGCTCTTTTAAAGACCTGAATTGATTCCATTCCTGACTGTACAATGTGTGTTTTCAAACCAACTTTGAATTTTCTTAGTGTTCCATAATGGAGTAGAGATTAATTTATTCATACCAAAAAGGTAGTTTTGTTCCTTATCTTCTCCTTACTCTGCTGTATTTCCTTGGCCTCTTGATTTTAGTACATTACAATATTCAATGCTGGGATTAAAGTACTTTTAGCTATGTTCACATGTGTTCTCAGTGCAATACTTCCCTTTTGTTCAGGTCCCTCTACAATAAATTTCATATTTCCAGACACCACATTGAAGTTTGTCTTTGAATCAATGATTGCATTGGAAAATCTGGTTTTGCTGTTGATTCAGCTAGACTAACATTGGTAACAAATTGATTAGTATAGTCTCCTATCTATTAATAGTGTAGTCTTCTACGTACTAATGTGCCAATCCTGATTATTCTAATTATACTTTTCTACTTGGTTCTATTCCCACGTCTATTTTGATACGACAGTGAATTCCAGAACATTTTGAAAGGATTATAATTTGTCTTGTTTTTATGTGTTATATATATATATATATATATATATATATGTGTGTGTGTGTGTGTGTGTGTGTGTGTATATATATATATATATATTTCCCAGAAACATATTAAAATTTCCCTCGCAAAAAAATAATTGGTAGTTTTTAATGTGCCTTATGTGTTTTACTTGAAAAACTTTACTGCATTGAATTTAGGGCCCATAGGGATTAAAATCCAGGTCCTACATGCCTTAAAGCCTATCTGAGGTTGGAAAAAGCATCTGGATAGTAACAGCACTTTATTTTCTCTTCTCTTTCCTATTTGTCTTACCTCCAGGATGTTCAAGTTAAATGCATGTTGCCGAATTTTTTTATGTTCAGTTTTTATAAAACATTAATTTGTTTTTCTCCTTTAGACTTGTGAGTCAGTAGCAAATAATAACATAGATCCATTTGTAACCTTATTATTTCCATATAGACCTTTAAAATAAGTGGATGCAATCATTAATCAGGCAAGCTTTGGGGAATTAGTGGAAACTCTCTTTTATTCATTGAGGTTGGCCAGTGAGATATATGTTTTTCACTGATTACCTGGAGCTTTTTTGTTTAAATCCACACTCTCCAAAAGAGGCAAGGGGTTATATATCTTAATAAATGTGACAAATATGGGTATTTCATATCCTAAAACAAGTGGTTTTGTATAAACTTGACCACCAGAGATATCTGACAGAAATGTCTTTAATTTCTGCTACATTTGAAATAAGAAAGGGGCCTTAAAATTATGATAAACTGCCCAGTACCTGGGGACATGTTATGCGAAGGGTGGTTCTTTTTTTTTTTTTTTTTTTTTAAATTTTTTTTAACGTTTATTTATTTTTTGAGACAGAAACAGAGCATGAATGGGGGAGGGGCAGAGAGAGGGAGACACAGAATCGGAAGCAGGCCCCAGGCTCTGAGCCATCAGCCCAGAGCCTGATGCGGGGCTCGAACTCACGGACCGCGAGATCGTGACCTGAGCTGAAGTCGGACGCCCAACCGACTGAGCCACCCAGGCGCCCCAAGGGTGGTTCTTTAGTAATTAGTGTAAAGCCTCCTTCTCTTTTATATATGTTGGGAGTGAGAGAAAAATTGGTATTTTTTCCCGTATAAGCTTTTACAATATAATTTTAATCATCATGTTTGAAGAGGGAAGACAGAGACATTTTACTATATTATCTCTTAGTTATAAACATGTAGTTCTGCCCTCCCTCATGTACCTTATGTCTAGTAACACCAACATTCCAATTTAGCAATGTGTGTGTATGAGTGTGTGTGTGATTGAAAGGATACATGTATTTCTTATTTTTTTAAATTTTTGTTAATTATTTACATTAGGTATATAATGTAATTCAGCAATTATATACATTTCTCAGTGCTCATCGAGATAAGTGTACTTTTAATCCCCTTCATCTATTTCACTTACCATCCCACCTATATCTCCTCTGGCAAACTCCAGTTTGTTCTCTATATTTAAGAGTCTGTTTTTTTGTTTGTCTCTTTTTTGTTTTTCTTTTTTTGATTGTTTTGTTCCTTTGCTCATGTGTTTTGTTTTGTTTCAAATAATATGGTTTTTGTCTGTATGACACTAGCATTATATCTTTTAGGTCCATGATGTTGTTGCAAATGACCAGATTTCATTCCTTTTTATAGACTATATATATATATATATATATATATATATATATATATATATATATAGGTTACACACACACACACACACACACACACACACACACACCATATCTTCTTTATCTTCTTTATTGATGGACACTTGGGTCGCTTCCATATCTTGGCTATTGTAAATAATGCTGCAATAAACACAGGGTACATATGTGTTTTCAAATTAATGTTTTAATTTTCTGTAGGAAAATACCCAGTAGTGGAATTATAGGATCGTAGGGTAATTCTATTTTTGAGGAACCTCTATACGGTTTTCCATAGTGGTTGTACCAGCTTGCATTCCCACCAACAATGCATAAGAGTTCATTTTTTCAACATCTTTGCCAGTACTTTTTATTTCTTGTGTTTTTTATTTTAGCCATTCTGACAGGAGTAGGGTGATATCTCACTTATCACCTGATGATTAGTGATGTTGAATCTCTTTTCATGTGTCTGTTGGCAATGTGTGTATCTATATGTCTTCTTTGGAAAAATGTCTATTCATGTCTTCTGCCCATTTTTAAATCAAATTATTATTATTATTATTTTTGTGTGTGTGTTTATGTGTTTGCTTGATGTTGGTTTTGAGTGTATATGTTCTTTATATATTTTTCACACTAATCTTTTATAGGGTATATCATTTGCAAATATCTTCTCGCATTCAGTACATTATTTTTTTTGTATTGTTGATTGTTTCCTTTGCTGTGCAGAAGTTTTTATTTTGATGTAAGTCCCAATAGTTTAATTTTGCTTTTATTTTCCTTGCCAGAGGAGAAAAATCTAGAAAAATTATCTCTATGATGGATGTCAAAGAAATTACTGCTTATGTTTTTTTCTAGGAAGTTTATGGTTTCCGGTCTTGCATTTAGGTCTTTAAGGCATTTTGAATTTATTTTTATGTGTGATGTAAGGTATTGGTCCAGTTTCGTTCTTTTGCATGTAGCTGTCCAGTTTCTCCACCACCATTTTTTGAAGAGACTATTTCCCGATGTATATTCTTGCCTGCTTTGTCAAAGATTAATTGACCATAAAAGCATGGGTTTGGGGCACCTGGGTGGCTCTGTTGGTTGGGCGACTGACTTCGGCTCAGGTCATGATCTCGTGGTTTGTGAGTTTGAGCCCCACATCAGGCTCTGTGCTGACAAATTGGAGCCTGGAGCCTCCTTCAGATTCTGTGTCTCCCCCCTCTCTCTGCCCGTCCCCTTCTCACACTGTGTCTCTCTGTCTCTCAATAACAAATAAACATTTTAAAAAAAAAGCATGGGCTTATTTCTGGAATCTCTATTCCATTCTACTGGTCTATGTATCTATTTTTGGGTCAGTACCATACTGACTACCATTTTAACTACTACAGGTTTGCAGTATATTTTGAAATCTGAGATTGTGATACCTCCAGCTTTGTTATTCTTTTTCAAGACTGCTTTGGCTATTTGGGTCCTTTTGTGGTTCCATACAAATCTTAGTATTGTTTTTGTTCTAGTTCTGTGCAAAATGCTCTTGGTATTTTGATAGGGATTACATTAAATCTGTAGATGGCTTTGCGTAGTATAGACATCTTAACAATATTTGTTCTTCCTCCATGAGAATGGAATATCTTTCCATTTGTATTTAAATTCATTTATCAGTTCTACTAGTTTTTTGATTCAGTCTTTAGGATTTTCTATATATAGAATTATGCCACCTGAAAATAGTGAGTTTTACTTCTTTCTTACTAATTTGGATGCCTTTTATTTCCTTTTGTTGTCTGATTGCTGTGGCTAGGACCTCCATTACTCTGTTGAATAAAAGTGGTGAGGGTGGACATCCTATCTTGTCCTGATCTTAGAGGAAAATCTCTCATTTTCCCCATTGAAGATGATGTTAACTGTGGGTTTTCCTATATGGCCTTTATTATGTTGAGGTATATTCCCTGTAACCCTACTTTGTTGAGAATTTTTATCATGAATGGATGTTGTACTTTGTCAGATACTCTTTTTTTTGTATCTATGGACGTGATCACATGGTTTTTAACCTTTCTCTTGTTGATGTGATGTATCACATTGATTGACTTGTGAATAGTGAACCACCGTTGAATACCTGGAATAAATACCATTTGATTTCAATGAATAATTTTCCTAATGTATTATTGGATTCAGATTGATAATATTTCATTGAGGGTTTTTGTATCTATATTCTTTAGAGATATTGGCCTATAGTTTGTTCTCTCTCTCTCTCATAGCATCTTTTTATGGTTTTGGTATCAGGGTAATAATGCTGGCTTTGTAGAATGAATTTGAAAGTTTTCCTTCCCCATATATTTTTTGGAATTGTTTGAGAATAATAGGTATTAGATCTTCTTTACATTTTTTTAAAGTAGGCTCCATGCATGTGCTTTAAATCAAAACCCTGAGATTAAGACCTCAATGAGATCAAGAGTTGGATACTCAACCAACTGAGCCACCCAGGTGCCCCACTATTAGCTCTTCTTAAATGTTTGGTAGAATTCACCTGTGAAGCCATGTGCTCCTGAAATTTTTGTTCATTGGGAGTTTTTTGTTTTGTTTTATTTTTTTGTTTTTTGCTTTTGCTGATTTAATTTCTTTGCTGGTAATTCGTCAAATATTCTATTTATTCCTGATTCAGTCGTGGGAGGTTATATATTTCTAGGAATGTATCCATTTCTTATAGGTTGTCCAATTTGTTTGTATGTAGTTTTTCATAATATTCCCTTACAATCCTTTGTGTTTCTGTGGTGTTAGTTGTTGTTTCTCTTCCTTCATTGCGATTTTATATTGTAAGCCATCTCTCTTCTTTTTTTGATGAGTCTGGCTAAAGTTTGATCAATTTTGTTTATCTTTTCAAAGAACCAGTTCTAGTTTCATTGACCTGTTCTATTGATTTTAGTCTCCATTTCACTTATTTTTGGTCTAATCTTTATTATTTCCTTTCCTCTGCTGGCTTTGGGCTTGATTGTTCTTTTTTTCCAACTCCTTTTATTGTGAGGAGAGATTTTTTATTTGAAATTTTTCTTCTCGAGGTAGGCCTTGATTGCTATGATCTTTCCTCTTAGAATAGCTTTTGCTGTATCCCAAAGATTTTGGACCCATTGGGAAAGATGCATGGAATGACTTCAGTTTTTTTTTTGAAAATGTTAATACTTATTCTGTGGCCTAACAGTTTATCTCTTCTGGAGCATCATCCATGTGCACATGAAAAGAATATGTATTTTGCTGTTTTTCGATGGAATATTCTGAGTATATCTGTTAAATACATTAGGTCCAATGTGCCATTCAAAGCCACGGTTTCCTTGTTGATTTTCTGTCTGGATGATCTGTCCATTGATGTAATAGATGTTAAAGTCTTCTACTAGTATTGTATTACCATCAATTTTTTGTTTATTTGTTTGTTTGTTATTTGTTGCTTTATGTGTTTGGGTATTTCCATGTGAGGAACATAAATGCTTATAATTGTTATGCCTTCTTGTTGGATTATTCTCTTTATCATTATGAAATGTCCTTTTTCCTTTGTTATAGCTCTTATTTTAAAGTCTATTTTTTTCTGATATGAATATTGCTACCCTAGTTTGCTTTTCACTTCTATTTGCACAGTAAATATTTTTTTCATTCTTTTACTTTTAATCTGCATGTGTTCTTAGGTCTGATGTGGGTCTCGGGTAGGCAGGGTATTGATAGATCTAGTTTTTTTTTTAATCTATTCAGTCACCCTGTGTCTTTCATTGGAGATTTTTGGCCAGTTTTCATTCAAAGTAATTATTTATAGGTATGTACTTACTGCCATTTTGTTACTAGTTTTACAGTTGTTTTTGTTGTTCTCCATTCTTTCCTTCTCTTGGTCTCTTCCCGTGCGGTTTAATGGCATTCTTTAGTGGTATGATTGATTGCTTTCTCTTTAGTTTTTGTATGTCTAATACAGGTTTTTGATTTGTTATCAATAGGCTCATATATAACATTTCATGCATTTGGCAGTCCATATGTTTATGGTCACTTAAGCTTGAACCCATTCTCAAAGCACTAAGTTTTTACTACCCCCACCATATTTTATGTTTATAATGTCATACTTTACATCCTTTCATTTTTTGAATCCCTTGACTGATTTTTATAGATGCGTTTGATTCTATTGCTTTTGGGCTTTAACTTCCATACTGGTTTTATACTTCTTCTATTATGATTAATCTACTTCTTCTATTATGTTTGTATTTACCTGTGAATTTTTTTTCCTTTTGCAATTTTCTCACTCCTATTATGACCTTTCCTTTCCTCAAAAAATTCACTTTAACATTTCCTGTAAGGCTAGTTACTGGTGACAAACTCCTTTAACTTTCGTTTTTCTGGGACACTCTTTATCTCTCCTTCTATTCGGAATGACAGTCTCACTGGACAGAGTCCTCTTGGTTGCAGGTTTTTTTTTTTTTTTCCTTTTGTCCCTTTGAATATATCATGCCACTCCCTACTAGCCTGCAAAGTTTCTGCCAAAAAATCAGCTGCTAACCTTATGGTGTTTCTTTGTATGTAACGATTTTCTTTCCTCTTGCTGCTTTAAAATTATCATTTTATCATTACATTTTTCCCATTTGAGTTATTATGTATCTTCGAGTGAACTTCCTTGGGTTGATTTTGTTCAAGGCTCTCTGTGCATCCTGGATCTGGATATTGTTTTTTCCCCCCCCAGATAAGGGAAGTTTTAAGCTATTATTTATTCAAATATATTTTCTGCCTCCTTCTTTCTCTTTTTTCTTCTTTGATTCCTGTAATGCATAATGTATTATGTTTCATGATGTTGCTGAATTCCTTTAACCTATTCTCATTTTTTACTATTCTTGTTTTCTTTTTTTCTTTTCAGCTTGGTTGCTATTATATTGTCTTCCAGTTTGCTGATTCATTCTTCTGCATCCTCAAATCTACAATTGATTTCCTCTAGTATGTTTTAATTTCAGTTATGGTTCTTTGTCTCTTATTTATCCTTTTTAAAAACAATGTATTCTTCCCCTCATTGAAGGTCTTACTGAAATTCTTCACTCTTTTATTCAAATCCAATAAGCACCTTCATGACTATTACTTTGGATTCTTTATATGGAATATTGCTTATCTCCATTTCATTTACCTCTTAAGCTGTAGTTTTGCCAGAAACTTTATTTGGGACATATTCCTTTGATTCCTTATTTTGTCTAACTCACTGTATTTGTTTCTATGTATTAGGAAAGTCAACTATATCTCCTGATCTTGAAAGTAGTGGCCTTATGAAGAACAGGTCCTATGGTGCCCTGTAGAACAATGTCCTCTGTTCACCAGAGCTAGGTGCTTCAGAAGTGTCACGTATGTGGTTTGTGTGTGGCCTACACTTGTGGTTGAGCTACATTTGCCTTCAGTCCAGTCGGACCTGTTCACTCCGGTTCAATCCAATTTGTTGTGGGCACACTGGCAGGATTGGGACCCATCTGGATCCACACTGGACTTGTAGCTAGGCAGTGTCAGTAGTCAGATCAGATGCCTTCCTTTAGTCCATTTGTTCGGGATGTAGTGCCCATCTGCAGGGTACTCTCCCTGCCTTCTCTGAGAGGTTTTCATTGGTGGACAGGCCAGCAGTCAGACTAGAGGCCCTCCCCCAATCCATCTGTTGGGGTTCAGTGACTCTGAACTGCAGGGCTCTCTCCCTGTGCAGTCTCCTGGGTGCTTTTTGTTGGTGGGTGGTGCCAAGCATTCAGATCAGATGCCTGATCCCAGTACATCTCCTGGGGCTGCAAATATATTGATCAACAGGCACTCTCTCTGTACTGCCGGTTATAAGGTTCAGTTATTGGTGCTGCAGTCAGACTGGTGTATATGGCTATCTTATCCTCTTACTAGGCAGAAATCACTTTGGAGTGGTGCTGGTCCCTGCTGGGGCTGCATGAAGGAGGAAGTATGGCAAGAGCTCCCTTGGAGGGACTCCTTCTGAGTGGGGCAGTTTCAATGGGACGGATCTGCAGAACACACAGGCAGGGTATGTGATGTTAGCAAGGTAGGCAGAGAGTGTTTTTGCTGGTTCCTGCAAGTGTCAGTGTCTAGGCTGGGGAGATGAGGGAGAGAGAAATGGCACCCATAGGCTCTCTTGTTCTTGGAGAAGTCTCCTAAAGACCCTGTCCCTTCAGCACAAGTTCTGAGATTAATAAATAAATCACCTTCAGGTATATCCCAGATACTGTTCAAACTGCTACTTCTATACTGTATCTCGGTGGGGTTGTTTGTTATACTGTATCTGTAAGGGTGGGAGCTCAGATTCCTTTTGCCCTCTAGCCCTTGCAGAGATGAGTCTGCTGATTTTTAAAGTACTTGGTGTTAAGCTCCACTGGTATTCAAAGCCAAATATTATGGAGACACATCTTCCTAGTCCAGGTCCCTGTGCCTGAGTTATGTGGTGTGGGGTCTGTTCCTATCTCTTCTCTGTACTTGTGGTGCCCTTTCCATTTGTGCTTAGTTTCTCCAGGAGTTTGGTCCCCTCCTGCATCTCCTCCTTCTACCCCTTTCCAATGAGGCCTCCTCTCTAGGATTAACTGTAGAAAGTCTGTTCTATGTGTTTGGGCCATTTTCTGGGTTGACTGCTATCTATGTGTGTCTGTGCAATGAGGTGAGGCTAGGATTCTCCTCTGCCTTCTTCCCAGAAGTCTCTGAAAGGATATGTGTCAAAATATGTACCGTGGCTATTTCAAGACTCTGGACATATGGGTGACAAATAGTTTTGTTTTTATACACATTTTCATTATTCAATGTATTTATAATGTATATGTATTACTTTTGTAATCAGAAAAATAACATAATTTAAAATTAGATTAATTACTTGATGGAATAAGAAACATAGGGTAATTAAAAGTAATGTATTTTTTCTTGCTACCTTTTCTTTTTAAAAAATTTTTTATGTTTGTTTTTTATTTTTTGATAGAAAGAGAGAGAGATGGAGGCAGAGCACAAGAGTAGGGAGGGAGAGAGAGAAGGAGACATAGAATCTGAAGTAGGCTCGGGGCTCTGAGCTGTCAGCACAGAGCTCGACATGGGGCTCAAACTCACAAAGCACAAGATCATGACTGGAGCCAAAGTTGGATGCTTAACTGACTGGGCCACCCAGGTGCCCCCTTGCTACTTCTATATATGGGCAGAGTGTGAAGGAGCACTGCAGCCTAACATAAACTTCAACTAGAAATTAGATAAATAAATTTGGAAAAGTGTAAAACTATGATTAAAATAGGGATGGTAAAATACATTGGAATTGGAAGAGCCCTTGAAGGTCCAATTTTACCTAAATGACTACTCCCTTAAAAATGCCTCTTCTTGCTATATTGCATTTCTTACATTAACTGCTGGTTTACCTTTGCCACTACATGTTCTCAAGGAAAGGACAGACCTTTCTCATTTTTATTTTTTAAGTGCCTGATATATGAAATATCCTCAAGAAACATCTTATGAACAATTTGATAAATGAATGCATGAAAGGCTACCTTTTCTAGCTTTGTATGGATTTTTCTATTAAAATACTGTAAATTTCTCTAGTGAATGATAGTACAGCTTGTACAAATTCAGGTCAGTGTTCTGTTTATATTAAATCCTCAATAAACGCCCATCAACTGGACTTCCCAGATAGTTTAACAGAATAGTCTATAGAGTAAGACAAGGCCACCCAGAACCCTTGAATCACAATTACATTGCCTCCCAAGTAGCAGAAAACTGAACTCCATCTATTACACTTGACTTAAGTTGTATACTTATACATTATTCATAGTCTGAAAAGTTTTAGAACATGAACTTTTGGTGAATTTCTAGCTTTTGGTGATTCACTAAAAATAATTTATAAGATAAGATAGTTTGCTGTCTCTGAAATTATTGTCTCAGAAAATAGTACCAGACTTCAGTAATCAAACCAATATAATATGTGACTAGCAGGCTTTATTAAAAATGTGCTTTTATATAAATGCTAATAATTATGTTTTTACATAAATGCATAAATTTCCCACAATAGTAGATAAGGATTAAGGAGGCTAAGTGATTTCCTTACAGAATCAGTGGTAGAAACAATACTCCAATACATCTCTATAGTCTTTAAATCAAGCCCCTTCACTAATTTACAGAAAGACTCTTACTACTGTAGTAATTCTGAGAATGCAGGAAAGCAGCAGCCATGTCCCTTCCTTAGCCCTCTCACATTTATTAATGTTTTTATTTATTTTTGAGACAGAGAGAGACAGAGCATGAGCAGGGGAGGGGCAGAGAGAGAGGAAGACACAGAATCTGAAGCAGGCTCCAGGCTCCCAGCTGTCAGCACAGAGCCGGATACCGTGCTCAAACTCACAAACTGTGAGATCATGACCTGATCCGAAGTCAGAAGCTCAACCGACTGAGCCACCCAGGCCCCCCAACCCTCTCACATTTCTATATCCATGGATACTGCACTGGATATTATCAATCCTCAGTGATAGGAGGTGAACAAATTTTGTAAAACAAAAAAGTAGAGTCTCAGAAAAACAAACTTAAGAATTTATAAGTATTGTAAATCTCTGTGTGATATCTATACATAGTTGCTCTCATATATATGTATATATATATGTACATATATATGTATATATGAGTATATCATATGTATATATGATATATGTGTTTATCTGTATGTGATATATATATGACATGTACACACACATATTTATTAATTAATACACACATATGTATTAATATATGCAAATATTGAAGTCTCACTTCAACTCTGATGGGGCCACAATTCCTACAGCATGTTAGCATTAGTTATCAAAATCAAGTAATTGTATTTTAATTATTTTTGAGAGAGAGAGAGTGAGCATGAGTGGGAAGGGGAGGAGGAGAAGTAAGTTCTACACTCAGAGTGGAGCCCAACATGGGGCTTGATCTCACAACTGTGAGATCATGATCTGAGCTGAAACCAAGAGTCAGACAGAGCCACCCAGGTGCCTGGAGTAATTGTATTTTAATATCTGAAGGTTTCTCAAAAAGATTATTCTAAGTTATCATCATACTAATAGAAGAGGAATAGTAATCTGAGAAACAATCAAAGAATTATACATTTCACAAGGGTGGCTTATAGTGTTTTGTGTTTGAATATATCTCATAAGTCACAAGTCATCCATCACTGTGAACGTCTAAAAGGAAAGTACAAAAACTTTGAGTTTTATTTGCCTTGAATTTTTCAGTTTCTGTTTAAATATTAATTGTAAAACTCTAGTTAATTCAAAATAAACAAAGCCCATTAGGTAATTGTACACTATATTTGTAAAGAATAAACACAACATGTGAGCTTCATGATATATGTAAGACCAGATACCATATGAAACAAAATATACATGTCAATATCAAAAATTGCATGCCATAATTAGGGTGCTTTATAGGATCTCTCATAAAAAGCTGTTAATTTTTTGTCTCTAGATATCTTATTGAAATAAGTACACATATGAATGTCTGAGTTATTGACATATTGGAAAGGATTCTGAGGCCAAGGACCTAGTCCCTGTGCCATGAAGCCAAAGAGATATTGCCACTTAAGGAATTGGGACTGGCTCAATACTCTTATTAATATCATGCCAGATTCATACAGTTGCCCCCATGTTTCTCAGAATTCAGTCTCCCTTCCCAGACATAAAGGGAAAAAAAACTTAATATAAAGCTATGAAAGAGTAATGCAATACATGTAAAGACATTTTACAAGACTCTAGCCAGATTTAGCCCCAAAAGATTTGGAAAAATTTAAAGTAGCAGGGATGAATTGATCAGGGATCTGGCAATAGTTAAAATGTAAAAATCCAAGATTCTGTACCATTGCAGCTAAGTAAGAAGCTTTCAGGAGGGATTAAAAACTTTTGTAGCTTTTCCAAGATCCTTATTTCCATCCCCAAAACTCAAGAATTGAATTATAAAATCTAAAGAAAATAGTTTTGGAACATTTTACTTCTCTAGAAAGAATTGTCTATTTTTTCTACATGCTTTTAACTATTAACATTGAAATTTTAACGTCAGTGGCAGTTATGCTTCTTTTAAAAAAAGGATCTAATTATTTGATGTTTTAGAGAAGGCAGAAGCCCAGTAATGATTTTCAGAGTGATATTTTTAGAGTGATATTAAGACATTTCTCCTGACTAAAAAGCACAGAAAGGGTGTGATGCTATCCCATCCAATCTAGAATCGATTTTGGATAATGTCTGGAGGGAAAGAACGGAGGAGATACTGGGAAATTAGCATCAACCTATCTCTGAACTTTATAGATCGCTGAAACATTGAATTAATGTTGAGGAAAAGACAATTGACTGGTTATAAATGATGTGTCCCTTAGCTTCTTTATATAGATCTCATTAGCATAGCATGTAAGGTTCTCTCTTATCTGACTCCACCCTGTGTTTGCAGCCTTATTCACTGGTATTCCACCTACTTCGGCCACACACAGACACTTTGTTACCTAAATTTCCTACAGATCTTATATTTCCATTTTTCTTGGAATTGTATTCCATATACATTGACTTGTTTCTAATAGCTCTCTACTTGAAGCTCCTATTTATGTGGAACTTTACCATTCAACACCCATTTCAAATGTCAATGGCTATGCATTTTGTAATAAAATCAGTTCAATGAAACTGTTAGTTAAAAAAAAATCAACAGCGTTTTTTTCCTCATCATTATTACCATGCAGGAATTCCCAGATATTCTAATTCATTGTGGATTTCCAAGACAGTTGATATAATATGAAGCATATTTGCTCACAAATTTTTTTTGAGGAACATTTTAAGTAATCAATATTATAAATGGATCTTGTTTCTTTAAATACATTTTAGGAAAGTTAATATAAGTCACTGTCCTACTCTAGGGTTTGTTTTTTTTTTTTGATCTTCTACTTATTATTTAGGGAGATTAATTTACCAATCAAATTAGGAGAGAATCAAATTCCATTCTTGAAATTGCAGTGTGTGTGTGTGTGTGTGTGTTTAATTTAAGTCACTTAAGTTTGTGTATATGTCTGTGTATTGTATGGCTTGACATTCCTAAAATGTCATATATCATGGAAACTCTAGAAGTGCTGCTGATTCTCAGAAAAAAAATATGCTGAGTCTAGAAAGTGTAACAAAATGGGAGAGAAGACATGGTATAATAAGCTTGAAGGGTCAGATGTCTGAAACTATTTAATTTTCTTCAGTTAAAAATTGATTTAGGTTTGATTAAATTCCACTTGAATAGTTATATTCAGTTTTATTCTTATGTTTTCTCTATGTCAGTGGAGAGATGGGAAATAACATCACTTCATGGAAGAATTTACATTGAATTAAAGTCCAAGGGCTCTACATTATATGAATACTTTATAAAGATTATTTGTCAAGCATAATTTAGCTAATAAGTATATGACTCAAGTCCTCAGATTTTTTCATACGTGCAATGACAGTTCCATGGAACCTATTTTTTCCAATCCCATGCTTTGATGCTAGAATATAAATTTTAGAATGCTTTTGGTCACTGAAAGAAACACCATTTGTTCAATAGTTTTAGAGGTTATGCTCTTCTATTCATGGAAATGAAATCTTCTGAAGGTATAATTATTTCTGTAACTCTGCAAAATATTGTACTTTGCTGCCAATTTGGCAGCAAACATATGCCTAAAAGAATGTCTTCTATGTCTTAGGTAGATGCTGTAATGAATGAGAAATTGTTCAGATTGGCTAGGGTATAGATAGGTGTGTGTGTGTGTGTGTGTGTATTTTCTTCTGAATATTTAGTGATACAATGCAGCTACCTGGTATAGTGAAGAGATGAAACTAGGAAGCTGGACACCTGAGTTCTAAGACTGTCCCTGCTTGTTTGCTCTGTGACTTGGAACAAACCATTCCAACTCTTAACAACCAGTTTTTTCACGTGTAGAAGAGAACACTGACTACATACATGACACATTTCACATCCCTTCCAGCACTATAATTCTGTACATATTTGAGAAACATGCTCTGCTCCCTTCCCTAAAACTGATACGACAATACCTATTTCATAAGTCATCTTTGATAAAACTCTTTAAAATTCTCAAAGGACTGACACCCTATATAATGGGATAAAAGAAATAATATTTATGAAGTATTATTTCTTCTGTTCCAGATTTATCTTCTGAAAGATTACTGAGCAAATAACTCCTTTTATCAGCATACTTTGTGGTTTCTGCAGCTGTACTGCTTACTATACTAGTTCCACGGACTTGTCACAGCAACTGAGCATCATGATTTTTGATGTGACTGTTTGGAGAAACTTGCCAAGTGACTGTAAGTGAACTCAGCTAGGGAAGGTTTACTAAGCCAACATGTGAAAGGACACTTCAGTGTCTTTCCCAGAGACCACATTTAACTATGATCATAATAAGTTTTTATTTCACTTTCTTATTATAAAATAAACCCAAACTAATCTAAGCCTCTAGAAAGTGTAGTAAAATTAATTTGAGAATAGGACTTTTACCCCAGGTTGTTTTATGTTACAAAGACTAAAGTTCATAAATTGAATATGTGGGAGGAGGCTTCAGTGGCCATATTTCTCTGTGTGCCTTGGACTTCAAAGGGGGATTTGGACAAGGACCTGGAATGCTTTGGTTCCTTTGCAGTGTCAAGCAGGTAGAGCCTATCAATGGCAATCTAAGGAATAAAAGTTACACATGAAAATTAGCCCTGTTACCCACTTGTAATGAATTAAAGGCACTGTATACAAATGATCTCTTTACGCTACCACAGTCACAGAGAAATAAAGGAATATGGAAACTTTTCAAACATACTGGTTTCTTCTTTCACTGTTTTCAGGAATGGATGCTATTCCCCTTATGGCTGGTTCGAAATTCCCTACTTGGATCATGCCATCAAAGAGAGTTGTTTCTGTTGTGTCCCAGTTTTTTTCTAGTGTAGACTCTATCTAGAGAAATATGGTGTATTTTTGTTTTGTTTTGTTTCATATAAAAGCAGGATGGATATGAATCATTCATGAAAATTTTTTTATTTAAATTTGAATGCTTATGTCAGGTAAGATTCTCCTTCATATCTCCCATCCAATATGCTACACTCATGTTTACTCTAACCCAACTATCCTGATGTCAAGATTCTGACCATTTTTCTTGTTGCTGTTGCCATGCATTCGCACCTGCTGTTCTATCCTTAGCTGTAATGCCTTCTGTTCTGGGAGTTTAATCACAAGATCTCAAGAATCCCTGTTTTCTGACCTCTTGTTTCCTCTTACCAGACAGGAAAATATATGCATGTGTGTATATGATTATTATAGTTCTCATCAAACATTATTTATCACTTATTATTAATAATGATAGTTAATAATCACTGATTTCCTCATCTGTTTTTTCCTAATTCAATTGTGAGCTCCATGAAGGTCAGGATTCTGTCTTGCATGTTGGCATTTTTTGTAGCTCACATAGTCCCCAAGTGTGAGTGAGGTACACGCATCCTCAATAATGGAATAAGTTAAATAAATGACACTTGGAATTTTATCCAGGGTACAGATATATATTTGGTAAAAAGATAAAGGTAATTCACTTCTGGTCCTGGGGTTTGCTTTTTCAATTGTTTTTAACCTTGGTTTCAGAATTGGGGGAAAAACATATTGAGGTAATGGGATGTCATTAAAAATTGCATTACTCAGAGATTTTGAAGTAGAATTACCCAGGATTATTTTTCCTGTGTACTTAGAATAGTTCCAACATGTTCAGCTGCAAGAAAAAGACCTTAAATGGAATGGAAATACTTATAACACTAGGAGGGATCCGTTTAAATGAGGAAGTTAGTGATTACCTGAACATCACTACAATATTCTGTTACTGGTTTGGATACTTCCATGCAAAAGAATAAAAACACAGGAGGACTGGAAGCTTTCTCATGCACCCTTGCTTTTGGAAAGAATATAGAAACTTGGACATGTGAATGTCAGGATCATGGATGCGGCGGGGGGGTGGTGGGTGGGCAATTTCCATTAAAGCTTCTGTGAGTCTCATGTTAACATACACCAAGTGGTTAGTGAGTGAGTAAGAGAAGTCTATAGTTATGGCTCTGGTTAAAAAATACCTGTAACAGCGTTCAGTGAATGTGTTAAATCTATATGAGGATTCTGCAGGAAAAACAAAATAAAAAAATAAAACCAAATAAAACTTCAGGTTAAGTTTTCTTAAGGAAAACAAATTCAGTGCAATCTGCTTCACATAATCCTCTGCAATGAACAATAAAATGGCTGTGATGTAGATAATTTCTTCCCATATGGAAAAAATATATTTTTGTAGCCCTGTTCTAGTTGAGAGTTTATGCTCAAGCTGTTTATTTAAAATTTATATGGTGCTTTGGAAGATGTTGGATGATTTCAAGTGAGTAATTATTTTTATTTTTAAATATCTAGTGCTCTACCATGATATATATTCTTTAAATATGACACAAACAAGCACATTTTGTACTGTTTTGATATATTTTCATATATATCTAACTTATACCTGCATGCCATACATTTTTAGTGCTTCTAAAAATATATGGAAACCACATTCTTTTCTACCTGGAGAGAGTGAAAAATAGGTGAGTGAATTGGTAATAATGTCTGGAAGAAATGTGGAGCCTGGAGTGCTACTGATTTAAGATAATCCATACAATAATTAATATGGCACACAGCTTAGAATCAAATGCCTAGAGGCAATACAATTATTTATCTAACAATAATAACTTGTAAGCTTGCCTTTCTAAATGTCGTTGGAACTTTGTTTTAATAAATACAGTTTGCTATTGATATCAGAGGTTAACACAGAGCATATTTTCCACGTTTGGTTTCAAGGTCCAATTTTGTTTTCAGAACTAAGAAATCTTATTTTGGTTATTTAGAGCATCATTTCCTATTCAGCATATTTTCTAACATTTGGCTTCTTGGAAGTCCAGCAATATTTTAAATGCTAGCAGTTATTGAACACTTACTATGTGCTAGCTAGCTACTGCTTTAAGTGCTGTGATACTCCTTAGGGAAATTATGGCTAACACTGTAAAAAGCAACGGCCAAGTCTCGGTGGCTAAGACAATAAAGGTGTATTTAGCATTCATGTCACAGTTTAATTGGGTTTCAGGAGGCAGCTTTCCGTATTGTGATCAAAGATGCCTGCTCTTTCCAGCTCTGCTTGAAATGGCCAACAAGGGAAGTGAGAGAACAAAGAACATGCCAAGCATTTTATGGCAAGTCCTGGAAGAGGCGTACATCACACTGAATCACACTCCTCTGGCCGGAACACGGTGGTGGTACCCTAACCTAAATGAAAGGGAGGCTGGGAGATACATTCTTCTTCAGAGCCTAGGAAGTTAAGCATATGATTGGTGAACATCTAGCTAGTCTGTGCCACTTTACTATTTGTTTAAATCTCACAATAAGGCACTATTATTCCCCCATTTCACAGATGAGAAAACTGAGGCACAAAGAATTACATACATATCCTAAGTTTTACACAAATTAATGACATAGCTGAGAATTAAAGCCATAAAAATTGTCTCCAGAATTTGAATTTCTAATTATTATGAACATGAAGTTCAAATTAAATGTCATTTAAATCATAAAATACTTTTATTTACTAGACATTGTTATCTATGCTTTTCAAACCCAAGAGGGAAATTATTGTTTCTTTTCATTAAAATTTTTTTTAACGCTTATTTATTTTTGAGAGAGAGAGAGAGAGTCAGAGTGAGAGCAGGGAGGGACAGAGAGAGAGGGAGACACAGAATCCAAAGCAGGCTCCAGGCTTTGAGGTGTCAGCACAGAGTGCAACGCGGGGCTCGAACTCACAAACTGAGAGATCATGACCTGGGCTGAAGTCAGATGCTTAACTGACTGAGCCACCCAGGGGCCCCAGAAATTATTGCTTCTTTAACAGATTATTTTATTGCTACTTACCATTTTACTGCTACCCCCAATCTTGTGCGTCTGATATGTGTGTACGTGGGGGTGTGTGAATGTGCATTTTGAAATCTATTCCTTCTATTTGCTGAGTTTTATCTGAGAGCTATCATTATCAATCACCATCATCACTGAAATGTTTATTAAGCACTATTGTCAGGAGTTGAGATAGATTATTTCAGATTGAAAAAGCCTTGGGAGGTGGTAAACACTAGTATTATTATAGTTTTAGAAATAAACCGAGACTTAGGTTAAGTAATTTGCCCAAGTGACGTGCCTAAGAGGGTAGGGATGTTAATCTCTGGATCTGCAGTCTGTGCTTTATTGCACTGTGATGATCTTCTATAAACATTTATTGTGAAGGAATTGTGAAAAATCTCTTAAATTTTGTCATTTGCGTTGTACATCAAGCTCTCCTGTGTTCTTGCTATCATTATTGTTTTTAACCTCATTTTATGGTCTCTTTTTGGATACTAGGCTGACACACTTGAATTTAAAGTTTGGAAATTTACTGTAAACAGGAACGTAGTTGAGTAATAAGTATTATACAATCATCACATGATCAAATCCAATTGGCTAACACCCTTACTAACCTGGGAACATCCATTGTCCGTTCTTCACCATTTCTCCTACACCTTCAACTCTTAATGTTCTAGGTATTGGTTCAATCAGCTTTTAAACATGGTGAGAAGAGCCCATGTTTTAAATGAATACATAAATACACACAAATATACACGGTACTAGAAATTTAGAATATCTAAAATCAGTCAGAGTATAGTCGACTGCCTTGAGGCCCTTGCCCACCTTCAACTAGTTCAGTTCCTGCCTTTAATGGATAGACTTTTCCAATGAATGCCTGTATATGGCTGCTCCCTGGTGCCTTCAAATTTAAAAAATATATTGTCAATAATTTCTACTTGTCATCTTACAGGAAGGTGAGTTTCAGCCAGGGACTCCACCATCATTCTTCTCTCTTTTGTGAAACCCTGTATTCCCCTGGCTTTTGTGGCACCACATTCTGTGGTGTCTTCTTTCCTCCCTGGAAGCTCCTGATTCTTTGTTTCTTGCTCTTGGGTCCTCTTTAGGTCCCACTTTCCCTTTTCTAATTATACTCTCTTCTACTTTTCTACTTTCATGGCTTTAAATACCAATACTACATCAATGACCTCCAAATTTATATTGCTAAGCCATAATCCCCTTATCACTTCCAGGCCAATATATTCAAGTGACATCATCGACATGTTGAATATTCAATTCTTAGTCTTTTCCCTAAGTTTTCTTTACCTCCAATTTTCTGTGTCTTGATAATCAGTACTACTAGTGTTCAGGCCAGAAACCTGGGTGTCAATCTTTATATTCCACTAACTGCCACCTCACTTCCAATTATAGAATTTGGTTTTTCTTTATTCACCTCTACTCTCAGACAGTGTTTCTTCCATATTATAGCCAGAAATTTTATTTTTTTTTAAAATGAAATATTATCATGCCATGATATTGCTTAAATTGCACATCTTTTAAAGTGTTTAGAATACAGTAAGAATAATAAGTAACCTGACAAGCAAGACTCCAAATTACTTGTCCTCTGCTTAACACTAGAACATTTTCACATGCCACTCACTCCCTCTCTGTCCCTATTGTGCCTCAGCTATATTGGGGTTCTTTGTGTCTCAAAATATGCCAAGCTTTCCCAGTATTGGACATTCACACATGCTTTTCTTCTCTTTGAAAGAAACATTCTTATTTTACTCTCCTCCTAACTCCTACAATCCCCCATGTATCAACATAAATGCTTCTTCAGAGACATTTTTGTAGTGAATATAAATCCCAGGCCAACACAGTGTTGATTTTTTGTTTTAGCAGGCAGCTAAACTTGGCTAAACATAAATTCCAAGTTGTGCTCTCCCGCAGTGGGCAGCAGCTGAAATATATGCTCCCTTCTTTCACCTTAGCTAGGCTGTTTCGAATCTCCAGGGCATGCTTGGTTCAGAGACCAGCCAGAAATGTGGGCTCAGCCTCTATTGCTCTCTCCTGGGATTTTCCCCTTCACCCTGCAGCTTCTGAGGGATCCCAGAAGTCTTTCTTCTGATTCTTCAAGCCAGTAAGAGATCAAGACTTTATCAAAGATTTGGCCTTCACTGTGGTGACTGAAACTTCCCTCAAGGGAAAAGCTATAAACATGGAAAACTTGATGAATGCTGTTCTCTTCTGCCAATGTGCTTACTAATCACCAGTTTCTGCCCACTTCTCATTTGCCTCCAGGGGTGTGTGTGTGTGTGTGTGTGTGTGTGTGTGTGTCTATAAATTTATACTTTGTTCACTATTGATCATTGTTTTCTGTGGGAAGGTTTGTCTGTTAGGAGCTACTCCACCATTAGGAAACACAACTTGTATTCAAACAAACTGATCTAACAGGATACATGTACTGTGGGAGAGAGACATTAAAGAAATACCCAAATATTAGTTGAAATTGTCAAAAGGGATATGAAAGTGAATTACAAGGGTACATGAGACTTTATATTCCAGGGAAACCTTATCTCCTGAGTTAAATTAGAATAGGCTTCCAGAGGGAAAACAGATTAATATTTGAGAGTTATTACAAGTTAACTGCCCAAGTAAGTCAGGGTCAGCTAGAGTGGAAAAAGTATTCCATGCAGAGGGAAGATTGGGATAGAATTCTTAAAGCAAGAATGAATATTAGAAAGAATGTCAATGTGATCAGTTTAGAGAATGAGGCAAGAAGAGCTAGTGATAAAGGTTTGTTCAATTGTTAATTGAAGGGTTTTAAGTAGGGGAATTAGTTTGCCGGTATTGTAGTTCTGCCACAAAAAAACATTTGAATGCATCACTTCTAAATTTTTAATGCAAAAATTTATCATAAGTAGTGTGCTTTGTAAATTGTTTTCAGTTGTTATTATAGAATCAGTATTTTCCTGTCTAATTAATTTCTATAAACATTTTATCAGATACATAGTATGCCAATGAATGTATGCGCTGTAGCCTTTTCCAACTATTTACTAAACTACTACTTGATTCTTTTTTATTAGCCAATTCACATAATGCTACTATAAATATCTTTGTACAAAAGCTTTTCTTACATTTAGAAAGCTACACTGTTAAAGCTGTCTTATCATAGACCTTGAGAATTTAAAGATAAAGTTGCTTATAAAATGACATTAATGGAGAATACATTTAAACAAAGAGCAATTAAGGTAAATTTTTAAACTGAGTTTCTTTCAATAAAGGATCATTTATATAGCTTTATGTCAAATATATTTGTGAATGGCCCAGAGAAGGATAATATTGAAATAAGAAGGGTTCCATCATTGAAACTCCATATTTGTTTTTTAAGGAAGAATCTTTCAGGATGTCACAAGCTGCTTTTGAGCATTAACATGATGACATTTGTGATTATATTCACACAAATTGCTTGAGCAACTCCAAATACCTTAATTATTTCACAGCTGCTATATTTCCAAATTTATTTGAAGATTTTCCAAGGAAAGTGCACTTTATGTCTGATTAAGAGAACTATCCCAAGTGAAAACCATGGTTTGGCTTTCTTTGTATTAAATCTGTTAGTGAATGAAAACTACAGCTGAAGATGATTAGAAAGAGAATATTAGGAACTTAAAGAGACAGTAAGTGTTCAAGCAGTCAAGAAACTAATGAAAGCACCAACGTCATGTTCCTTTATCTTCCACTGCATTAAATAAATTAATGTATTTTTTCCCATTCTGTAGTTCAGTATAATACTTTGTCCACTTTCCCACCAGACTGTCACCTTCATCTATGTAAGCATAAAACTGGTTTAGCAGAGTTTCTGGGCAAATATATGATGTATCCAATTCTTAGAGCTTCCTGTCTGTAGGTAATGCTGCAGTCATTTTGAATTAGTGATAAACGGTCATGAAATTGGAAACAGGTTCCTCCAGCTTTTCACAGAATCTGAAAAAAAAACACAAATACGTGCACCCAGAAAGTGTGAGTCCAACTCAAACATCATAAAATAATACACAGTGCATGCTTAACGGCATGCAGGACCATATGAACATATTAAATGACATTGCCTTATGCCAAAGTCAAGTATGGTTTCAACATTGTAGAAATTTGGAGCAGTCTTAGCTTAAACTTGAACTAATGACATAGCATTACGTTTACCCTTGTGATAACAGAAAAAAAAATGTTTTACTTTCTCTTCATCTCCTTTAAAAGATGCTTTGCTAATTTGTTAGCTTTGGAGAGAGGGATTTCAAAATGACAACAACAATAATAATAATGTCAAACATTTAAAATGTGTCAGAAAGTTTCCAAATGTTAATCCATTTAATTTTTACTACCATCCTGTAAGGTGGGTAAAATCACATTTATCACCATTTTATAGTAGAGAAAAGCTAAGTCTCTACACCATAACATAACTAACTCATGGTCACAGAGCCAGTAAATAGTGATGACAGATTTTAACATAACTCATTTGGGAATAAGGTGTTATTGATTCAAAAGTCCCTGAACTGGACATCATCCCTATATTGAGAATACTTGGATTTTCCTAATTAGACAAGTCAGTTTCTTCTATAGAAATCAGATCCCACTTCCACCTTTGGAATGGCAAGAATGGGCTTGTATCAGATCTCCAGGGTTCTTCCTAGGATGTGAGGCCCTGTTTCGTTGTTGTTTGTTTTGTTTGCCACAGACCACTCTAAGATGGTCTAGGACGTCCAATCTATAGAAGCACCATCAGTCCCAGAAGATTTCTAAAGAGGGTTGTGGCAGTCTTTACCTAGTGGTACAGCCCCCATGATCTCTTTATTCAGATATCTCAAAGACTGACACATTGGAAGACCAACAAATTAATACTTAGACTCTGTAACTCTCCTAACATCCAATTTAAAGAGAACCCCTTCTGTGTTATTCTACTTAGTCATTCAAGCAGAAAACAGATCCAGCAGGAGACTTCCCTGGGAATGGATATCAAGACATTCACCTTTAGCATTATGTCTTTCTATTTCTTGTTATTGGCAAAATTGGCAAATAAGACGTAGACATCTAGGGTTTCTTTTTGGGGTAAAGTATGTGAACTTTAAAACTCCAAGACATTAAGCACATATTCAAATTTGAGAGTTAGCTCTTCCATTCACTCTGATTTGACCATTATATAAAATAGTCAATGAAATCCTAGGCAAAGATTTCTATATGTTCATAACAGAGATTGGAAATATGTCAATGATTTGATGTATAAATGGCAATTATCACAATTATTGCAGAGTTGGAATAAGCATTTATTAATATATGGTTTCAGGGGTAAAAAGAAATCCCTGAACTGCTTACATTCATCTCTCACCTGCTCACAGAGACCATAAATTATTAAAGTTAATTACAGAGTCATGCCTTTGATTTAAAGCTCCTTGTCTAGGGTTAAAATTCAAATGCACCTGGGAATGACAACACACCAAGATTTATAAATCACAGGGTGATGAGATAACCAGATCTTTTCATGAATATGTGTTTTGATAGAGCAGAAAGCTAAACAGAGATAGGAGCATGAGCACAAGAAAAGAAAGTGGGAAGGGATTAGCTCAGAAGGCTTAGAAAAGGCTTCACAAATTCATGACAGTCTCAGCTTCAAGTGCTTACTCTGAGTGATAAGGTCACTGTTCATAGTGACAGAGACACTGAGGTGAGCCTAACCAGGATAGGAGTCATTCACTGCTGCCAGTCTGGGAAAACATGGCAGAGAGGAGGACAGTTTAGCATCATGTACAACAAACAGCATTGAAAATAGGAAGTGTTGAAATAGACTCTCATACAGGATACAAACCCCCAAATAATCAACTGACTTGAGGAGGAAGGAAGGAATCTGAGAAATCATTTATTCTGTGTATCTCATCAAAAATTGTTAAGAGGCAGACACTTTGTGAGGCTATAAATCCAAGACCGGAACATAAGTTAACAATTCTTTATAAGCAAGGCCCTCATGCTCTCTGTTTTTGAGATTTGTTCAGGCAATGACAGATCTGGGTTAGCATACTAATCACCACCCCAGATGAAATGACCTAATACCAATAAATAGCTTTTTTTTTCATCATAATAGACCTTGACCTTGAATCTGAAATGGATCACACTCCAAATATTTTAGAGAGTTAATAATATTTTGTTGATGATGATGATTAAAACAAACAAAAAATGTGTCTACCATTTCAGCACAAGGGTTTATTCTGGTATTTTCCAAAGTATAAAACAGTGTCTGTGAAGCCTCTTTATACAGAAACTGTTTTGGTACATATGAATTGTCCAAATAGAGCCAGTTTGTGCTAACTGAAGGAATCATAAATTTGAATTTCCTCACTTATGGTCTCATAAAAAATCAAAATAATATCACAATAATGTAAGAATCTTAACATTTAATATGTTGTTATGCAACAGAAAGAAATGATACCAAAGAGACATGTGATTGATTGCATATTGTGAAACTAAATTGAGTCATTGACTTGGGGGAAAACTTGAGGAAAGGTAAACAAATTAATCAGTGTGATTCTCATTTTTATGCTCAGGCATAATATAGCAGTACTTAGCAGTACTTACTGAAAGAGGAAATGATGAAAACATGGACTGGCCTGAAGAATATTGGAGAAAAATGTAAAGAAAGCTGACTCCTGGTTTACTGCTACCAGCAGCAGAGGAGTTTCATTCCTATTAGTTCACATAGCATAACAAAAGTGTAGCTTGATTTTATACCCCAAACTCCTGTACTAACATAAATGAATTATGCAACAATTCTACCTTCCAGACTGGCCATGCCTGTCTTCTGCTATGTGACTTTTGGGGAAACTGAGACCAATAGTCAGAAGAGAGGTTTTGTCTAAGAAACACCTCTGTGTTCAGTGAAAAAGCTCATCAAGGGGTGCCTGCCTGCGTGACTCAGTCAGTTAAGCATCTGACTTTGGCTCAGGTCATGATCTCATAGTTCGTGAATTTGAGCCCCACAGTGGGCTCTGTGCTTATAGCTCAGAGCCTAGAGCCTGCTTTGGATTCTGTGTCTGCCTCTCTCTCTCTCTGCCCCGCCCCTGCTTGCACTAAGTCTCTCTCAAAAATAAACAAACATTTAAAAAAATTAAAAAAAAAAAAAAAGCTCATGAGGACCCTGAAGCATTCTCTTCCACAGGGTTCAGTTAAAATAATTTACTTGGTTAAATAGATCAATAAACTTTATCATTTTGTTTCATTTTCCTTCAAGAGCTTCAAAACATGTACATTTTAGTTACTGGTATTAAGAGATGAATTTTATTTCTTTGTATAAAATATGTTTGGGTAACATTTTAGCTATGAAAATATGAATAAAAGTGCTGCTTTACAAATTTTCAGTGCTTTAGAAATTGATATCATGGGAAAACGACTCAAGGAATAATGAAAAATATAAGTACGTATCATTTTTAAGTTAAACATGTTTGCTAAATATTCTATATGACTAATGAAATTCCTTAAGGCCATTTTGAGCATGATGGTTTACTAATTTCTTTCCAAAGTAGTATCTAATTTGGGGACTTCAGCAAACATGTAGGGAAGGGACATTTTTAATCTAAAAGAGAGTAATAGTGACAACATTTCAAAATGCAGCACTAGTAAATGAGGCTCAGGAGTGCCAAGGGAAAGTTGATAATTTGCAGCATGAGGACCTGAATCTAGGCCATCTAACTTTAAATATTAAATAAAAATACTTCAAACAGAGGCTTGTGTTGGTGAAATATAGGATGAAAAAACATTTTTATATTTAAGATAATATTTAGCATAAATGCATCTAACGGTATGAACATTTTTTGGGAAGAACGAATTAGCTTCATTAAATGATTCATGAATTGGGCAGCATCTCATCTAGCAAGTAGAATGGAGCTCTCAATATAAACATTTTTTTTTCAACATTTATTTATTTTTGGGACAGAGAGAGACAGAGCATGAACGGGGAGGGGCAGAGAAAGAGGGAGACACAGAATCTGAAACAGGCTCCAGGCCTCTGAGCCATCAGCCCAGAGCCTGACGCGGGGCTCGAACTCACGGACCGCGAGATGGTGACCTGGCTGAAGTCGGAAGCTTAACCGACTGCGCCACCCAGGCGCCCCATAAACATTTTTAAAGTACAAATTAAAGTTATAGAGATGTGTGCTTTAATTGTACATAGATACGTGCATGTGGATATAATTATATACACATGTGCATCTATACATTCTATGCACATATGTGTGTATCTGTGTATGGTGTGTGTGTGTGTGTGTGTGTGTGTGTAACGGAAATGAGGGATTTAGGACTTCCAGTCCTTATATTAATATTTTTTAGGAATAGAGCAGATCTAGGAATATACTCTCATCAATTAACAGTTTTCTGAATGCATCTTTAGGATCCATTCATCTTGGCATGGGGACAAATATATCTAAAAGGAAAATTGGCTCGTTAGAAGTACAGAGCCACTTTTCTCAAAAGGACTCATGACACTGTCTTAGAATTTTGCATGTAAAAGAAATCAAAGAAGGAAGCACATGGGGCATACTGCTAGATGCACTAATATTTACTTAACCTTAAAATTGACTTTGGAAAGAACAACTTCCCAGGGAATATGGAACCCTTGAAATAAATGAGGCAACATGTTCAGGAAGAAGCTGTGTGACAGGCTTTCCATAGCTTTGACCTTAAAGGTAAACATAAGGCCAAAGAGCCCCCTGGTGTTCTTGGAACCAAACCTACCCAAATGAACAAATTTGCTAGATTCACATTTAGAGAGGGCAGTGGATATTAAATAGAGACCCTGAAGAGTAAATGATGGAGAAATGATACTTGAACTTTGTTACATGAGTATGTTTCTAAGAAAGAATGTTCTTCCCAGTAGTAAAAATTTCATCCATCTGTGGGAATAAGAACCATAAAGGAAAGAGCTTACGCATGAAAGAGCTTCAATTTATATTTCTACTCATCTCCTAGGTCTGCTTGGGTTTCGAAGACTTGGCAGAAGGTACGGTGTCATCTTGGTGGGCTGAAGCGGAGATTTACACTCTCTGTCTCAGACAGCTTTACAAGTTATATTTGTACAGTCCGGGTTCTTAGCAAGGCTGCTCCTTAGCTTGGCAAGTCAGAGCCTACAGTAAGGCATTCAGTGTACCAGTCAACAACAAGAAAGTGGGTTATAATCATGGAGATGGGGTTCGTTCTGGGCAAATGCTTTCTCTGTTTTCTGCACACTTCAGTAAACTGAACATTTAACTTCCTTTGTTTTGAATTATGTAATCCCTCTGGAGATTCAGCTGAAGGAATTTTAACCCTTTCTACCAAAGCAAATTCTCAGCTGACCTCTGATTTTCTGAGAGGAAAAAAAAAATAGAGATTTCTAAGGTTCTTTGGGAAAGGTTAGTTGTGGACTACTGATGATGGCAAAGTAACACTGTGCCAGTGAATGACACATCATGAGTGATTATGAAAGAGCTAAAAAATAACACTAAGTTATGGTCCAATCAATATGTATCAAAAAAAATCATCTGTTTCTAATAATTGCTACATATATTTTTGTAACTCAAATTTTATTTCAAAGAGAGAAACACTGAAGCATATTTGTATTACCACCTTTTTTAGGGCTGACACTAAAAATGTACAGTAGCTCCCTCTTATCTGTGGAGGATATGTTCCAAGACCCCTGTGAATGCCTGAAACTGTAGCTGGTATGGAGCCCTATACAGGCATATCTTGGTTTAGTGTGTTTCACTTTATTGCACTTTGCAGACATTGCATTTTTTACAAATTTAAGGTTTATGGCAGCCCTGAGACCACTAAGGCTATTGGCACCATGTTTCCAATAGCATTTGCTTAGTTGATGTCTCTGTGTCACATTTTAATTTTTACAATATTTCAAACTTTTTATTATTATATTTGTTGTGGTGATCTCTGATTACTGGTTATGACTGGCTGAAAGCTCAGGTAATGATTAGCATTTTTAAGCTATTTTTTAAATTTCAAAAAAAATAATGTTAATTTATTTTGAGAGAGAGAGAAAAAATATGATCAGGGGAAGAGCAGAGAGAGAAGGAGAGAGGGAATCCTACGCAGGCTCCACACTCAGTTCAGAGCCCAACGTGGGGCTCAATCTCACAATTGTGAGATAATGACCTGAGCCGAAATCAAGATTTGAATGCTTAAATGTCATAAACCACCCATTCACCTCACTGTTTTCTAATTTTTAATTAAGGTATATGCATTGTTTTTTATACATGCTATTGCACACTTAATTGACTACAGGATAATATAAACATAACTTTTGTATGAACTGAGGTAACAAAAATTTCATTTGACTCACTTTATTGCATTTTTCACTTTATTATGGTGATCTGGAACCAAACCCTAAGTATCTCTGAGGTAAGTATATACCATATGTTTTTCTAAACATATATACCTATGATAAAGTTTAATTTATAAATCAGGCACAGTAAGGGATTGACAACGACAACGACAATAACAAAAGAGAACAATTATAACAGCATACTTTAATACAAGTTATGTGAATATGGTGTGTCAACCTGTCTTATTGCACGGCACTCAGCCATCTTGTGATGATCTGATATGATAAAATGCCTGCGTGATGAGATGAAGTGAGGCGAGTGACATAGGAATTGTGACAGTGTTAGGCTGCTATTGGCCTCCTGATGACATGTCAGAAGGAGGATTATCTGTTTCCGATCCCAGTTGACCGTGGGTAATTGAAACTATGGACAGGGAAACCTTGAATAAAGATGACAACTGTATCATTAATGAAAACTATGGGGACTCACATTGTTTGGGAAATTGCACGGACATTTCCACTTCAATGTGAGTGGCATTGATGAAGTGATTATTTGTAAAGTGCTAGAAGTACTACAATATTACAACTAAAATTGCAAAACTCTCAGTACAGGAATTTCTTTTTAATGCTTCCCAAGCAATGTTACTTAAACTGCAGGACCAGAAACTCCATGTTCTTATCCTAAGTAATTGTGGTCCCTAATTGAGTTATTATATACAGAGAATACCTTACTTAGAGATGGTTTTGGAGAGCCAAATAAATCAATACCACATTGAGGTCTCTTTACTGTTATTGTTTACAACAGAATTTAATGGAGAGAAAGGTTAAGAACTCAACAACTCTGTGACAGTCTTAGTGTTACAAGAGGAACATTGCTTAGTTCGGGCATTGACTGAGGTCAGCAAACAGCCTAGATTGTTCGTCTGCTGTCTGCGTCTCTGGGCTGCCTTTCATTTATGCTGTGTTGAATGGAATCCCAGTTGCTTCTTTCTAGGATCATGATATGTCTCACAGTTAGAAAATGTTAGCCAGATGTGCATGTAAAGCTCTCATGAGTTTTGTCTTTTTTTTTCCTTATAAGCTCACTAAACTGTCATTTTTGTGTGGTGTAAGTAAGACTGTGTATAATTTACCATATATCAGTTTGCTTCACCATATTTTACCATATTATAGGTAATACGCTGTTCCTTATCTGCATCCTAGTTTAATATCTACATCTAGAAGTAGACTGGACTCTAGATTGTGTGCAATGAAGAATTGTCTATCTTTTCCCATGATTTTATTTGTGGCACCTATTTTAGTGTTTAGCAAATGTAGGCACTCAAAAAATATTTCTTGAATGAAGGAATAAACCAAGATCCACAAGTTCTACAATTTTGTATTTTTATTCCAATGCTAATTTAATAAATATCTTGTCAGATAAAAGTACAATGCCTTTCTTTTGCTGTGACTTTGCTGTGTCTTTTCAATTAAAGACCTCATAGAGGTCAGATTTCTGTATTTTAATCATGAACTCAACAAGCTGAATAATCTGAGACAAGTTATTTACTTATTCTTCATCTCAAAATATGATAATGCTAAAATATATTAAGGCTATTGTGAAGATTAAATTAATTCTCACGTATAAACCCTTTTGCACAGTAGCACAGAGTAAATGGCAAATATGAGCTCTTGCTGGTGTTACTTTCACAGTATTAGAATTAGTAACAGAATTAATGTGAGGATTACTGTTATTTTCACGGAATAAATTTTTGCCTCTTATGCCAACCTTTTCCAAAGTGTGTTCTGAGGATTCCATGTTATTAGGAGTCTGCCAAAATGATTTTCTTTTAATAAATATCCACAAAACAGTCAAAATCAAAACTTTCCTAAGAGATACAGCAGTTTTTACAATGAGTTATTTTTAGGAATTATCCCAGTTTCCTGTTTAGGCAAAGCTACCTGCTATAGCAAGATGAAAGTAATTTTGGTTAGCAGGGCCATGTTTCCATATTGTTGTGGAAGAAACTGATTTTCCTTTTATTATGGAAATTGGAAGTATTATCTGAGCTCATATACTGGCGAAGCCTTTTATTCCTCTGTTATTTTATTTTACTTTTCTATAATCAGTTCACTCTTCTATTTGAGTATAAACATTATCACTAAAAGTCCATTTAAGCAGGGGAACAAGGGGTACTTTATAACTTTCAAAATATACTTTGACGGTATTTCCCCAGCTGTAAAAATAAGAATAAAATTATTTCCTCGGGTGATAGAAATAATTTAGGAGAGAGGAATAAGTGAATCATAGGCTGTTAGAGCTGGAAGCAACCTTGCACATTATCTTGAGCAGTGATGGCAACTGTATGTTGCTATTGCCACAGCTCTCACAAGCCTATGCCCGTGACATCCATCCATAGAGAGTCTTGAGACTCTGCTCCTGGGCCCAATACATTTGTTAGACCAGCACCCAGACATCCACAGCCATTGACTGAAGTTGCTACTCCAAATGGAAACTGTTTTTCATCCCAGAGTTCCTGTCAATCGCTTCCTGTTTGCAAAAGGCAATACTGAAAACCTAAGACTCTAATTTGACTTTTTCCATGTCACAAAAATTTTAGAGTCATGTATTATTTATAATTAATTTACTTATTATTAATAGTCTACAGGTTTTCTGGCTCTGAATTCAGTATTCTTTCTATTCCAATACCTGGAAAAAATGATCATGTGTGAATGAAATATTGGATACTAGCAACAGGCAAAAAAATGTTCTTAATCCACTTTGATTCTTTTAAATTTATTTCCAGGGAACTCAAAGTATTTTACAATAGGCAGATGGGTATATTGGGGTGGGAATGCATTTAGCAGTCGGAGGTGATGGAGTAGCCACAAGTGTGCAAGGAAGCCATTGGTAAATATAGGAAGGGACTATGTACAGTTAATGATTCAAATGGAACACTGACAGGTCTTATTATTTTTGAAATCTACTTGAAAACCTGCCCTGGTATCAGGTTTTACTACCAATCCCACATGTAAGGAAGACTGTAAAAAGTTTCACAAATGTTTGGAAAGCTTTCGTCAAACTTGATCCAAACTTAGTTAAGCATTTCATCAATGTAGCTTTATTTTCATAGTTTTAATACGAAGCTAGTAGTTTTCAATTGTTTTTTTAATGACTTGAAATGTGTGTAAAGCGAGTCAATTCAACTAAATTTTGCCTGTGGAATGTTAGAAATGTTAAATTAAAATCTAAATATTTGCACATTTCTGAAACTATTTGAAATCATATTTCCTCTCTTAGTACCATGTAAACTTATTGCACAAAACAATTCTTTTCCACACACAATTTAAAACACGCCCATAGGTTTTCCTGGCCGGAGGAAAATAAGCCATCACAAATGCTCTGTTCCATCCCCTTGTCAGTCCTAACTTCCTGAATTTAATTCTTCTTCTGAGAGGGGAGTCACTATATCAGTTCACATGTGGTGATCAGGCTGTGGATAGCAAGCAAACCAAGTGCTGAAGTGTAGGAGAAATTTTAAGAAAAAAAGGAAACCAGCTTCTTAGTAGCTAGTGATGTGTATGGTGAAATTCCAGAAATTGCACTTGAGACCACAAAATAAGGGGGCGGGGGGCTGGGGTGTTTAAGTGTCTGATATTACTGGAAAAATATAAATATTCCAGGCCTTTGCTGGATTTCACCAAATAATCTATCGGGTCCAGGACATTTTCTAACTTCAAAGGTAAATTCAGGCATCATTTTTTTAGTGAACCCAGACATAAAACATAACTGTAGAATGATGTAATAGTCAAAAATGTGCAGGTTGCCATTTGTAGATGAGGTTGTGAGGATGTGTGTTTAAAATGATTGGATAGTGGTTACAGTCAATACAAATTCTATCTTTCATTGGATTTCAAAACGTATTATAAGCTTTGCCTGTTTGTATTTCTGATTTTTTTTTTTTGGTTGTTGCCATAAAACTTGGAACTATTTCTAAAGTTTAGCTCTTCATGCACATTGAAGGTAGTTACCTAGAGATATGCTAGGTAAGTTTTCAAGCAAGACACTTGTCAATTTGTGTCTTGGAAACAACAAATAAAAATCTGTGCAATTGCTTCACTGCATAATGTTACTGTTGTAAGGTTTTCTAAGGGTTCTTTTGAGAAAGTCCAGAAACATTGCAAAGCAGATTGTCAGTAGAACAAAATTCCTCATGATTTACTTATGGAAAATACACACTAGATTTAATATATATCTTTTCTTGTGTTGCCTATGATACTCTCTTAAAAGTCTATATTTTATCAAGATACATATATATGTTTGCACATATATATGGGTACATATGCATGCACATAAATAACATGTATTATATCCCTTTTAATGATGGTTATGAAACTATTTAATAATTTTATAACAGACAAATTTTGAATTTTATTTTTGTCAATTTAAAATAACTTGGATCAAATCTAGAAAGTTTGAACCTACTGGTAATCTAGTTATCTCCTGTATTATATAATTTCATACTTAATTCTACATAAAGGACTTAATGTTACTCCAGTTCTGGAATTATGCTAAAGGAATTTTAGATGATTGTATTGTTTGTTCTTTTTTTTAAATTTGCTCAAGTTATCATTTTAAGATGTTCCTTTAATATCTTAGTTCCAGAAGGTAGCAGAACTTCTTGGACCGCTATTTTAGCATCATGGAATCAGCTATTCTATTTAGTATGGACTAGTCTGAAAGATTGCACTTTATGTTAATAAAACTGGCTGTGAGAAATTCTGAAATCATATTGACTATGAACATCTATATGTTCACTAGGGTTTAAAGTTACATAGAAAGATCTTTAGGGGAAACTACCTTGACCTGAACTCTAATTCCTTGGAAAGCAGGGATCCTGCTTTAATCAACGCTATATCCTTAGCACCTATCACGCCTGACACATGGTGAATGAGTGCTTGGGTTAGATGGATGGATGTAGGGAGGAACAGACTCTGACATCACAGCTACAACTAAGTGGAGACATTATTTTTGGGAAGGTGTACATCTACTGAAGTTTTATGAGCTAGTCTTTGTATTCTGTTGAACTGAAATAATCCAAATGCCATAAAGGCATTCTTGAGTAGCAATTATTTCTATCAGGTCTGATGATAAGACTACCAGACTGTAAAATATGATATGATTTTTTTATGATGACTTACCAAAGAATTAAAGATCAAACAAAAGAGATTAAGTATTTTTTTTAAATAAACGTAGGTTTGATTCTTAATATCATACTCACAATATTTCAGGGAAATTGACCATAAAAACAGAAAAAAATAAGCTAAAATATCTTAACATCCCTAGCTGGATGTTTTTCCCCAGCTTTGTTGAGATATATTTTGATAAACAGCATGGTCATAAGTTTAAGGTATATAACAGATTAATTTGATACATTTATATATTGCAAGATGATTACCACCATAGCATTAGCCAATACTTCCATCCTGTCACATAATACCGTTTCTTTTATGTGGCGATAATATTTAAGATCTATTCTCTTAGCAACTTTCAAATATATAATACAATTTTATTAGCCATAGTCACTATGCTCTATATTAGATCCCCAGAACTTGTTAAGCTTATAACTGGAAGTTGTACCCTCTGACCAATATCTCCCCATTTTCCCAACCCCAGCTCCTGGTAACCACCAGTCTACTTTCTGTTTCTCTAAGTTTGTTTGATTTTAGTTCTACATATAAGTGATATCATACAGTATTTCTGTTTTTCTGACTAATTTCACTTAGAAAATGTTCTCAAATTTCATCCAAGTTGTTGCAAATGACAGGATTTCCTTATTTCTCATGGCTGAATAATATTTTTATCATCTATCTATCATTTTTAAAAATTTTATATATACCATGTATATATAAAGTATCAATTATATATATATATATATATATATATATATATATATATGTCAAATCTTCTTTATCCATTTATCCACTGATGGACACATATGCTATTTTCATCTTGGCTCTTGTGAACAATGCTGCAATGAATATAAGTGGTGGTTATGTCTATGAGATCCTGATGTCAATTCCTTGAATATATACCCAGGGTAGGACCCTTGTATCATATGGTAGTTCGACTTTTAATTTTTTGAGGAATTTCCATACTGTTTTCTGTAGTGGTTGTACCAACTTACATTCTTACCAACAGTGCACAAGAGTTCCCTTTTTTCCCCCACACTTGCCAACAATCTCTTGTCTTTTGATGATAGCCATTCTAACGTGTGAAACAATATCCCTTTGTGGTTGTGATTTGATTTCCCTGATGATTAGTGATGTTGAAAACCTTTTAATGTACCTGCTGTCTATTTGTATGTCTTCTTTGGAGAACTGTCTAATCAGTTCCTCTGTCCATTTTAATTGGAATTTTTTCCCTGATAGGTAGTATGAATTCTTTATATATTTTGGATACTAACCCCTTATCAGATATATGATTTGCAAATATTTACTTTCATCCCCTAGGTTTCCTTTCATTTTGTTGATTGTTTCCTTTGCTGTGTTTGTTTTTTAGTTTGATGTAATTCTGCCACTTATTTATTTTTGCTTTTGTTTTTTATGCTTTTAGTGTTATATCCAGGAAATCCCTGCAAACACCAATGTTGAAGACATTTCTCTTTACATTTTATTCTAGTTTTATGGTTTCAGGTCTTTAAGTCTTTCAATTATTTCAAGTTAACTTTGTCAGTGGTATAAGATAGGAGTTCAATTTTATTCTTCTGTTTGTGGTTACCCAGTTTTCCCATACCATTTACTGGAGAAACTATCTTTCCCACTGAGTTTTCTTGGCTCCCTTGTCAAATATTAGATGACAATATAAGCAGGATTTATTTCTGGACTCTTAGTTCTGTTGCACTGGTCTTTGTGTCTCTTTTTAATGCCTACTGTACCATAATGTTTTGATTTTTATAGCCTTGTAATATAGTTTGGAATCAGAAAGTGTGATGCCTCTAGCTTTGTTCTTCTTTCTCAGGATTGTTTTGGCTACTTAGGGTCTTTTATAACTCCATACAAATTTTAGGATTCTTTTTTCCATCTCTGTGAAAAATGCCATTGGAATTTTGATAGGGATTGTATCTAGATGGTTTCAGGTAATATGGGCATTTAACAATATTAATTTTTTGGATCCATGATCATGGTATACCTTTTCATTTGTGTCTTTTTCAATTTCTTTCATTAATGTCTTATAGTTTTTCAGTGTATAGATATTTCATCTCCTTTGTTAAATTTATTTATAAGTATTTTATTGTTTTTGATGTTATTGTGAATGGGATAGTTTTCTTTATTTCTTTTTCAGATGTTTTGTTGTTAGTATATAGAAATGCAATTGTGTTATATATGTTGATTTTGTATCCTGGAATTTGCCGAATTTTTTTATCAGTTCTAGCGTGTTTTGGTGTTTTTATTATTATTATTATTATTATTATTATTATTATTATTTTCCATATATTATTTTCCATATATCACCTACAAGCAAGGACAATTTTACTTCTTTTCCTATTTGGGTGCCTTTTATTTTTTTCTTGCCTGTTTGCTCTTGCTGGGACTTTCAATATAATGTTGTGTAGGAATGGTGAGAGCACTCTTCTCTTGTTCCTGATCTTTTGGAATTGAGTAGAATGTTGGCTGTGAGTTTGTCCTATGTGGCCTTTATTGTGTTAAGGTATGTACTTTATATATCCAATTTGTTGAGTATTTTTATCATGAAAGGATACTGGATTTTCTCAATTTTTAAAAAATTATTGAGATGAACATATGATTTGTATTTGTCATTCCATTAATGTGGTATATCACATTTATTGATTTGTGTATGTTGAGCCATCTTTGCATCCCAGGAACAATCCCAATTGATGATAGTAAATTATCCTTGTAATGTGATATTGAATTTGGCTTGCTAATTTTTTATTGAGAACTTTTGTACACATATTTATCAGGGATATTTTTCTGCAATTTTCTTTTCTTGTAGCATCCTTATCTGAGTTTTGGTATTATGGTAATTCTGGCCTCATAAGTGAGTTTGGGAGTATTTTCTCCTCTTCCATTTTGTGGAAGAGTTTGAGAAGTATTGGCCTTAATTCTGATTTAGAAGTGTTGTAGCATTCACTAGTGAAATCTTCTGGTCCTTGGCTTTTCTGTTTTGGAAGCTTTTTGATTACTGATTCAATCTCCTTACTTTTTATTGGTCTGTTCAGATTTTCTATTTATTTATGACTCAGTCTTTTTTTTTTAACCTTTTTAAATCTTTATTTATTTTTGAAAGAGAGAGACAGAGTGTGAACAGGGGAGAGGCAGAGAGAGAGGGAGACACAGAATCTGAAGCAGGCTCCAGGCTCTGAGCTGTCAGCACAGAGCCCAGTGCAGGGCATGAACCCATAAAGGGTGAGATCATGACCTGAGGTGATGTCAGACATTTAGCTGACTGAACCACCCAGGCACCCTTATGATTCAGTCTTGGTAGGTTTTATATTTCTATGAATTTATTCAATTTTCTAAATTATCTAGTTTATTGGCAGATAATTGTTCACAGTAGTTCCTCATGATCCTTCGTATTTCTGTGGTGTCAGTTGTAATGTCTCCTCTTTAATTTCCGATTTTATTTTTTGTTCTTTTTTTCCCTTAGTCTAGTTGTTTGTCAATTTTGTTTATTTTTTTTGTTTATTTCTTTAAAAAACAGCTCTTTCATTTTTTTTTTTTTGTTTTTTTAAATTGTATTTCTATTCTCTATGTCATTTCTATTTCTCTCTCTCTGATCTTAATTAAGTCCTTACTTATAATAACTTTGGGCTTATTTTACTTTTCTTTTTCTGTTTCTTGAGTTACAAGGTGAAGTTGTCTATTTGAGATCTTTCTTGTTTCTTAGGCTTTTATCATTATAAACTTTCCTGTTAGAAATGCTTTTACAGCTTCCCAAAGGCTTTGATATATTGTGCTTCCATTTTTATTTGTTTCAAGATATTTTTTTAATTTCCTTTGGTTTCTTCTTTGACCCATTCATTGTTTAGGAGAATGTCATTTAATCTCTAATATTCTTTTTCAATTTTCCAGCTTTCATTTTGTTATTGATCTCTAGTTTTCATACCATTGTGATCAGAAAAAAAAATACTTGGTATGATTTTAGTTTTCTTAAATTTAACAAGACTTATTTTGTGACCTGTCATATAATCTATCCTGGAGAATGTTCCATGTGAACTTGAGAAGAATGTGTATTCTGCTGCTGTTGAATGGAATGTTCTGTATATGTATTTTAATTCCATTTAGTCTAAAGTATGGTTCAAATTCCACATTTCTTTGTTGATTTTCTATCTAAACGATCTATCCATTGTTGAAAGTGGGGCATTGAAGTTGTTGTCTATTTCTCTTGTCATATCTTTTAATATTTGCTTAACATATTTAAGTGCTCCAATGTTGGATGCATATATATTTATGATTATTATGTCTTCTTGATGAAACGATCACCTTATCATTATATAATGACCACCTTTTACTCACGTTACTTTTTTTGGCTTAAAGTCTATTTGGTCAAATATAAATATAGCTACTTCTGTCTTTTTTAGTGTCTACTTGCATACTTGAAATATTTCATCATCCCTTCACTTTGAGTCTTAAGTGTGTAACTTAAAGCTAAATTGGATCCATTATAGGCAACATACAGTTGGGTCTTATTTTTTTTATTCATCCAGTCACTCTCTAACTTTTGATTAAAGAATTCAATCCATTAGCATTTACAGTAATTATTGGTAGGTAAAGATTTACTAATGTTATCTTAATTGTTTTCTAGCTGTTTTATAGTTCCATTTTCTTTCCTTCCTCTTTTTATGGCTTCCTTTGTAAATTATTTTTTTCTCTAGTGTTATGCTTTGATTCTCTTCCTTTATCTTTTGTGTATCTTGTAGATTTTTGCTTTATGGTTCTCATGAGGCTTACATAAAACATTATGTAAATATATGTATGTCTGTTTTATGTTGATAACAATTTAATGATGATCACATACCAAAACTCTATTCTTTTAATCCACCCCTTTTATATTTCTGATGTCACCATTTTACATCTTTCTATAATATGTATCCATTAACAAATTATTAAAACTATGTCTATTTAAAAATTTTTGTTTTTTAGCCTTTATACTAGAGTGAAGTATTTAACACATAACCATATTAAGATGTTAGGACATTTAGAATCTGACTTTATGTTTTCCTTACCAGTGTGTTGCATGTTTTCATATGTTTTCATTACTAATTAGTATCTTTTTGTTTCATCTTGAAGAATTCCTTTCAATATTTCTCGAAAGGCAGATTTAGTGGTGATAAATTCCCTCAGCTTTTGTTTATTAGGAAAAGTCTTTATTTCATCTTCAATTGTGAAGGACAACTTTGCTGTGTAAAGTATCTTTTCTGGGCTACAAAGTCTCTGCAGAGAAATCCACTGATAGCCTTCTAATGGGATTCCCTTGTAGGAGAGATTTTTTTTTGTCTCTGCTTTTAAAATGATCTCTTTTTCTTTGTTTTTAGACAGTTTATTATTATGTGTATTGGAGAAGATCATTTTGAATGAAATTTTGAGGTGACCTATTAGCTTCATGAACTTGGGTATCAAAATCTCACCCCAGGTTTGGGAAGTTCTCAGCCGTTATTTATCTTAATAAGCATTCTATCCCTTTCTCTTTCTCTTTGGGACTCCACTGATACATATATTATATTTTTTGATGGTGTCCTATAAGTCCTATAGGCTTTCTTTATTCTTTTTCATTATTTTATTTATTTATTTTTTTTTGCTTTTTCTCTTTGATTATATCAGGAGCCAGTTTTATTTATTTATTTATTTATTTATTTTTTTAAATTTTTTTTTTCAACGTTTATTTATTTTTGGGACAGAGAGAGACAGAGCATGAACGGGGGAGGGGCAGAGGGAGAGGGAGACACAGAATCGGAAACAGGCTCCAGGCTCTGAGCCATCAGCCCAGAGCCCGACGCGGGGCTCGAACTCCCGGACCGCGAGATCGTGACCTGGCTGAAGTCGGACGCTTAAACGACTGCGCCACCCAGGCGCCCCAGGAGCCAGTTTTAGATACACTCACAGTGATGGAGTTAAGACAGGTAGTAAGGCCAGGGCCAACTATGGACTCCCTGGCTGTTGCAGAGCCCTTGGCCATCAGTGTGCTCCCTATGGCTGGAATGTGTTGGCCAATATGGTAGATTGGCCAATATGGTTGGCCAATATGGAAGGTGTTGGCCAATGGTAGAAGGCAGAGTCTGACCTGGCCTGCAGGCAGTTGTGGAGGCCCTTGCTATTAATGTGTTCACCCACAGTTGCACTCTCTACCCCTGTGCCTGTGTGCTGCAGTAAAGGCTGATAACACATGTCAAGCCAATCGCATACAGTTGCGTGACTGGTGGGACCAGCTCAAGCATGGGCACAGTAGTCAGTCAGGGTCAGCCAGGGTGGCCCAGGCTGGTGTCTTGCATTTCCACAGGGGCAGAAAGCTGACCTGGCTGCAAGTGTAGCTCTTTGGCTCTGGTGTGGTTGGGGGAGACTCAGGCAGCTAATGTCAGTGATGGCATATATTTGTGAGGGAAAAGGTGGCAAGATTTATAGGGTCTCATAATGGCAGTGCTATAAGCATTATGAGTAGAAAAATCTGCTGAATTTGTCTGCAGAACAAGTCTCTGTGAACTGTGATCAAACCCACTGTATGTCTGCTAATAATAGCCTCTGCTTTTTTTCCCTTGTGCTAAGATGCCTCAATATGTCTTAGCTTTGTTGGTCAGTGTAGGGTGAAACCAAAACAGGACATTTGTGCAGTGCCCCATGAGGGTAGAGGAGCTAGCTACTCACCCTGCTCCTCCTTTCCTTTTTCTAACTGGGAAGTTCCTTGTTGGTGCTGAACAGTGTCAGTTTAGGGGATGGGATGATGCGGGCAAAATGAAGTTGTATTCCTTCTCTTCTTGTAGAATTATTCTCAGGTGTTTTAATTTTTAATTTTTTGTTTTTTATTTGCTTTTTTTTTTTTTACTTTTGTTTTGTTCCACAGTGTTGTTAAGTGTTTTTGTTTGTAGATGTCCCTTGGAGCTGTTTTTTTCATGGTTACCTGTCACTGATCTTCATGAGGGGATATGGAAGCTGGGTTTTACTACACTGCCTTTTTTTCTGCTCTCCAAAGTAATCCAAGAGATTAAGTTTTGGAACAATTTCATAATTGCTTTGAAATTTTATGTCTCTTAAATTTCTTATACCACTCAAGGTTTTAAGTAAAAGCTTTAATAAAAATGATGAAGAAGAAAACAGTTTCATAAGTATGAATCCTTAGGTTTTATTTTGGGAAGACACTTGATTCATAATCTCTGTTAGGGAAATGTGTCCTAGGAAAGGTGGGAGGATACACACTTAGTTGTGTGTACATGATTTAAATACCCCTGACTGCATATGGAACTTATGATGTATTTTTTAATATTTACTAATGTCATTTATCATTAAGATTTTAAGTTTATTTGTTTATTTTAAGAGAGACAGAGTGTGAGCAGGGGAGGGGCAGAGAGAGGGAAAATCCCAAGCAGGCTCTGCATTGTCAGAGCACAACTCAATGCAGGGCTCCATCCCACGAACCATGAGATCATGACCTGAGCTGAAATCAAGAGTCATATATTTAACTGACTGAGCCACCCAGGCACCCTCAGGACCCACTATGATTTAAAACCAGAATATCAGGCATAACTTGACTATTCCCCTCAACCACTTATCTAGACCAACATATTTTTTACTCTCCATGTGTATCTTGAATCTTTCTGCCTACATATTATTTATTTTTCTTTTTCTGCTTTTAGCATATCTTTCCTCATCTCTGGTTTGTCTGTACCTCCTTGTCCTTTACTTTCCAATAATGTTTTTGATCTTATTTTTAATTTGTTATAGTTATTTGCATACATATATTTTCTCTTCTACTGGAATTAAATTTTGGGGAGCAATGATTATGATTTTAGAATTTATAAATATTTCTCCATAATTGCAATACAGAGTAGAATATTTTATTAATATTTGATAATTGGAATATAATTAGAGGAGAAGAGAGCAATGCAAAGTCCAATGGCATGTGCTGCAGTGCTATGGAGGCAAATAGGGAAGGCTTAGCATCTGAGGGAAAGAACAAGTCCTAGACAACAAGGAGTCCATCATATCTGAGAGAGACATGACGTCCAAAAAGAGTGGGGTAGGGACATAACAAGCATTCATTACCTACTTCACAATTTTATTTAGACAAAAATAAATAGACATTCAATTACCAATATGCGTTAATGCATTCTATAGTTTTCCCTAGATGATTTAGGTATAGTGGCAAATAATGTCAGCCTGTATTTCTGTTTATATTTTGTGAATCCAGTGGCTCTTCAATAAATATTTGTATGGTGGCAATTATGCAAATATATATTTTATGATCAAGACACTTCTTTTTTGTTGATTAGGGCAGATTTAGTGATAAAACCCAGCAGTTATCTGTTCCACTTGAACAAATTAGACTCTAAACTTCCATCCTGCTAAAAGTTTTTCAGCATTTAAAAACTCACTTTAACTTACTGGAATGCATCATACACAACCCACAAACACACACTTTTTTCTTTCTTTTTTTTAAAAAAAATGTTTAATGTTTTCATTTATTTTGAGGCAGAGAGAGACAGCGCATGAGCAAGGGAGGGGCAGAAAGAGAGGGAGACACAGAATCCGAAGCAGGCTCCAGGCTCTGAGCTGTCAGCACAGAGTCTGATGCTGGGCTCGAGCTCATGGACTGTGAGATCATGACCTGAGCCAAAGTCGGACACTTAACTGACTGAGCCACCCAGGAGCCTCTCTTTTTGTTTAATTAAAAATTCTATACATATTCTACCCATATTAAATTCAAGAAATAGGCTAGAGGAAAAGTAAAAGAACAAAAGTGTTTTATTTCATTTATGTATTTGTGTATTTATCTTAAGGTTTACTTATATGGGGGGGGGGGGGGATGAGTCAGGGAGGGGCAGAGAGAGATAGAGAAAACCCCAAACAGGCTCCACACTATCAGCACAAAGCCTGACGCAGGGCTCACTCTCATGAATGTGACATCATGACCTGAGACAAAATCAAGAGTCAGATGCTTAACTGAGCCACCCAGGTGCCCTGAAAAAAAAAAAAAAAAAGGTATTTTAAATATTAAAAACTATGAAAAATTTTTAAGACTATTTCCCATCACATCAACAACTTTGGTTTACTGAATCCTAATGCACATGTTCCTTGCTTTGAGATGCATATTCAACTTTCCCAGATCATTTGAATGATGATTGAGAGAGAGAGAGAGATGGAAATTACATGTATATATTGAACATACAGGACTGGAGAGAAAAAGGAATAGTGTCCGGTAAAAAAGGAGTTGGCCAAGTGAGAGTCAGGGAGCCCCCACTGACATTATCAAACTGTATAATTGGTGTCATTCTCATCTCCATCTATTCTAGGATTCCTCCAAGGTCCTGATTAGGGTGGAGGTAAACTCTTATGAGCTGCAGTTTTAAAAAATTTAATGTCTCCAATTAATCAGCACCGTCTTCAAACATGAGGTTCTCTTACGACAAACCATAATGATTTAGTCTTTCTACAATTTTCCTGGTTTAAACACTTAGGCAGAAAACAAGCAAAGAATGTATATATACGAGAGCACCTCCACATGTTTTTATGCCAAATCCTTCATGAGGTAGGCATACTGTATTCCAAAAGTTTCCCTGAGTACCAGTCAGCACCATACCTCACTTGGCATTTATCTTTATGTGCATATCAATTATCCCAAATGGTGCTTTTGCTTTATTTTGTTTGTTTATTAATAAAAAGTTTTATATTTTTATCTCAGATATTGATTTTTAGGCTGGATCATTTGGACATCCCTCCCCAATCTGAATTTTTTCACACATTTTGCATATATAATCATTAATTTTCTGTCATTTATCCACCTTCTGTCACTACTGTGGGTGTTTATTCCTTTTCACTTTCTCATCCAACTATTAATAAAGAGATCTGTGGCTTATCAACAGAACAGATTCTCACTGTTTCTGCTATTTTGCTTCTTCTTTCTTAAGTCTTTTTTTTTAAGGTTAAATGTTATATTATAGAAACATCTTGAGTGGATAGAAGTATCTATGATGTGTAGCCATTCATATCTGCTATTGTAATGTTAACATTGAGAAATTAAGCATGCAAGAGTCAGGAAATTCCAAAGTTAAAATTCCTGTAGTAAGATTAATTTATCTACATTAGAAAAATGTAGAATCAAAAGTCCTTAATACATATCTTAACAGAGAACTATTTATACAGTGTATGTACATTTGTATAGTTAAATGTATATTGTATAATCAACATTTTATATACTTCACAATTTCACAATGATTATGCTTTATAAAGAATAGTGGAAATACTGAGACATATTGTATTCACTGGTCTTATACCAGTCTTGTTCTCATATTATTATGTTCCTGATTCTTGTTGCCTTCCAGTGTGGACTTCTCACAATTCTTGTAATCATTACATAAAAGTTCGCTTGCACATAGAATTTAACTTAGACTTAGCTTTGGCTAGCTTTATCAAACTATCTTTTCATTATTATCCCAGCAGTGTATCTCAAAGAAGACTTTGCCATGGCTGTTTTTCTGTTAAAAAGTTTTTAAAATTTCAAAAATGGTTAATAATTATTTAAAAGAAGAATACTTCTTTTATTTTTATTTTAATATTTATTTTTTTTAATTTTAATATTATTTTAACTTTTTATTTTAATATTTACTTGTTTTTGAAAATCATGCAATAAGGCATTTATTGTTACTTTCTTCTTCCTGAATGGTTTACTAATATATAATACAACATATATTAGTATATATGCCTCACATATATACATATATATCCTCCCAAGGCTATGGTCTAGTTAACATTCTTTTTTGTTTTAAGGAAGTTCAAAAACACATCGGATATTCTTCAATCAATTGTTGTTACTGTTTTACTTGGATTCATAAAATAAGACAAATTTTGTTTCTTCTGCAAGGTAAGAAATATTATAACTTCTTTTCTATGTTTTGTCATTTGAGTTTTTAACTTTAAAAAAAATTTTTCCCCTCTTAAGAAATACATAAATAAAAATAAATAAATAAAATTTTTGCCCTTTTTACAAGTCTTTATAGTTCAATATGTATATTTTACCCCTCATATCACTACCATGATTTTTTATTGAATTTATTAATTTTGACTCTTTTCTGAATTTACTTATTCTTTTTTTTTCTCAAAATTTACATATCCCTTGGTAAACATCAAAAAGTTGGTCTGTTTATAATCTCACAACCTTTCTCCATTGATCTTTATTTGTCTATTGATATGGTATAACATGGTTTTAAATATTTCAAGTAGATCATGATATGAGTTAAGTCTTGCTTCTTCTCATTTTCTGCAACAATTTTACTCATCTTCAGAATCAAATGTAATATTTTTGCTTATTTACACCCCTTTATAAACTTCAGAATTTTTTTTTTTATAAATTGAAAATTCCATTAAGACTTTAGTTTGAAATATGATAGATGTATAAAGTAACTTGGTGAGAATAAATATTTCTATAGCACTTAATATTCTTGGCTAAGAATACGTCTAATATTTTAAATTTCCCATTAGAATTTGTAACTTTCTTCATTTGTCATATGTAAGCTTCATAAAATTTGTCTAAATAGAAGTTTACTGCCTGCTATTGGTAATGAAAACTTGTTTTTTCCTCCAATATTTTTATGTGACAATTGCTAGTAAATAGGGATGATATTAGTTTTATTAATAAAATATCCACGTACCTTTTAAATCTATTTAATTCATTTAACTTTTTGTTTGAATTTGTCTTGTTAATCTTTTGTTTTAGATGATACTTCTAAAATCATTATTATCAGCATTCCATGGTACTAATATGCTGGGTTTAAAATAAAGCTGTTGCACTGAGGGAATCAACTTCAGGGTTGCTCAGTATTTAGTCAAAGTGATCAAATAGCAAAGTGGTCTTAGTATTAGGATGCTATTATTAATATACTTTCCATTTTGAATACGTATGGCATGTTATTTTATAGCATAGAGTGGAAACAGGAAAATAATGGAACTCATGATTTTTTTGCATGCCCCTAAACATATTGCACATGTTTGTGGAAATTAGAGTAAACCATTTTCAAGACTGTAGATGGTTTTTGGAATGTATCTAATCTATTTAATATTGTAACATAAGTAACACTTAAATATTTGTGGAAAACATGCAGTGTAGACAACTTAGAATTCTAATGAAAGATCTTCTGTTGCTTTCCCTAGAGACTGTATAGAACATATGTGAAGTTTCCTTAAAATTTTCTCTAAAATTTAAACTCTCTTAAAGTTTTTGTTTTGTTTTGTTTGTTTGTTTGTTTGTTTGTTTGTTTGTTTGTTTTCCCTGTCAGGGAGGTAATGATTTATACCTATCCTCAGATTACCTAACACAGCCCATTATAATGATCCTTTGTTGTAATTTGTTGTTGTATACTTACACAGTCATTTTAAACTCCTGAGCTACTGATTGGTCTATAGGTCTACTTATATTATCTATTTTTTATTCTTGATTATGAGTCACACTGTTTTGCTCCTTGACATGCATATTTTTATTTTTATGTACTAGGCTTATAGAGGATGCATTATAGAGACTCTGGAATTTGTTATTTTTTCCCCCAAATAGTATTTAGTTTTGTTCCAGCACAGAATGATATAACTGGATCACTATGATCTTATGGAGGTTTGGTTTTCAGCTATTTTTGGCTAGATGTGTCCTTAATCCTAGATTATGTCCCTCAGCTATGTAGCTCTTTCTCCTGAGGCATATTCTTTTTAGGGTTTCAGTGGAAAATGTGATGTGCTTATTAAGCCACTGTAACTCAGTAGGACTCCAAATTATTTCTCCCCAGTAGCTGGTGATTATTAAATTCTCTATTCAGGTTAGTTAACCTTCCAAATATTGCTTTTTGTGAAGTATCCTGGAGGCTTGTCTTGTATATGGGCATTTTAGAAATCACCCAAAGATGTGAATGAAATTTACATGAGGATTTGGTGGCTTGTCCCAGTGTGACTCTCTTCAGCCTCTCAGGCAGTTCAGAATTCTGAAAGATGAGAAGTCTTTAGTCTTTTCTATGATTGTTCCTCTTTGTGTTAAGAAGTAATGATTTTTGTTTCTTTGGATATCTATAATGTGACTTGGTGTGCTTTTTTTCTTTTTCTTTCTTTTTAAAAAAATATTTTTTAGTGGTCATCAGGCATCTTGAATCTGCAAATTTACATTTTTCTTCCAGTTTGGAAAGTTTTCACCCCTTATTTTATATATATGGCATAAATGAGATTAGGCTTGAGCAGAACTGAAAGCCATAAATAAATTATGTGAGCAAGTGTTTTTCCTACCATGTTCCCTGCTATCTCTCCTCCTGCTTCACCGTCTCCTCTCTTTCAATGTATAGCTAGAGCTTCATGGAAGCTATGACTAGTTGGCTGAGAAAGAAAAAGAAAAAAATCAGGTATGGTTTAATGATGGTTCTGCATGGTTATGCTGGCTCTACCCTAAACTGGGTAAATTCAGCACCATTCCATCAAGGGTGGCCCTGAAAGAATTAGTTAAAAAAAGTTGTCAAAATGGCAGAGCTTTGAGCAATGCATTTGTTGTTTATTTTATCTGGAATGAGAGATAGCCAGAAATACAGATTTCAGTGGTTTATTGGCAGTATATAATGATTTGGCTGGATGGTTAATGACATAGAAAGAACACAATTGGAAAATTTGTGACAAGGTAGTCTTAGGAAGATAACTGTGGGATGGTCTTTTTAAAATGGGTAGAGTTTAAGAGTATTTTATTTCACTTAACAAAATACTCTCCAGAGAACAAACAGCTGAAGAGATTCTTATCGATCAGGTAGTTAAGGTGACCTGTTCAGTGGATATCAGTCTGACTCTTACCTCAGCTACCTTTGTTCTTACTTCATAGTCTTATTAAATAAGCTTATTACTTGAGCTTATTATAGTGGCTCAGGATCATGAATTTTACTAACAAGGCCAAAAAAAACTAGATATAGCTGAGTGTACATGTGCCATCAAGAGAGCCCAACATTGATTCCAATATTTGTAGCAGGTTGATTACACTGGAACATCTCTATGATGAAAGGGACGGTACTTTGTTCTCAATGAAATACATAGTTACTGTGGATATGGACATAGCTTTCCCTCTCACAATACCTCTGACAAAATTACCAATCATGGACTTACAGACTATCTTGTTTATAATCCTGACAATCCACAGAGCACTGTTTATGACCAGGGAATTTAATTCAAAGTAAATGAATTTTAGAATTCATGAGTTCATGTAATTCACTGTGATGATGTTCCTCATCGTCTGAAACAACCTGCTACAACAGTTTAATTGCCATTTGAAGACACATGTATGACTTCAGGTGAAAAGCTATACATGGTTTCGGATAATGTCTTTAAAAATGCAGTCTATTCTCTGAATGAGCAACCAAACATGACATTTTTTTTTTAATTTTTTTTTTTAACGTTCATTTATTTTTGAGACAGAGACAGAGCATGAATGGGGGAGGGTCAGAGAGGGAGACACAGAATCTGAAACAGGCTCCAGGCTCCGAGCTGTCAGCACAGAGCCTGACTCGGGACTTGAACTCAAGGACCGCGAGATCATGACCTGAGCCGTAGTCAGCCACTTAACCGACTGAGCTACCCAGGCGCCACGACATTTTTTTTTTTTTTAAACCGGCCTTCATGGGTTCAGGGATCCTGGTATGGGAAAGGGAGTGTTTCTCTCAAAATTATCCCTAAGATTCTTTAACAAAAATTTGGCTTCCTGGGTTTGTATCTTTGGGCTCTGATAGTTTACAGGTGTTAGTTTTCAAGGGAGGACTGCATTCACAAAGGGGCAAAGCAATCGTTCCGCTAAATTAGAAGCTGAAACTGCCACCCAATTACTTTTGGTTTATCATGTCACGAACCAATGAACAAAAAGGGTGTTACTTTCTAGAAGAGGTGATCCTAACTATCAAGGTCAAAATGGATTGTTAATACACCCAGTTTTATTTATGGTGAAGGAAAGAGTGAGTCTGGAATGCAAGGGACTTTGGGCGGACCTCCTAGTGAATCCATATTTTTATTATGTGATATTTATCATTGATAAATTTCAATAGAAAAAATAAAGCAATTAGATAGGGACAAGACTGTTATTGGTAGACCCTTCATTTAGATAAATGCACCAAACAGTGAACCATGAGCCCATGATGTGCTTGCTGAGGACAAAGAGAAGAATATTTAAATAGTAGCTATGACCATGTGACCAGTTATAAGGAAAAAAACTTCAGCAGTTATGTTTATTATTTGATGTGAATGCATGTGTGTGGGTGTGTGTTACCTGGTTATTTTCCTTTTTTTCATCTCTCATTCTTTTACTATCTACAGACAATGTATTAAGAGCAGTTAACCTTATAGCTGAATATTTGAGTTGTAGACTATCAAAGAACTAGGTGATTCAGTTAGAAGAATGGCCTTACTCAAAGGTGGATAAAGTGAACCTCTATGTAGTTAGTCTCTCTTACCTAAGTTTTAGCATATTAGTGTTTGTAAGATGGAGAATCACATAAACGTAGGTGGAAATATAATTTTGGATATATAATGTTGGTGTTATCTACTTTTCAGATTTACATATATACTTTCTTAAATATCCTACTTGCTGGGTAGAAAGAATGATTATAATGACCAATTGTTGACATCTAAGTCTACTCCAATAACTTTTCCATCAATTCTAGCTTAAAACTTCAAAACTTCATTTAAGACCAAAGTGTCCTCTCAAAGACGATTATGAGAATGTTTCAAAACTGGCCTAGCTAGATTGTGTGGTATGAATTTGAACTGGCCAAAAGAGGAACATGTGTGAGCATTGGAAAGGTGAAAGTTAAGCAGTGGCCATTGTTCTCAGAAGGTTACACGGTCAATTAAGTCTCAGACAGACACATAGATTGTCAGTGGGTCCCACTTTGTTTACTCTTTATCATTCAGTTTGTTTTCCCAAACACTGGTCCTGCTAACTGACTCAAAGCCAACCACCAGATGCTGACTGGGGACTCACAAGAGGCAGGAGTTTGCCAGATTGCTCTGTGATCTCTCACTTTGTATCTTCAATCTAGTGCCTGGATATACTTAGTGTTTGGGTTTGCCTGTGAACTCCTGCTTTTCCACCTGTGCTAGTGCTTCAGGCAGATGGATCAGTAATTCTTTGTTTCATTACACATCAAATTTCAGACTTTCATTTCCCCACTGCTTTCCATATTTGTGTGAGATGCACTTCCTAGAATAAATTTCTATACCAGTAGTCATACCAGTAGTCATAGTCACTCTCCATTTCTTATTAAACCTTAACTAATATATTCATTAAAAAAATTTCTAGTTAATTTTGCTTCATTTATAAAAATAAACCTGGTCTTCTTAAAATTTTATCTTATTCCCTTATAACCTTTATTTTCTTAATTTATAATTTTGAATGCATATATATATATATATATATATATATAATTGTTTAGAGAGAGAGAGAGAGAGAGCACTCATGTGAGCAGGAGAGGGGCAGAGAGAGAGAGAGAGAAAGAGAGAGAGAGAGAGAGAGAGAGAGAGAGAGAGAATATATCTTAAGCAGGCTCCATGATCAGCACAGAGCCCAATGTGGGTCTTTCTGCAGGTAACAGCTAATTGTATTTGCAGGCAATTTGACATGGGCTCTTTGAGAGGACACTTTGGTCTTAAATGAAGTTTTGAAGTTTTAAGCTAGAATTGATGGAAAGTTATTGGAGTATACTTAGATGTCAACAATTGATAATTATAATCATCCTTTCTACCTAGCAAGTAGGATATTTAACAAAACTTTGGTAGCAATTATTGAAAAAAAATAATTATTTCATGCATGTACCATGCTGTGTTGAACCCCTCAAACCTGCAAAGGCAAACTTAAGTCAAGCTCAGATCTCATTCTTTTAATCTCCATGGCCTTTATATTGGGTTCTCTTTGCCTAGATTTCCCCAATGTACCAGAAGCTATCTCTTTCTAGTGCTTATATTTCTACAAAGGCAAATCTAATTTTGTCCTGTTACCTTCATGCTCCTACTAGTCAGAGAATAAAGTACACATTTATCTGTATGATTTGTCCCCCACCACTTTAAACTTTAGTTTGCTGTCATACTATCACCTCCATACACAATGAATTAAAACGCCCTAAGAAATTACCTGCCCTATTGTGTCTAGCATTTTTTCACCTGCATGTGTATCTACCTGTTTTTTCTGTTTTGGTATTGCTAAATAATCCTATTCAGTTTTTGGGTAACACATCATTGCTTCCAAGAGGCTCTCTCTAATTTCCCTTATTATGATTTAGAAATATCTTCTTGTGACCTTCTAGGATTATGATAAATACTTTAATAAAAATTATAACTATTTGTGTATAAGTCTGTCTTCTTCACTAGTTTTAATCTCCTTGAGGTAAGGAACATAGTATAGAAACTTTGTGTCTCCAGTGGCCATCACACTGTTCCTGCTTGGTATTTGGTAAATGTTCAGTCAGCACGTGGGCTACAATTTTGTAATGAATCATTGGGAGACTCTGAGTATTATTTCATAAAATCCTTATAAATACATCTTTCCTTTTAGTTGTCTAGTATGGAAGTGGTAATTAGAGAAGTGTTAAAATTGGCCTAGATATTTCATGGTGTTAGGAACTGGCATGGGACTGATAGTAATCTAGTAAAATTACCTGTATGATAATTAAATACTCTCTTGAGTTTTTCTTAATTCTTTCTTTTTTTTTTCAATAAAATTGAAAATGTGTGTCATGATATAAGGGAGATATAACTAAAGACCCACATTTTCTAAAATATGATACATTTCAATAATTACTAAAGTTAAGGACAGTAGGAAAGCAGGGATGCTTTTTCCAGAGAAAAAATATTTTACTAATGGTACAAGCATAACAGCTTCTAAAGTTAGAAACGAGCTTGAAACTTATGAATTCGTTATCTTAAAATTGCCTTTAGCTCTGGAATAATATAACTTTGGAAAAGCCATATTTAGGGTAAATATAGAAGCAGAGTAAGAAATTCAAATAAATATTTTTGTTCGTTTGCACAGCTCAAGATTCTACTTCAGTGGAAGAGATTCTAAAATGACTTCAGCTATTATTTATCAGCCATTATAACAACTCAGTGGTTTGGATCTTGATCTTTAAAATTCCAAATTCCAGTAATTTGATAAATTTAGAATCCACATGTTTCTATCAACACTAAAACTTTCTGTTTGAGAACACTCCTCACAATGTATGATATAAATTTCCTTAATATTCATTTGAGTACATATAGATAATACTGTAAATCATGCCTAAAGTTTGTCCAAATGCAGTCATGTAGCTTTTATAATTGAAAAGACCTCCCCAAATCACCATTAAATAAAATGCAAAACAATATCTTGGCTTCATCTTTAATTAGAATCAAGCCTTTTCCCCATAGGACAAGCGCCTCATTAAAACACATTTCCAAATGACTTATATGATTTGGTGACAATGTGGATCTCCCAGGTGCTTTTTAGGTTGATGGGGAATCTGCTGATTGGTGCTTGCTTTGAAGACAGTTCAGACCTGATTGATTTCAAAACCTCAACTGAAATATTGTAAGGAGCTGCCAGGGCAGGCAGGAAAAATGCGTTCCCACACAGATGTGCAACTGATCAATTGTGTGACCTTAGTTCTCCCAAGCTCTATCTGCCTTATTTACTTTATTTGAAAAAACTAAGTATGCGTGAAAATGGTGATGTGGAAAAGATGGCAAGATTATCTCTTAATGTCTAAGAAACCCTTAACACATAATTCTGATATTGTATGTTTATGAATTTATCCATTCCCAGAATTACATCAAATAAAATACCTGAATTACCATGGGTTTCCATGCCTCTCCTACATTTATACATTCTCTTTTGAAATTCGAGCCTCATACCTTCCACCTCCTTCCCCACCTCATACTTCCAAGAAATATAATACCTAGGAAAGGTTTTGCAATTCTGTCCCACCTTGAATGTAGTTGAAACCTCAGATCATCTGGAACTAAAAATAATAAATAATGTTATCAACTCATATCAATGTGTATTTTTGTTTCCTCAATTTTCTTCTTTTCTTTCTAAGTTGTTTTGTTTCTTTGTTTGGGAGGGAAGGTCACATTCTCTCTTCAGTATTATTGTTAACATTTACTTTGCTATTTTTAAAATTGTTAACATAGCCTGGTTTTATCTCAGGCTATGTCTTGATTTCTGGCTTGAAGAAAACTGGCACTCATCTGGTTTCCAGTTTATACACATTTTCAAAGAAGTATTTCATAAATTCTCTCTTACTGTTCCCTTTTTAAATTTTTTTAATGTTTATTTTTGAGAGAGATGGAGAGCCAGAGAGAGAGGGAGGGAGAGAGAGAGAGAGAGAGAGAGAGAGAGAGAGAGAGAGAGAGAAAGAGCACAATTGGGAGAGGGGCAGAGAAAGAGGGAGACAAAGAATTCAAAGCAGTCTCCAGGCTCCTTTCCGAGCTGTCAGCACAGAGCCTGATGCGAGTCTCGAACCCACGAACCATGAGATCATGACCTGAGCCAAAGTCAGAGGTTTAACTGACTGAGCCATCCAGGTGCCACACTGTTCCTTTTAGTTCAGGATTGCTCTCATCTTTCTGTAATACCTACAATAAATAAGCAAAGATATAGAGAATGTTTGTAAGAGTCTATCAGGGAAAATATGTATCTACCATCTGGGACTCTGAGACAAATATTAAACAAAAGACAGTTGGCAAATGTATTATTCCTTCCTTTCTTCCATATCCTTCAGTTCTTTTTTAAGAACCCATAATTTTATTTTTATTATTCTGAACTATCCTTAATTACTAGAACATTCCAAGTCTCTCTTTCCAGGAAGTACCTAGAGCTACATGTGTACATTTTTAATCATCCCTACCTCAGTTCAAATACATGCGCTTATATATTATTAATTTAGGATATCTGGACTTTTTTTCTACAGAACTCATACACACACAAAATCTTATAAACTATTTTTTATGCTTCCTGATTATTAAAAAATTTACACTATAATTTGAACACATTTTTCACAATAGCAACAATATTCTAACTCTACCCAGGAGAAAGATCACTCAGGTAGGTGAAAGCATGTCAAAATCTTAGCTCTTTGTAGTTCTTTATTTTAGGGTGATGTTTGAACACTAGCATTAATAAAGTAAACATCAAATTAGTCAGAAACTCCTGATAATCAAGAGAGCTGTATGGAGAAGTGAAAAGAACAGGATTTGGCCAGGTTTTAAGGATTTGTATGTAGATCCAATATTCACTAGCTGTATGTCCTTGAGAAGATTATCTATCTTTTCTGTGTAGTACAGTTTACCCATCTTTAAAATGGGATACTAACATTACCTGTGTTTAAGATTTGTTTTGAGAGTAAAATATGCAAATATATATGATTTACTTAAGTCTAACATTTTGCATGTTCTCAGTAAACACTAATTGTTACTATTGTATTTTTTAAAAATCAATGTGATAAAAATAGTTGAAAGCATTTGGAGTATTTGGAAATGATTAGAAATTAATAAATTGGAAAATCTCTAGCAGCTCTTTGGTTGATCATGTGTTTTGAAGGATTTAAAAAATTAAATCTCTTCAAACTGCATTATATACACCAAGTAATATGCAGGGGTTCTTTTTTTGCCTTGGTTCTGTTTCTATGTTTTAAAATTTGTATTGTGTCATCTAATTTACATTTACTCAAGCCATTTAAAAGACTTTCTCATATATATGTATATGTGTACATATGTGTATGTATATATATGTATATATATATGTATATATCCTTTCATATATATGTGTGTGTGTGTTTTCAATATAAATCATAAAAGAATAAACATACTGAAAACAATTGCAGTAGTCATACATGGATACTCTTTGTTATTGTAGCAATGTTGTATTGAATAACAAATAATCAAATTCTTTTTTCTATTTTTTTTTACTGTCTATTTGTTTTTGAGAGAGAGAGACAGACAGACAGACAGAGTGCGAGCAGGGGAGGGGTAGAGAGAGAGGGAGACACAGAATCTGAAGCAGGCTCCAGGCTCTGAGCTGTCAGCACAGAGCCCCAAGTGGTGCTAGGACTCAAAAACCGCAAGATCATGACCTGAGCTGAAGTCAGATGCTTAACACACTGAGCCACCCATGCGCCCCACAAATAATCAAATTCTTATAAGCATTTTATGTAAAAATCTCTATATTCAAGTAACTGGTTTTCAAAATGTGTTAAAATCAGGATTTTAATGACAAGATATCTGTGCTCCTATATATTCCCAAACAGAGCTCAGGTCTGGCCACTATAAATTATGTTTCTTCCAAATCTCCTCCTTTCCATTCCTGAAAACTGACCAAAGCAGGGGACTCAAGCAACAGACTCCTTAAAACCTTGAGCTATATTTGAACTCAGGGAAATCACTGTTAAGTCCCAATTAATCCAATTGTGATCAGACACATCACAGACTATGCAGTATTTTGCTTCAAAGAATGCTATTCATTATGTCATTTTCTTCCTTCAAACTTCTTGACTCAAGTGAATATTATTATGAATAGATATTCTTCTTTCAATTAACCTCTTCACAAAAGGTTAACAGAAATTTTGTGAATTTAAAAATGTATCTGAAAAATTGCTACTACCAAAGAAGAAATACTGAAATACTGATTACAAAGCATAAAGTAAAATACTAAGTAAAATATGTGAATAGTTTATTTAAAAACACAGTTACCCAATATTTTCTGTGCAAAGAGAGTTTTATTTTCTGATAGGGAGCTAACTAGCTTTTTTTTTCACCCATAGAAGAAAAAATGAAAATTTATGTACTAGTGGCAATAAGAGCATAAACTTTCTCTAGATGCAAAGGGACTGTTTCAGTGTTTGAACACTTTTGTATATTTCTATGTAAAATGTCAAGTGACAATGAAAATGTCATGTTTTATTTTTTTTATTTAAAAAAAATTTTTTTTTTCAACGTTTATTTATTTTTTTGGGACAGAGAGAGACAGAGCATGAATAGGGGAGGGGCAGAGAGAGAGGGAGACACAGAATCGGAAATAGGCTCCAGGCTCTGAGCCATCAGCCCAGAGCCTGACGCGGGGCTCGAACTCACGGACCGCGAGATCGTGACCTGGTTGAAGTCGGGGACCGCGAGATCGTGACCTGGTTGAAGTCGGACGCTTAACCGACCCTGCCACCCAGGCGCCCTGAAAATGTCATGTTTTAAATAAAACCTCTAAGTTGGTGGATATAGCATTTGGATAGTCATTTTGAGAATATATTATGGTAATAAAGTAAATTTCGAAGATGCTTTATAAATTATAATTGGCTAATTTTGTTTTCATTCAAAAGAGGAAAGGATAAGTAACTTTTAAATTGTGATTACAAAACCCTAAATAAAAAATTTAATAAAAACTGTACATCAAAGAAGACTTAATGCTGACCTGACCTAGGAATCCCTTACTTGTGCTCTGCCATTTCCTGGTAGTGAGACCTTGAACTGAGCACTTACCTTTTCTGTTCTCCCTCTTAATCTAAGATAGTGCTATTATCTCTAAACTTAGCTTCCTTGTTAATGAAGCAAGAACTAAAAACTCCTGTGAAGAAACGACAATCAGGTACCTGATTACTTTATTGTTAATGCAGTCAATCAAAGCAGCATCATTTTCACCCAGCCTCCACATGAAATAAAAAGATACTTAATAAATAAATGCACACTCCCCCCCAGGTTTTTTTTTTTTTTAATTTGCTCACAGGTTTGTTTTTTGTTTGTTTTTGTTTGTTTGTTTGTGTTTATTTTGTGCTTTTTCTGCCATACTTCCAAATGAGTTTGTGGAAACTTCAAAATAAATCCCAACAGTGACCAATGTATCACAATAAAACACACAATCAAAATGTGAATAAATGTGGAAAAATAGATAAAAATAAAAAGGCAGTATGTTGATGGTAATTGTCAATAGATTCACTGTGAATAAGAGTTGAGGGGCACCTGAGTGGCTCAGTCAGTTAAGAGTCTGACTTCAACTCAGGGCATGATGTTGCAATTCATGAGTTCAAGCCCCACATCAGGCTCTTTGCGGACAGCTTAGAGCCTGGAGCCTGCTTTGGATTCTGCGCCTCCCTCTTTCTCTGCCCCTCCCCTGCTCATGCTTGGTCTCTCTCTGTCTTTCAAAAATAAATAAACATTTAAAAAAATTAAAAAAGGGGCACCTGGGTGGCTAGTCAGTTGGGTGTCTGACTTTGGCTCAGGTCATGATCTCACAGTTGTGAGTTTGAGCCCCACATCATGTTCTGTGCTGACAGCTCAGAGTCTGGAGTCTGCTTTGGATTCTGGGTCTCCTCTCTCTGCCCCTTCCCCACTCATGCTGTCTCTCTCTATCTTTCAATAATGAATAAACGTTAAAAAATTGAAAAAAAATTAAAAAAAAGATTTGAGATATGTGGCAGTCAATGTAAAGTGGGAAATATGATGCTACACTCTCTGATTATAAAGGAGGAAGCACACTGATTCCTCAGGGAAGAAGCTTCTTCATATTCCAATAGAAGCTTCCACAGGGATGCTTTAGAGGGAGTGCCAAGAGACACAACTGGACAGTTTCTCCAGTTTTATAACCATTATAGAACTGTGTATCGAATAGCTAAAATCACAGCATTTTCAATGATTTTTTTTTAAAAATTTTTTTCAACGTTTTTATTTATTTTTGAGACAGAGAGAGACAGAGCATGAACAGGGGAGGGGCAGAGAGAGAGGGAGACACAGAATCTGAAACAGGCTACAGGCTCTGAGTGGTCAGCAAGAGTCCGATGCGGGGCTCGAACTCACGGGCAGTGAGATCATGACCTGAGCCGAAGTCGGACGCTTAACCGACTGAGCCGCCCAGGGTCCCCTCAATGATTTTTTTAAAGTTTATTGATTTATTTTGAGAGACAGAGAGAATCCCAAGCAGGCTCTGTGTTCCCAGCACAGAGCCTGAAGTACGGCTCAAACTCATAAACCCTGAGATCACAACCTGAGCCAAAACCAAGAGTCCGACACTTAACCAACTGAGCCACCCAGGAGCACCTCACTTAAAATGATATTTTAAGGTAATATTATAGAATAAGTTTTAGTGAAAATGATTCTATATGAAATTCAGGTAATATGGCCTGAGAATATAGCACAATTCCTACTGCCACAAATCATTCCATGAAAAAAAGTAGAGTAAAGGAATAAAAACAAAGACTATCCCTTTTGTTCTTTCCCTGAATAATTCTGCCAGCCAGATTTCTGATAACTTTATAGCAGGGTTTAGTTATGGTAGAGAGCTGGTGTCTGTATTGATGATGTAAGACTATTTCCTAAGCTTGGAAAACCAAGCTTCAATGCCATCTTGGAAAATTGAGAACTATGACTTGATTGTGGCTGGAGTAGAAGATTATTCCATGTTAATTTATAAGAAGACCTTAGAAAAACTGCAACCAAAGTTGTCGTTTTGTTAAAGAAATATATTCTAAATATTCTAGCACTTCAAAAATATTCAACAGAAATTTCCAAAGCTCCCATCATGAAACTTGCAAAGGCTATTTTTTTTCCAAAAAACAAACAAACAAACAAAAACAGGACAACAACAACAACAACAACAACAAAACAACTCAAAGACTACAGGGAAGATACATTGAATAATTTACTGTAGCTGTAGGAAAGCAGTAATTCCGCTGGGAGTATCCTTCATGTTATCTTCTTCCTTTCTTCTCAGCAAAGGGCAATAGTTGACTAATTAGGCCTGGGACTTGATGTAAAATTTTATACACCAGGATCCAATATTATGGAAAAAAATTCACATGAAATTCTAGGGAATATTCTAGAAGGGAAGAAAAAAAGGTTATGTTTTTCTTTCAGGAGACATGCCCATCATTTCTACCATGAGAAACCAGTAAGTAAACCTGCAGTAGTTTCTCATCTCACTTAGGTTCTAATACACTTTAGTCAGTGTGAGTCAGTTTTTTTTTCTTTTTTTTTAATCCTGTTTTAAATGTTTATTACTGAACCATGTGAATATATTATACATCAATTTATAATCGACAGTTGAGGAATGGAAGCAAGTGTGGCTAGAGGTTCAAAGAGACAGGAGATGAGGCCAGTGTCTTAAGTATGGGATTGTCTAACAATGTTGAGTGCCCTTTGAAGTAGGTTCAATTTCTCTAGCCATGTTCAGTACTCAGGTGCCCACCCAGTTCCAGAGCTGGATTTAACTGAGAGCAAGGCTTTGGTTAGGGGTCTCACCAGGGGATGAGCAGAGCTGTGGTGTGATCAGGGCTCACCAGGTTAGGTCATAGCCCATGGACCTGAGGACAGAGCTGGCAAGAGGGTAGAAGAGGTGTGAAAACGTGAGGGTTTGTGAAATCTGGCTGAGTCAAAGGATGGGACTTGAGTAGGGAGTTGAGGGGTACTGCTGGGGTATAATCTCAGGAGGGATGGAGTGTGGGGAGGGAGCTCCAGTCACAGAGGAGGACCCTTAGATTTGAGGTCATAGAAGTGTTGCAGTTACTGGTGAGGACACGTGGGGCATGATGTTAAGAGAGCATGGTTGAGTGTAGGTCAAAGTTTTAAGCATTGTTTAGACATTATTTGAATCAAAATGAAGCAAAGTTGGATTATAAATTATGAACTTCAGGGTAATTGGAGTTCTGTTGCTATTTACTCTGCTAAATTTTCTTTTTCCCACTGATCAAGTGAAAAGTTCCAAATCCTTCCTATCCTATACTAAGATATTTAGAAAAAAATATGAGGTATTAAGAACTGAGTGTATGGGTTATAAAGATATGACAATTCAAGTAAAAATATATATCTTACTTGAATATATATCTTACTGAATATAAACTCTTTCAAGTATTTTAGCAAGAATTGGCAAGCTTTTTTGTAAAGGGATAAAATGCAAATATTTAGGCTTTGTGCTCCATGAAGTCTCTGCCCTAATTACTCACTTATGAAATTATAGTGCAAAAGTAGCCAGGTAACACATTTATAAATGGCTATGGCTGTGTCCCAGTAAAACTTTATTTGCACAAACAGATGGCAGTCTGGAATTAGGCCATGATTTATTGATACCTGAGAAACAGCGTCAGCATATGGCTTCATTCTTGTAGGCTTGCTTTTGGCTTTGCCTTTGGCCTTCTTCATTTTTAAATTCTCACTTGTAGGCCATACCCCTTGTATCTAGAAAGACCTGCTGATATCAGATAGTAACTAGCCAACCGAGTGAAATCCTTCTTTATGGATTAAATATGACAAAGATGGGGAAAGACACTGTAGTGGTGAAATACTGTTAATTGGACACTAGCCATGTTATGTCTCATCATATGAAATTAACCAGAAACTGGGTATGCTGCTGGTGGTGTTTCTTCTTTTTCTTATTATTTTCCTTCTCCTTCTTTCTTCTTCTGGATATGAACTTTATTGAGATATAATTCACCTACCATATCCATTCCTTTTAAAGAAATATATAGTTTCATGGGTTTTAGTCTATTCACAGAGTTATGCAGCCATGAGCTCTTTCAGTTATAGAAAGCCCCTCCCTCCAAGAAAATCATATTGTATTTATCTTCTTTTTACTTTGCAAGTTATACATAGATGATGCTTTAATTTTGCTAGCATTTATTTTTCTTAACCTCCTATCCACAACTGTTCAGAAACTTGGGGGTTAATAAAGGTCTGAGAAAGTTAATATGAGAACTTACATGATTGCAATTTTTAAACGCATAGACTTAGAATGAACTAATAACAGGTAATTTAAGTCCTAACCATATACTACCGTGTAATCCAATAACTATTTGCAATCTCGTTCCTGATTTTCACTGATTATGACAAATTTTTGAAGCATAGCATTAGAATTGACTGTTCAGACTGAATGTCAGCCTGACAACTGACTAGTTTTTATGAATTATGTTCCTTCCATGAGTACTTGCATCCTGCATTACAATATTGTATAACCACATGACTTTTATTATCATTTTTATGTTCATTAAGCTTACTAAAAGCCCTGAGGGGAAGTAGATGGGGACAGCTTATTGTATAATGACAATGAAAGGGAGGGGTAGCATCAGAAAATAAGATACCAAACAGCCAGTTGTGTTTTGTTTTTTAAAGAACAAACTCCATTTAACATCTTGCTCTTAATATAAGTGGTTAAATGTTGTTGTTTTTTTTTTAAATTTTTACTTCCCCCAAATTCAGTGGATTTTCAGAATTTAAAATAACAGAAACAATTTAAATTTTTGTTAAATTTCTGCTTCAGTAAAGCAGATAACTCAGCAATGCATATCAGAGTAGACACTGATCTAATGAAATAAGACCCACCTGGGAAAAACTGAGATGGTCAACTCATACTTTAAAAATATATATTCAAGGAGAGCCTGGGTTGCAAAGTCAGTTAAGCCTCAGACGTTTGACTTTGGCTCAGGTAATGATCTCACAGTTCATGTGATTGAGCCCCGCATTGTGCTCTGTGCTGACAGCCTGGAGACTGCTTGGGATTTTCTCTTCCCCTCCATCTCTACCACTCCACCTTGCATGCACACACACTCTCTTACTCTCTCTGTCTCTTTCAAAATAAATAAACATTCAAAAAAAGTGTGTGTATGTAAACTAGTTAACAGGGAGAGCTCAATTCATAAATAAGTGATGTTCAATTCTGTTTTGATTAGCATCTCAAAGATTAGCTATTATACAGATTAGTTTCCACTACTTAAAATTCTCCCTATAGATAAATTGTTCCTTCAAAATTCACTTCAAAATCTAACTGAGGCCTTTGTTTCCTGCCCAAATGAACCTGTACAATGCTTGTTTGAGGAACATATCTATTATTTGTTTTTAGAAATCATCATCAACATGATCAATGGTCCTCTTGGTGGTTTTACTTGTTTAAAAAATGTATGTTCTACTTTCCAAATTAGAGTATAAGCTTACTTATAATTTAGAACATTTCTTTATGGTTTAGCATCCCCAGTCTACATAAAAAGATCAGTGTATCCTTACTGATGGCTATAACTTAACTGTAAATAAAATTTGGTAACATTTAGAAATATTATTATTTTGTTATTATTATTATTATTTTGAGAGAGTGAGCAGGGGAGGGGCAGAAGAAAAGGGAGAGAGAGCATCTTAAGCAGGCTCCATGTGCAGCACAGAGCCCAACTCAAGGTTCAATCTCATGACCCTGAGATCATGACCTGAGCTGAAATCAAGAGTTGGACACTTAACTGACTGAGCCACCCATAGAAATAGTTTAAAAGACTGTAAATGTTAATTAATATTGAGCTAGAGTCATAACATTGTAATTAATTATTTAAATAGATAATCTTCCCTATGATTTGACTAATTATTTTGAAGTTTTTTCTTCAGTTGCATAAATGGATCATAGATAACGTTATATGGGTCCATTGCCTCTATCAACATTTTTTTTAACATTTATTTATTTTTGGGACAGAGAGAGACAGAGCATGAACGGGGGAGGGGCAGAGAGAGAGGGAGACACAGAATCGGAAACAGGCTCCAGGCTCTGAGCCATCAGCCCAGAGCCCGACGCGGGGCTCGAACTCCCGGACCGCGAGATCGTGACCTGGCTGAAGTCGGACGCCCAACCGACTGCGCCACCCAGGCGCCCCATCTATCAACATTTTTAATGTCCACATTTATGTCAAAAATATCTGTTATTTAAAAAATACAGACTTCATGAAAGGTCTACCTTGAATGAAGAAGTTAATAAGAATTTGATAATTCTCACTTACACTTTTTTAATTACTTAATTGAAAGAAACATGTTGAGTAAATTAAGAACACAAAGATTCCCCTATGAAGAATAAAATGAATCATTTTAATATATGGTAAAGGAGGTCATAGAGAGGACATGACCATAGGTTGGCCTTCAAGTTGGACCCAGAGGCTCCTTACCCACCCCTCTTTCCCATTCTTGGAATATACAATTTACCTACCATTCTCATAGTGGGAATCATTTTTAAAGACACAGCCTTTAGAGAGCAATATGGTATTGAGATCATCAGGATGGCATACATAACTGAACCTAGACAAGACCTCTATATAAATTTTTAAGATTCTGGCAGGCACATATGGAGATCAACTTGTCTGTGGGCACCCTAGACAAGAGTCATTTGTAAGTTCCCTTGCTTATTAAACCTGCCACCTACCAATGTGGAGTGATCTTTCTTCAGGTTCTACTTGCCCTCTTTGTACAGGGGACTGCTTCAGGTTTTACCCAGGAGGCTTTCATGGTTTCAAACCAGCTGGAGCTCATCAATTGTGTGAGTCTCTTGCCCTCTTGGGAGCAAAAGCAGGGTGAGATTCTGATTGTGTTTAACTCAGAAGACAGAGGTAGAATTAATTTCACTGATGCCAAGAAACAGAGAAAAGGAAAAGTAAAATCTATTTGATAAACTGAAATTTTAAAATTTCAAATTAGTCCACAAATTAAGTGTTGAGAGAAAATATGTGGAGAGGAGCCACAGAACCTGAAATGGATAGCCAAGAGTAGATGGGATCAGAATGGAAGCAATTTGAGTTTAAAATTGTGGAAGGGTTACATATAGTTGAGATAAGTACTATGAGTATTTGGTTTTATTCTAATTCCAAATGGGAATGGGATAGGGAAGAATATCTCCCAAACAAGTTAGTTGAATAAATATGATATCGTTATCTATAATAAATTTAGAAATCCAAATGTTATTAATGTTGACATAGATCCAAATTCTTGTATTTTTTTTTTGTTGTTGTTGTTTTGTTTTGTGCCAATCTAGAGCAGTTTGCATTTAAGTCTCTGAATTCATTTACATCTTTCTGTTGTGGATTTTAGGTCATGTAACTAATGACCATACACTCAAGATAGTCATTGCACATTGCACATTAATTTTATGACAATTTTTATAAAGATTGGTGCCCTGGAATGAAAAATTTAAAAGTAACATGTACTGGTGAGGAAGCGTAAATGGTTGTGATTTCAACATAAGGAATTGAAGTAAAGTGACAGCTGAAGATTTTTCATGATAAAATACTAATCTTGGTAAATTAAATGTACATGGTCAGTAAAAAGGATGAAGTGAACCAAAAATACTGCCCTTTGACAAAATTTCTTTTTGGAATCAAGAAAATATATATTTGGAATCAAAATATATATATGAAATCAACAAACCATTTGGAGGATTAGTCTGTGACATGAGGACTCATAGCAACAGGAAGCTATGATAACTTGGCATGTCTTCTTTACCTTTGTATTTCTAGTGATTAGAATAGTACCTGACACAGAGTAAGAAATTAATAAATACTTTAAAATTTTTGTATTTTGAATGCATAGCACCAACTAAATGATAATTAAAATTACTTTATGCTTTTTACTCAAGATTGTCACTACCCCAGCTAGTATTTGATAAACAGAAATAAAAATTTCCAAAAAGGACCCTAATCTGGAGGCACCTGGCTGGCTCAGTTGGTACAGTGTGAGACTTTTGATCTCAGAGTTATGAGTTTAAGCCCATCATTGAGCATAGAGCTTACTTAAAAATAAAATCTTAAAAAAATGGACTGTAGTTAATTTATATTTTTCTTTAAGTGAGGGAGTGCTGGGAAAGAGGCTAAGAGCCATATTTCCTGATCTCTAGGAGCTTAAAAATAATAAAGAAGTGAGATCTCCTCTTTGGGTGTAACTCCACATTGATTTCTTTGGTAAATAAGATTGAATGTGAGGCGCTGGCTCGTGGTGAGTTCTGATAATCTCAGTGAGTTTTAACTCAGTCCAGAGGTGAGAGAAAGGGAGATATTAATGTTCTTGAAGAGAATAATGCTATGAAAATAACATGAATTTTAGATTCAGCTAACGATATACTTCATCCACATTAGAAAATTGGAAGTCTGAAGTTAATTCTGTAGATCAGATAGTCACTGATGAGGTCCTCCCCTGTGGATGGGAGTGGAAAAAAAGATAAATGCATGAAATAGTGAGCTAAGCAAAGGCAAAGAATAATGAATCCACTGATGACAATAAAGCTTAAGGCTGGGAACACAGGAGTCAAAGAGTAACTCTCCTTTTTGAATTTATATCTATGATAATGATAGAGTGAACAGAGGAATCAGCAAAAGGATGTATTTAGAGAGAAAGAGAAGATTGAATTCAGTTGTATACATGCCAAGTTGATGTTAATAGTTGAAAATTCATATAAAATATCTCAAATCAGGAGGAGGTAAATATTTGGGAGTTATCTGGATAAGTACTTACGTGATAAATGCTTCTTTCAAAAGCACATTTGGAATCACTGCAATTAAACCAGTGATTCAGGTTACGTTTAGAGTGATAATAAAATATAATCAGCAGTTATCTCCATCGTTGTGTAATTATTCTCTTGCTTAGTGTAAGTTGTAGAATTCTAAAAATAGAGTAAATAAAGAGTTAGTCTGGTAAATATTTGGCTTGAAAGATAACTTGCTTTTCTTTATTGTATCTCTCTCTGCTTCATTTATACTTTCTCGGCAAAGAACATTAGCATTATAATCACCACTTTAAGCTTTAAGTTGAAAATATTTTATTGGTTCACTGAACTTATCATCCATTAGGAATGTCCACATCTGGTCAGATGGAGAGTTCAGTGTTTGCATTCCCCAGTCCACACTGCTGAGTTCAGATACTTTACTGGCTAGTTTACAAAGCTTCACTTTTTTATAGCTACTCAATGTACGGGCTTATATAGCATATACCTCCCTGAAGCAGTTTCTTTCTCATACCATCTGGTAATGAGAGGATCATTTACACTACATAAAACCATGGCATCTGGAAAGGAAAACTAATGTGATAAAATCAGTTGACTACCAGGAATGACCATATTTCTATTTTATTTTGGGGAAATTATTTAATATTAAAATAAGATTAAAAAAACCAATATTAGCAAAAATGTGGATAAGTAACACCAGCATATTTTTAATGGTTTCAATTATATAAAGTTTTCTAGGGGAGAAAAATCCAGATAATTAAAAAAGCTGTATATTTTAGGGAGATATAAGGCAAACATTTGGAAGGCAAAGAAACTGAATTTGGGATAAATGTCAATATAATTCTTTAAACTAAATTTGTAGGTTGTGACAAGACCCCTATCCCCACATATGTGGCTGTTTGTCAGATCTATATGAAAGTCAAGCAGCCATTCTAGACATTGGAGACAACTGGAGATCAGCTGGAAAGGTATTTGCAGGTTATGTATTCTTCAGAGGAGTAAGAGATGCTCACATTCACTTTGCTTCCTATTGCTGGGCTTTCTATGTGCCAGGCACATAGGCCTGGCACTGAGGACACAGTTTCAACAACACAGGAATGCTCATTGCCTCCCTTACATTCTAGTGAGAGAGGAACAAAATGATGTAGATGCTGCAACAGAAATAAAACGGAGTGATGAGGTAAGGAATGCATGTTGGATGGTGGGGGGGGGTGTGCCATGGAGGAGATGAGATGGCTGCCAAAGACAGGTTGGTCCAAAACAGGCGTCTCTTAGGGAGAGAATGTAGGATGACATCTGAATGAATACTGGGAGATAACCAGGCAAATAGTCTGGGTTTGGGGAAAGAAGACATTGAGCCCTAAGATAAGGACTAGAAAGTATCAAGGAAAACAAATTGGGTAAAGGGAGACTGTGAAATCAGACACTGGACAAAGAGAAGGAAAAATTTAATACTAGGACAGAGTGACAGTCTTTGGAGAAAATTTCTGTTGCTCTGACATACCCTGTTTATGTGATATGGAATTTTTATACCTTATTTCATATATATATATATATATATATATATATATATATATATATATGGAAATTATATAATTAGCATAATTATATAATTAGTATATAAAGTTTAAAAATTCAAAAGTTTCCTGTTACTCCCAAGTCATCCCAAGTTAGGTGTTGTCCTATATTCAGCAGCTTCTTCAGTTCCCAGTGTCGTATGGAACAGTGATTCTCAATGGGCAGCACACCTATGGGAGAGGGAAATATAGAAAATACTGTTGATGGGGCATACCTGGGTGGCTCAGTCCGTTAAACTTCCAACTCTTGGTTTCAGCTCAGGTCATGATTTTGCAGTTTGTGAGTTCAAGCCCCACATAGGGCTCTGTGATGGCAGTACAGAGCCTAATTGGATTTTTCTCTCTCTCTGCTCCTCCCCAGATTGTGCTCTCTCTCTCTCTTTCTCTCTCACTCTCTCTCAAAATAAAAAAAAAAATAATAAACTTTAATAAACAAACAGGGGTGTTTGGGTGGTTCAGTCGGTTGGACATCCGACTTTGGCTCAGGTCATGATCTTACAGTTCGCAGGTTTGAGTCCCCCATCAGGCTCTTTGCTGACAGCTCAGAGCCTGAAGCCTGCTTCAGATTCTGTGTCTCCCTCTTTCTCTGCCCTCCCCTGCTCACACTCTGTGTCTTTCTCTCCGAAAAATAAAAAATAAACATTAAAAAAGTAAATAAACAAATAAATAAATAAAAGAAAAATACCGGTGAGATTTTTGGTAATAATGATTGAGGAAATACTTCTTCAGTGAGCAAATGCCAGAGATGTAGTGCATAGAACAGTCCTGCATAACAACAAATTTTCTCATAGACCACACAAATTACAAATATTCTGTGGCCAAAACACATCTCAAATGTAAGTGTCTATACATCTGGAGACAATAATACTGAAAGCAAAAATTACAGGGAATTTCACAGAGTCTAGTGCTTTAGGAAAAAGTCAGTATATAGATGATTAATTAGAATAAAGGTATTTTACTGATGCTATTAGGGATTTGAATTCACTAAGGACATCACGTCTAGTTAGTAGTGCATAACTTTGATCCCATAATATATTATTAGTAAATACACTATAAAGTGAGATATTCTTAATGATTAGGTAAGAACTTGGTAAATATTTCATGTATATTTATTTTTATTAGCTTTTTAATACTTTTATTGACACATGGGATGGATATTTCACTTCTTAATTTTTTTACTTTTACAGCCAGTAACATGGAGATTTGACTTGACATTTTTTTTTTTATTTTTCCCTTTCTTTTGTCATGGACAAGTAAGATTAGATTATTAATAGTTTAATAAAAATTTATATTTAATGCACACTTAAATTTGTATTTTATTTTATTTTATTTCATATGTCAAATAACTTCTAGGCTTATCACTTAACTAAAAATACATTCATTATAAATTGGTGAAAACATTTGATTATTTCATTACATACCCTACAGTAGGCATTCCATAGGATTTGTAAAGGCTTATTTTATCTTTGAATTTAATTTCAGGATAGCAAAAGGGAAAATGTGAAAATATTTATTAGTCAAAAGGAGCTTTATCTGATGGAACTGAAAAATTAGAGAGCAGGAACATGCATTTTGGAAAAGGCACACTTGAAACATGTATTTTAGAAGTTGCATTTTGGACTGGGTTTTATGCAGCTGCACTCAAACTACAAATTAAGTGGAACTTTAGCCTTTGTTAATAAAAATTCTTTAAAGAGTTCTTGATTCTGGCTGGAAAAAAATTTACCTTAGATAAGACACTCTCAAGATTTTATAAATGATGCTAGGAACTTTAATACCCATATGATAAATTTTATTTTACTTGTGTAAATATTGACAGTAGAAAATACAGAAGTGTTTCTCTTTCTTTATGCTTGTAAATCTTAATTACACATGGAGCTTTAAAATAAATATCTTCAAATTATCCACATATCTCTAGGTATAGATTAGAGATGAAGTTTTATGATTTATTTGCACAAACTGTTAAATAACGGTTTTCAAAAATAAGCCATTACTAATTTTGATTTCCTTCATGCTTGTGTGTGAGTTATATTTCTGGAATACTGTATGAAAAATTCTGTCTATTCGGGCAGGTATAAGTATAGCCACACAGTAGGAATGAAAATCTAAAAACTACAAGTCATTCAATATAGAATATTTCATAGAGTCATCTCAACAGTATGGGGAATTTGACAGATAATATTCAGCCTAGAAATTCTATTCCCCTCTGTCCCAAGCATGGTAAATTTGTAAAACCCCTTCTGTGGCAGCATAACACAGAATGAACAGCTTATGTAGATACAATTTTCACAGTCATCAAGCATTTTGAAGAACACAGTTTTCTTTCTTTTTGCATAAATCTGGAGAACTCCTACTAAGAATAGCAGCAGCTAAATGTACATATACATACATTTGATAAGCACCGTATTTCTTCTCTGTTATGCAAAATAATATGGGAGTTGGCACAGCATGGCTGCAGAGGAGAGTAAAGAAAGATTGTGCCATCAGAAAATGAACAATGAGAAACTGATGAGTGCTAGAACACAGAACAGGTGTAAACAAATATGTTGAAAATTGCACACTGAGATTGGATTGGCATTGTAATTGGAGGTATAGGATGTATCCATACTTTCTGACATGTGTCCTTAAAAAGGGATTGCATGTAACTGTTTTATTGCTGAATCAGAGTAAGTGGAATAGTTAGGAGCAAAAAGCCTGGCTGAAAAATTAATAAAAGAATTATAATCATCTTATTAAATTCTTACTACATATATATAATTTTCTAACAATATCATGGTACAGATACTAATTTCTCTAGTTTACATTAAATGAACTTGATAACTTACTCAAGATCACATAACTGAAAGACTAATGCCAGGATTTGAAACTACCTAATCTGGTTCCAAAATCCATAAGCTTAACTACTATGGTATATTGTCTCCAGAAATCCCAATCATATTTCCATTCCATCCATTTGGGGAGGTTTTGGTTTGTTAAGTTAATGTCTTTATGTGATAGTTTCCTTTCTTTTTTTATAAAGATTAAGTGCTAATTGCAGTGATTTTGCTTGATATGTAATGTTCAACAAGAGTTAGCTATCGCTATTTCTATTCATCAAGAATTTTAAGAAATTTATTGAATATTCTCAAGTGTTTTGGTCATATATTCTCATATAAGCATGGTCACAGATACCATCCAGGTTATTCCTGTTTATTCACTTCCATGAAAGAATACTAACAATGGTTTCTGTAGTGACTGCACACAATTCTAATGTGGTTCTAACTATGGTTCTTACTATCTGATTAGGATGGTAAACAAGTTTTGATAGCTGAAAATCACTTTGATAATTATATTTATTAATAATCATGAGATCTTAAACTGCTCATTAGTACGAAGACACATGATAAACAAAAATTTATGCTGAAAATACTGTTACATATTGAAATGAATTTATTCTGTTTGGCTAGTCTACCCTCTCCCCCGCCACACAGAGTATTCTCACAGCATAACTGGTATCTTCATTACTTATATTTTGCAATGCACTTAATTTATTTCATACTTTCTTTTTGAAATTCACACATATTTGCAATGAGTTTAGTTTGAAGAGATAGACATCAAGTTTAACATTATTTGAATATGGCATTTTGTAAAATACACCATAAAACAACTTGGAGTCTGTTAGACCCATTCCCTGGTTTTTTGGCCTTTACTGAATCACTAAGACTCATATGCTGAAGTACTCTGTTAGTGGAAACAGCATTCTCATTTAAGATTTAAAAGTATTTAAACAGAGTGAACGATGTATATTGAAGAGGCTTTACATCTTTAACTCCTAGTTTTTGTTTGGAAATGTATGTAAATCAAAATGCATGTTACTTTAGGGCAATGGAAGGCTGGATCTCCAAAAGTTGTGAGAAAGAAATAAAACTCGGAATAAGAAAAGCTTAGAATTTAAGAAATTCTCTTACTGTAGGATTAGCCACAAGTCGTCGAACGGGATTTGAGGTGGTAGGTATCTCCAAGGATATCTGAGCGGGTTAGAGGGCATCAGAGTGGAAGTCTGGGCAAGTGTGAAATAATTAATAAGGTGGTTAACAGCACAGTTGTTAGTAATCTCATTGGAGAAAGATCTCAGCTAGTTTATGCAGGGGAAGGATCCAAGTCTTGAATCCAAGGGAATGTATAGCATCTGGGAAAGGGCTCATGCTCAAAGAGAAGCTGGATATGATTCAGAGAAGGGATCCAGACCTGGTGGGTGGATGGAGTTTGGGCCTGGGGCCTGAAATGTGTTCCTAGGGAACCAGGTGGAGGAGCAATCATAAAACTACAAAAGGAGGTGGAATCCAAAGGGAAGCTTTGTAAAGTTGTGGACTCATTATTGATTCTGGCTCTAGTCTGACCATCAGAAACACAATGAGGTCCAAGTCCCAGTTGCTCTAGAGAACAAGTTTCTTGATGTATTTCCTTACTGGGTCAGTTACAGAGTGGGGCAGAAATTCTTGCCCTTGAGTGGGGATGAAAATGGGTCTCACAGGAATCGATGTTCATTAGTGTAATAATTATTGGCAGAATCTTTTATAGTATTGTATGCATTAGAAGTTTAAGTTGGTTTTATATTATAAATTAATGAAATGTATAACAAGATGAACTTAAAAATATGTTGTATCTAAGCTAGGGTTCCTAGAAAATAAAGCTTGAAAAAAAAGAAAAAAGAAAGCTTGAGAGATAATTACTGGTCAAACTTCACTTCAATCTTAGAGAAGGAGGAGTGAGGAGAAAATAGTCAGACTTCTTAGTGGAACTCTCTATCCTCTTATCTTAAACCCTTGGAGTCAGATATATTGACTTTCTGAAATTCAGGAGTTTATAAAGATAATAAGGTATAATTATATTTATTGTAGCATCTACAGTGGATTTGGGGGCAGCATTACTTAATCAAACAAAAAGAAAGTATGAATAATTACATTAATGAATATAAATAATTGGGTCCTCATGAAGAACTGTGTACCTGTACCTAGATTCCAGAAAATCCTCAAGCAAATATTCAGTTAATAGTGTCTGATACAATTCTCAGAGGCAACACAGAGAATGTCCTAAAGATTGTACTACAAACAGGCTTCAAAGGAACATCGGTTATGTTTTAACCTCAGCCCAGCAATTCCAGTTCCTTCTGAAATCACCTCCTATTACTCTTGCCCCCTATCTCTTTCTCTCCAGCTACTGTGGTCTTCTGACAGGTTACTGTAGACTCTAGATGCATCTAATCATCTAGCATTAACTGTTCCCTCTAGTGTGAAATACTCTTTGTTCACACAACTTTATAGCTGTTTCCTTCAGCAGCCTCCAGTTGTTTGCTTAAATGTCACCTGTTTAATGAAATCTATCTTACCCATTCTACTTAAAAATGTAACCCAGAAGTGGTGGGACTGCTAGATCACAAAGTACTTTTATTTTTAATTTGTTGAGGCATCTCCATACTGTTTTCCATGTAGATTGCAACATTTTATAACCCAGCAACAGTGCCAAGTGTTCCAGTTTCTCCCTAGCCTCATTAACACATAATTTTCTGTTTTTGTTTGTTTTTTATGATGACCCTGCTAATGAGTGTGAGATGGTATCTGATTATGGTTTTGATTTGCATTTCACTAATGATCAGTGCTGTTGAATATCTTTTCATATGCTTATTGACCATTTGTAACCTTTTTTTTAGAGAAATGTCTATTCAAGGACTTTATTGTTTTTAACTGAGTAATTGTTTTTTAAATCTTTGTTGAGCGGTGCAGGTTCTTAATATATTCTGTATTTTAACTCCTTATTAGACATTTGCAAAGGTTTTCCCCAGTTACGTAGTCTTCCTTTATTGCTGTTGATTGTTTCCTTCATATACACAAATTTTTAAGTTTAATGTAGTCCCAAAAGAATAGAAAGCAGGGTCTCAAAGAGATTTTACACACCTTGTTCAGTGCAGCATTTTTCACAATTGCCATGAGATGGGTAACCCAAATGCCCATCAACACATGAATGGATAAACAAAATGTATATACACACAATGAAATATTATTCAGCCTTAAAAAATAAAGAAATCTTGTCATACACTGTAATAGTAATGAAACTTTAGCCAATTATGCTATTTTATTTTGTTTTGTCTTTTGTTTCAGGTTTTTATTTAAATTCCAGTTAGTTAACATGCAGTGCTATATTAGTTTCAGGTACAGATTTAGTGAATCATCACTTACATATAACACCCAATGCTCATCACAACAAATACCCTCCCTAATACCCATTACCCATTGAACCCATCTCCCACCCACCACCCCTCCAGCAACCCTCAGTTTGTTGTCTATAGTTAAGATTCTATTTCCTGGTTTTCCTCTCTCTCTCTCTCTCTGTCTCTCTCTTTTTCTCCCTATGTTCATTTGTTTTATTAAATTCCACATAGAAGTGAAATTACATGGTATTTGTTTTTCTCTGATTTATTTTGCTTAGCATAATACTTTCTAGCTACATCTACATTGTTGCAAATGGCAAGATTTCATTCTTTTTTATGGCTGAATGATATTCCATAATCAATTGTGTGTGTGTGTGTGTGTGTGTGTGTGTGTGTGTGTGTGTATACACATATTTCTTCTTTATCCATTCATCAGTCATTGAACATTTGAGTTCTTTACATCCTTTTTACCTTTGGGTAAATACCTAGTAGTGTAAGTGTAATTGCTGGGTCATAGGGTAATTCTAACTTTTTAGGGAAACTCCATACTGTTTTCCAGAGTGGCTGTACCAGTTTGCATTCCCATCAACAGTGTAAGAGAATTCCCCTTGGTCTACATTCTTATCAACACTTACTGTTTCCTGAGTTGTCAATCTTTAACCATTCTGACAGTTGTGAAGTGATATCTCATTGTAGTTTTGATTCGTATTTCTCTGATGATGAATGATGTTGAGCATCTTTTCATGTGTCTGTGAGCCATCTGTATGTCTTCTTTGGAAAAGCGTCTGTTCATGTCTTCTGCCCATTTTTAACTGGATTATTTGTTTTTTTCGGTGTTGAGTTTCATAAGTTCTTTCTAGATTGTGTATACTAACCCTTTATCAAATGTCATTTGCAAATATATTCTCCCATTCCGTTGGTTACTTTTTAGTTTGTTTTATTGTTTCCTTCACTGTGTAGAAGCTTTTCATTTTGATGAGGTCCCAGTAGTTAATTTTTGCTTTTGTTTCCCTTGACTCTGGAGATGTGTGTAGTAAGATGTTGCTATTGCTGATGTCAAGGCTGTGTTCTCCTCTAAGATTTTGATGGTTTCCTGCCTAACATAGAGGTCTTTCATCAATTTTGAATTTGTTTTTGTGTATGGTGTAAGAAAGTGGTCTAGATTCATTCTTCTCCATGTTGCTGTCCAGTTTTCAACACTATTTGTTAACGAGACTTTTTTTCCATTGGATATTCTTTTCTACTTTGTTGAAGATTAGTTAACCATATAGTTGTGGGTCCATTGCTGGGTTTTTTATTCTGTTCCATTGATCTTTCTTTTTTTATTCCAGTACCATACTGTCTTGATAACTACAGCTTTGTAATATAGCTTGAAATCTGGAATTGTGATGACTCTGGCTTTGCTTGTCTTTTTCAAGATTACCTTGGTTATTCGGGGTTTGTTGTGGTTCCATACAAATTTTAGGATTGTTTGTTGTAGCTCTTTGAAAAATGCTGGTGGTATTTTGATATGGATTGCATTAAATGTTGTAGATTGTTTTGGGTAGTATAGACATTTTAACAATATTTGTTCTTTCAGTCCATGAGCATGGGGCATTTTTCCATCTCTTTGTGTCATCTTCAATTTCCTTCAAAAGTGTTTTTTAATTTTCAGATCTTTACCTCCCTGGTTAAGTTTATTCCTAGGTATCTTCTGGTGTTTGGCACAATTGTAAATGGGATAAATTCCTTGATTTCTCTTTCTGCTGCCTCATTATTGGTGTACAAAATAAGCCAGCTACAAAAAAGACAAATAGTGTGTGATTCCACTTATATGAGATAGTAAGAATACTCAAATTAATAGAAATAAAGTAGAATGATGGTTACCAGAGGCTGGAGGGAGAATAAAAGGGGGAGTCATTCAATGGGTATGAAATTTTAATTTTTTAGAATAAAAAAACTATTAGAGATCTGTTGCATAACAGTATGAATGAGTATACTTCATACTGATGAACTGAACATTTAAACAAATTAAGATAGTAAATTTTATGTGTTTTTACCACAAAAGATATATGCACTCCTGTGTTTATTCTAACATGATTTACCATGGTCAAGATATGGAAGCAGTTTCCATTAGTAGATGAATGGATAAAGAAGATATTTTTAGTAATTTTACTGCAATTTTGGGTTCCATTATTGCAGTAAACAACTGTTCATTAAATATCCATTTGAGACAGATACTGTTGAAGAATCCCTCAGTAAATAAAACAAAAATCCATGTCTGTTTGTATCTTTAATTATATTGGGTGGAGGGAGTGGAAAGACAGATAATAAAATGTAAGAAAAATTGTATTATATATTAAAAGATAATGCTTTCTGTAGAAACAACAAAGAACAGGGTAAAGATACTTTGGATTGCCAAATTTGGAAGGCTCCACTCTGTTAGCATAGAGCTAAACCAAATCCCCATTGAGCCCATAGAGCCTGATGTGAGGCTCAAATTCATGAAGCCGTGGGATCGTGACCTGAGCTGAAACCAAGAGTTGGACACTTAACCAACTGAGCCACCCAGGTGCCCCTCTAACAGCTTTTAGGTGTCCGATCCCTACTCATTAAGGCTTTGGCTGCCCAGGTTCCCCTTAGCAATATTCTATAATTTCCTCTGAAAAAGATTTTATAGTGGTGGACACCCTATTGGCTTTTCATAGTCTCCCTTGTGCCTACTTAGATTTTGATTTTGATGGTCAAAACAATCTATATTAATTGTCTTTTTCTTTGTTGACATTTTCCAGGGGTTCATTCTGTGGACTTAGCTTGATGATTTGCAAGTCCCCTAATGGCTGTCACATATTGTGGAGTCCCAATATAACTATTGCAGAACCTTTCCAGGACCCCAGAACCTTTCTGGGAAATATAAATATATAATATTAAATTTTATATATACATAAATATTATATTATATATGTATATGTAAGTAAACTGTGTTTTGATCAGATTGCTGCACACAAGGAAGTAGGACTCAAATCTGAGACTGACTTACCCACAGCCTCAGGGAATGGCAAGAGGAGCAGTGAGCTCAAAGGGATCAGCAGGTGCCTTCCCTGTGCAACTTGTCCCGTAAATTCTCAGCAGTCAGCCTCAGATCTCATTGGTCACTGCTAAAAACTGTTAAAAGAATGATTAAATAAGATGATTTAGATGATACAGAAAAACATTAACATTTCATGGAGCAGACTTGTGTCCTTTTAGAGAATTGCCAAATGCGGCTGAGTACAGAAAGCTTTTATTGATTAAAGAATAAAGAACAAGGAAGAGAAAAATAGAAAATATCTGGTTGGCTGAGACCACATTGGCATACTTGTTTCGGGTGAGAAGGCCCAGAGTTAGCTTGGAATTTGGGGATTGTCTGACTGGATATACTGCCTTTCTGGTCTAGCAGAGCATTTATAGGGACATAAAGTTTAAGTTTCAGTTTGCTGATGTGGCACCCTCAGCAGGAGTGGCTCTATCTTGGGCATAGAAACTTTTTCAAAGACAGGTATTAATTTTAGTATTAATACAGTAATTCAAATATAATTTCTTTATTCCCTTAGACTCACATGTTCATTAAGCATTTAGGGTAAAAACTATGGTGACATGCTTTGTGGGATTTACTGTCTTTTTAATTATCAATACATGAACATATTTACAAATGTTCATTAGTAAAATATAGAACTCGCCCACACAATTAGATCACTGGTTTCTTTAGTGTAATTACATCTAAGAGAAGTGGAGTTATTAAGAGTGTGGGAATGTGACTAGAATTTTTTATGGCTTATTTATTGTTGCTATTGAGACCGTAGCTATGAAAAACCCATCTTAATGCTTCCTTATATATTCTTTTATCTGTTTTGTATTTTGAAACCTGATTATTTTTTCCCAAGCTACTGAGACTTATAATGTCTTCCTTCTTGATCTTTTATTCAGAAATAGTTAAACTGAGAAAAATTAAAGATAAATCTCTATAAAAAAACAATATGAATGAATGAAGATACTCCTGCATATATGATGTTTTCACTTATAAATTTTAGTGCTATTTAATATTATATCATAGATAAAAAATAGCCTTGCTTATACCTTTACATGTTTAGGGAAATTATCTAGAGTTGAATACTTATATTTGTGAGATCATCTTACTATATTCTTCCTTAGCTGTTGTACGTCTTTATAACACTTCCAGCATTTAAAATTAATAATTATTTCTGATGTTTATCTCTCTTAGATGGTACTGTTAATACTATTACTACTACTAAGAGCTAAGAGCTAACATTCTCAGCCCAGCACTCATCTAAAACACTTTATATTTATTGTCATTTAATTGTGTCCACTACCAAATGATATAGATACCATTATGATTCACATGTAAGACAGAAAGGTTAAGTAATGTGAAGTATTACAAAAATTAGTTCACCCATGGTGTGGCCAGGATTATAAAGTCCAAGAGAGTGGGAAATAAAGCCTACATATCCCAAGGGTCTTGTTCAGTGTCTGCTACTTTTATGATGTTCAATTAATATTTGGCAAATGAACAAATGAATTAGTATAAGTTTGAGAAGGACAATTAAGGGGTTTGAACAACATGTTTTCTTGCTTAGCAAAATCTAAGTAATGAGGCAAGATCTGAAAAAGATAATTTGACAAGTTTTCTGATTAGTCTGATTTTTCAATCAAGTCTTAGGTCATGTCCATATGGACACAATCAATGTGCTAGACCATATTAAGTCTTCCTGTTATGCTCTCTTCAGATAAATGTAATACTGTCATATAATTGATTTGACTTTAGTGATAAGAGTAAAATTAGATTCACTGGCTATCAAATTTATTCAGAACTTAACTATGAGGATGCCTGTACCCAATTAATAGATAAAATCACTCAGTACACTGAAGTAAATACAGTTCACTTACATTTGAAAGAGTGAACATCAAATTTTGTATAAGCAATTAAAAGAAGTAATATGGGTATTATGAGGTCATATGGAAACATTTGCACTTGAAAGAAACCAGAGATTAAAGAGACAAAACCAAACATATTTTTTGGTAATAAAGTAGAGAAAACTCAATGAAAATGAAAGTTAGAGGGGCACCTGGGTGGCTCAGTTGGTTAAGCGTCCTGCTTCAGCTCAGGTCATGATCTCAATGGTTGGTGTGCTCGAGCCCCCATCAGGTTCTGTGCTGACAGCTCGGAGCCTGGAGCCTGCTTTGGATTCTGTGTCTCCCTCTCTCTTGTCCCTCCTCTGCTCACTCTCTCTCTCTCTCTCTCCCTCTCTCTCTCTCTCTCTCTCAAAAATAAACATTAAAAAAAGTTAAAAAAAAATGGAGGTTAGAGGTTAGAAAAGGAAATATGGGAGTCTTTCAAACATTTAAAATGCCCACTAAGTTTTCAAATTTTCTGGGAAACTTACAAAACAAATTGAAACCAACTAACTATATATCTCTTATTTTTCTTACATCAAGACAAAACAATATTCTATAATAGGAATATATACTTTTATCTCATTACCTAGCTAAACATTTGGCACTAAGATAAAAACTCTCTATATGAGTATCATATATTTCTATGTTACCAGGAAAGTTAAGTTGATATCAACATCAAAACTAACAGGGGCGCCTGGGTGGCGCAGTCGGTTAAGCGTCCGACTTCAGCCAGGTCACGATCTCGCGGTCCGTGAGTTCGAGCCCCACGTCAGGCTCTGGGCTGATGGCTCAGAGCCTGGAGCCTGTTTCCGATTCTGTGTCTCCCTCTCTCTCTGCCCCTCCCCCGTTCATGCTCTGTCTCTCTCTGTCCCAAAAATAAATAAGCGTTGAAAAAAAAAACAAAAACTAACAAAGGAGTGAAATACAGCAATTTACTTTTATTTCTAATTCTGTAGTAAAGAAACTCATATTAATTCTAAAAAACTTAAGAAAAAAACTAAGGGATAATATACAACTCATAATTAATTATATACTTTACTCATAACAAAAAGAATGCTCAATATTATTACCCAAAAGAGAAACGAGAGAAGATAAAGATGTGGGAAATGGGTAGCTACAATTTGTTTTTAATTAAACATTCTAAAAATGCATTCTTCTTTTAAAATGTGAAGCAGTTTTACAGAGTAACACTATTTTAAAGTATTTACTCTGGGGTATTGCACATAACATGTGTCATTGTTGATAAAGTTTTATATAAGTAAATAACCAATGTAAATAATCAGATGTGAGATAAGTCACGTAGACTTTGACAGATTTTCTTCATTAACATGTATCAGTGCAGGCTGAGGATTGTATTCATCCTATCCTCAAAAGATCTTCAAAATGGAACACTTTGAAAAGGGGGCTCTTAAATCCAGTCACACAACTTATTCAAATTCCATCATTTCAAATTTGTGAAGATGAAAGACCCATCTCACAGGAAAGATCCCCTTAGGTGAATTAAGTACAGTTTGACAGTCTGCACAAATGCAGAGACATTAGGCTGTGAAGTGGCCACATGTGTATACACATGTTTAGCGTTAAGGCCATAAAGCAAACATTAGCAATCAAGAACATCAAATTGATTTTGGAACGTATGTCTTCCAAGACCCCACAAAATCTGGAGAACAGCTTGGGAAAGATTCACAGGAGTTCTTATACAGCATGCCTCATTCTCAATTGCAAGAGAATGTGCTCATATGCTAAACTTGCTCAGAGACTACCTAAAAATTCATCCCTACCTTTGATAGAACCGAGAAGTGAAAATTACAAAATCTGTTTGTCATCATTGATCTCCATCATACTTCACCAGAAGACAGCAACCAGTAAGCTCCATCAAAACCTACTGGCTCTGCTGACACATTTAGAAATGTTAGTGCATAATTTGCTATTATACATTACTTTATGTGCAGACTCTCATTATCATAGTAGTATAGTACAAGGCATTCGCACATATGCATGCAGCATGTTCCCACCAGGCATAGCTGGTCATCTTTGGTAATGTAGGGACAACAACACTGTTTTGTTTTGTTGTTATGGTTTCAGACAAACCTTTACAAACTTATTGTTTAGGCATAAAATGAGCTCTGCACAATTGTGATTATCCAAATAATTTGTAACAAAATTATCATTTTAGTTGATTAAATAGAACAGTGTTTTTCACTTTTTTCTTTCTTCTTCTTCCTCTTCTTTTTTTTGTAATCAATGAAATCTTTTATTCAAATAAATCTTGCACAGATGAAGCAGACAGGAAAAAAAGACTTTGTGATTGAGGTGTGTGGGATGGAGAAGGAGGGGGCTTCACCTTCTTTGATGGCTGTTTTATTTTCACAGCAGCCCCTAAGCATTTTTAATTGCTTTAGGGCTGTGTACAACATTCTGAAAACTACTGATGTGTCCAGATGGAAGCAAAAGCAGACTTTCTCACTTCCTGAGTTAGACTAAATTTCAAACAGTAAATTAGGTTATTACTGTAAAGACACAATGCTTAATGAAGCTTTCTTGATCACATTTAGGTATAGGAAATCTCTCCCCAAGGATTAACTAACACTCATCTTCTGCATGAGACCTGTTGATGCTGCTGTAGGCATTTTTAAATAAGTAGATACCGAGCTAGCCATTCATTATTAAGTCATGACCATGAGGCAGTACTTACCCTCATTATTAAGTCATGACCATGAGGCAGTGAGAATGGGCTAAATTTCAGATAGGGCACAACTGGTTTATGAATCAAAATCGGGAAGTGATTTCACCAGGGAAGTGACACAGGATATTGTTTATTAACAGAAAAAAGGCTGACAGACAAAAGGCATTTAGCCTTTTGTCAAATAATAAGGGCACCAAGGCTAGCTGCAGACACTGAGAATTTAAATCCTAGTTCTGGAGCACCTGGGTGGCTCGGTTGGTTGTGTCTGACTGTTCATTTTGACTCATGTCATGATCCCAGGGTGGTGGAGTTGAGCCCATGTCAGACTCTGTGTTGAGTGTGGAGCCTGCTTGAAATTCTCTTTCTTCCTCTGCACCTCTCCCCAGCTTGCATGCTCTCCCTCTCTCTCTCAAAAAAAAAAAAAAAAAAAAGTAAATAAAAATTAAAAAAATAAAATAAATCCTAGTTCTGGTCCTTGAATTATCATAGAAGCATGCCATCCTTAGAAGCAAATACATACCCAATCCTAGAATTTTGAAAGAGCAATCCTATCTACCACAGAGCCCTCCTATCCCTGGTGTTTGAGTTGCCTTCTCTTTTAGAGCCACAAGGACCAAGATTCACAAAATAAAGGCAATCTTTTCAACCTCACTTAGCAAATGAAAATAAGTTTATTAAATGCATTCCTAGTGGAACAATACACTTATACCATATATATGACCTAGAGCAAAGCTATTTTTCTTCTAAGGTTTAGGGAGCTGCTCTCTTTTTCTGATGGGAACCACATCACTGGGAGAATCAAGGACATTCTGACTTATTACATATTGTCCAGCATACCAGTGCTTTAATTTGGGAGCATTGTTGGATAACGAACACTGGAATTTCTTGCTAAGGAGAATCATATTGCAATGTAGCTCAGTTAGTGCAATGACATGGAAAGTGCCTGCTGGTAAATCTAGCTGATGTAAAACCTAAGCTGTAATTTTAAAAGATTACTTAAGATGTTTTCATTGCAAGAATGCTGGATAAGGAGTTTGTCATTTGTCAGGCTAAAGTGCAATGCCAATGGTAGGCTATAGCTGCTGTTGGTTAATACCTTGGTTAGCAACCAGATCTGGGCAAGAGATGAAGAAAACCAGAAACTACCAAGGTTGAGCATGAGATACTCATCTAATTGGTCCAGTGGTGTCATACTAAAGAAGAAATACTAGAATAGAAGGTGGAGACTGGCATGGATAGTATCGCCTTTCAAAATATTCTAAAGAACTGGAATTCTATCATCTTTATTTACAGGGAGAGATGTAAGCCGGATGGACCTCGTCAATTTTCTATACAGAGTCTCTATCCAATGGTTCTAGGATAGCTATAAGTTAACATAATGTCAGTAGTCATAGAAAATAATTTTTTGTTTACATTTTTTAATTGTAAATCATCCATATTTGTTATTTAAAATACTCAATTTACTTGCATTTTAATGTGTACATTTTTCTTCCCAACAACATGATAGCTCTGTGGGGATAGAATTGTCAACAAAATACCTATAAATCAGTATCACTATATGCTCAGGACCAAGTACAGTTAGTGCCCTGAAGGTGGTATGTAGCCAAAAATGTTTTGTAACTGCTAACATGTGTAATCCAGATCTAAGGATCCAAAGAAGCTATTGTTAAGGTCAACTATGAGGATGACCATTATATAAATGAGAAGAACAAAATGAGTAAATATTTTTTTATTTACATTTTCAAAATTCAGCCATGTTATTTCTTTTATTTTTTTTTTTTTTTAATTTAAATCCAAGTTAGTTAACACACAGTGTAACAATGGTTTTAGGAGTAGAATTTAGTGATTCATCACTTACATGTGACACCCAGTGCTAATCCCAAAAGTGCCCTCTTCAATGCCCATCACCCAATTAGACCTCCTCCCCTCCAACAACCCTCAGTTCTGTGTATTTAAGAGCCTCTTATGGTTTGCCTCCCTCTCTGTTTTTCTTATTTTTCTTTTCCTACCCCTATGCTCATCTGTTTTATTTCTTAAATTCTACATATGAGTGAAACCATATGATATTTGTCTTTTTCTGACTGACTTATTAGCATAATACATTCTAGTTCCATCCAGGTTTTGCAAATGGCAAGATTTCATTCTTTTTGATTGCCAAGTAATATTACATTGTATACACATACCACATCTTCTTTATCTATTTATCTGTTGATGGACCTCTGGGCTCTCTCCATAATTTGGCTATTGTTGATAGTGCTGTTGTAAAATTGGGATGCATGTGCCCCTTTGAATCAGTATTTTTGTATCCTTTGCACAAATTACCTACTAGTGTAATTTCTGGGTCATAGGGTAGCTCTAATTTCAATTTTTGAAGAACCTCCATATTGTTTTCCAGAGTGACTGCATAGGTTTGCATTCCTGCCAACAGTGCAAAAGGGTTAACCTTTCTCTACATCCTCAGCAACATCTGTTCTTTCCTGAGTTCATTTTGACCATTCTGACAGGTGTGGGTAGTATCTCATTGTAGTTTTGATTTGTATTTCCTTGATGATGAGTGATGTTGAGCATCTTTTCATGTGTCTGTGAGCCATATGGATGTCTTCTTTGGAGAAGTGTCTATTCATATCTTCTGACCATTTTTTCACTGGATTATTTGTTTTTTGGATGTTGAGTTTGATAAATTCTTTATAGATTTTTGATAGCCAAAGTAATATTGAAAAAGAAAACCAAAGCTGGAGGCATCACAATTCCAGACTCCAAGCTATATTATAAAGCTATAATAATTAAGACAGTATGGTACTGGCATAAAAACAGACACATAGATAAATGGAACAGAATTGAAATATCAGAAATAAACCTACAAATGTATGGCCAACTCATCTTTGACAAAGCAGGAAAGAATATCCAGTGGAAAAAAGATAGTCTCTTCAGCAAATGGTGTTGGGAAAACTGGACAGCAATATGCAGAAGAACAAAACTGGACCACTTTCTTACACTGTGCACAAAAATAAATTCAAAATGGAAGAAAGACCTCCATGTGAGACAGGAAACAATCAAAATCCTATAGAAGAAAACATAACCTCTTTGACCTCAGCCACAGCAACTTCTTACTAGACATGTCTCTGGAGTCAAGGGAAACAAAAGCAAAAATGAACTATTGGGACTTGATCAAAATAAAGTTTGATTTAATATAAAAATATTTTATTAATTGATAAAAATTTTAAGATATCACATAACAATTAGCCAAAAGGTAGAATGTATTAATAAAAATTCATTTAGTTTAAAAGAGAATCTTTTCTCTTGACATTTTACCTCACTCCTTGGATAAACATAATTAGTTATTGCACAGGCAAAAGATGAGAGCCGTTCCCTGATCTGTGTCAAAGAGTCCTAAGACTCTGTCCTAAGGATCTGTGTCCACTGTTATGTTACATCATGTCTACCATTCTGTGATGCTTGGAGTGTGTCTATTTTTGAGGAAGTGTTCATGGAAGAAGAGAGAAGATATTGGTAAATCCCAGGGGGGCTTACTTCCACAAAAAGAGTCTTGTCTTTCAGATATTAGCAGTGGAACATTACTAAAGAGACTGAAGCCTTTTTGAGCACTGTTCTTTTTCTTCTGATGTCCAGTTTTGTTTTGCTAGCCAATCTGGCCTGACTCACACATGATCAACATGGGTCAGTGCTTCTCAGAAGAGAAAGCCAAAGACTTCCTTGGTGGTCTCTAGCAGATCTGTGGTGTTTGGTATGCTGACCTGTAGCATGATCTATAATCCCAGCTGTATCTGCTAAGTAAAGTTTAAGTAAACCATCTCCCCAGGTAATGAACTTTATTCTTCACTATGAACTCTGAATCCTGCTCTCCTGATTAATTTTAGTAAATACTCTTACTTGATTCTGACAAAGATTGTTGTTATTTCCAGTTTCATCTTTTCCCCCAATATTCTATTATAGTTATTTAGCTAATACCTTAAGTCTTTGAACAGAATGCTACACTCACAGACCTTCTTTTGGGGTGCTACCTTTTACATTCTGACTGGGCAGGATAACATTAGAATCTGGGTCTTTAGGTTCTATCTGTTTACTAATGAACATAACAGAAATGGGAATTTCCCAGCTTTACGCTTCTTAATTAATGTCTTCTGATAGAATCAGACTCTAATCAGCTTATCTTAAATAGCAATGTGTAAATATATGTCAAAAGTAAAATATAAAAACAAAAACAAAAATAGATGCTCTGACTTTAGCAATGCCGGTATGCATTGATCCTTTCCCTACTTTTAATTCATCAGCACTATCTATTTTTAACTTCCCTCTTTAACCAGCATAGTTTACATAGACTTTCAGCAATAACACACACTCTTGTTTGTCTGTTATTTTTATATTGTATCTCCCCACACAAAACTAATCTTTCATGATCCCAACCATACATTTTCTCTGGGCTTGCAACAGAGCACATGGGGAGAGGCACACCAGCAAAGAGAAGTTCTGTTACAAATTGATGACCACTCACTCAATATACTGCTCATAATTTTTGCCAAGTTTCTTAAGTTCATTCAATGCACTGAGCCTCTGAAAAGTTATGTCAACACTCTAACCACCCTTGCTCTCCTCCCTCCAGTTGTTTGATGACCATTTCTAATTAATAAAATTATAGCCAGATGCTGAGAACTCCTCATTTCTCAGTATTGAACAGAAACACAGCCTTGCTACCCCAGAGGTGCTCTGCTTACTGGCACCATCAGCATCACCTGGAATGTGTTAGAAATGTAGACCTACTGAATTGACATCTGCGTTTAACAAGTTCCCTAGCTGTTTTTGTGTGTAATAAAATTAGGAAAGAATTGAAATCAAGAAGACACAGATCATTTCTTTCTCTCCTTTGAACAGCAGTTTCTTTGCCTGTATAAAGCGTATTTCTTTTCTTTATGCTAACTTTTCAGAAATTTACACTGAGATTGTTCCTTCTCTTCCCAGTGTATTTGGTTTCTCTCTTGCAACTACAATTCCCTGCACTCACTTTTTAAGTCTCTGATTTCCCTGCTAAATGCTTGCACTTATCCAGTTAAAGTAAAATAAACACCAGTTACTGCCCTAGTTTCTTCTTGCCTTCAGAGCGAAACTTCTCAAATAGGATGTTCATAATTCGTGTGTCCATATCTTCATCTAACACTTTCTTTTCAACCCACTGCAAAGTGGCCTCTGGGCCATCACCCCACTAAGTACTGTTCTCAGTAATTCATGTTTCATTCATCTCCTTACTCTCTAAGCAACATTTGACACTATGGGAAGCCCAATGATGAATGAAGAACAAAATAAATATTGACATTTCAGGACCCTTACCTTTCTACTTTCTTCTCCCAAGTATCAGCTTTCAAGTCATTTTACCTTATGCCTCTGATTTCCAAGCAAAATAAGCAGATATTAAGGCACATGCAAAAACTGCTTTAGTTCTCAAAACTGCTCTATATCTAGCACCTAGAATAATGCTAGGCATTCAAATTTTATCAAAGAATGAAGGTGATATAGATTACATGTCCTTCCCCCAATCTTCCACTAAAAAATTTATTTTACTTCATATAGTAATTACACATTGCTGAAATAAAACATCCAGCCTTTTTTTTTTTTTTTTTTCCTTCCCTCCCCCTGCCCTGGGATAGACTTGTGCTTATATCAAAGGATATTCTTTTATGGTGAATAAACAGGATGGAGATAAGGAGCTTTTCGACCCTTTTATCCTTGGGATTTTATCCTTTATTCAATTCTGAAGTCTCTTCTGGCTTATGAGTAAGAAATTGGGCTTTTACCACTTCCATTATTTGAATATCTATTAGAAGTGGATATATGAATTAATGGAAAGGAAGGGAGAAATTTCTAAGCCTTTGCTTTATTATAGAGTTCAGAAGTTTGAAAACTTAACCCAATTTTATTCTCAAAGATGAATAGGGGTCTTCTAGATCAATTTAAGCTGTGCCTGTATAATTCCCTCATTTCTGCCAGTGTGTACTGAAATGTCTATTCAATTTATTATTATTCTGCTGGTTATTGAAGAAAGACACCTGGGAAAAAGTAATATATGCTCATTACAATGATGTTTTGTTATGATTCAATCAATACCCTATAGAAAAATAAAAAGATACTCATGATGAACACAATTTTTGGAAATGTTTATATATCCTCATGCTTGTACACTCCTGTTTTAGGAAATTCATCATTTAAATTATTATATAATCTTTATTTTCAAGGATCCTTATTTTATCTTACAAATCTAACACTTTGAGAAATAAGTCTGAGGAAGCACTGCTAAAAAGGAGAACCAAAGTAACCATTAAAAATAGCTATAAAGTTAAGGCTTCAGTTACCTTAATAATAATTGGAGCTCCCAATTGTTGAGCTCCCACACACTCAAGCATTATGTATAACAATTTTTAATACTGTGTATACTTCTTTTATAGATAAGGACACAAAAGTTCAGACAGATTAAATAATATCCTGCCTAAGATCTCATATTTAGTCATTACTGAAAGAGCCACAAACCAGGGAATTCTAAAGTTTATGTTCCTTCTACCTTGTCTTCATTTCTTCCCTTCCATTGTCAAGTTAGCTATTAGAGTACAAACACCATCTGCCTGATGGGAATTTTTGCACTGTTTCACCCAGTATTGAGCTTTGGATAGGAACATATGCTTAAATTGATATAATCCCTGTATACTTATTCTCTTGGCTTTCCTAAAGATATAGCAATAACATGATGGCTTGATTGAGTGTCCTGACAGATGTACCTTCCAAGAGTGTAAGATAAACCCTACAATTTTCTCAAGATTCAAAGTTATTTTCTACTTACTCTGGTCAAAATTCATCCCTGTACAGAGAGAAAATTTCCATATAAGTCCTTAACCAGCATCATGGTAAGCCTTTCCAACTTCTATTGTTTCCTCTGTCCTCTGTAACCTCTACCACTGGTAAAACAATCCCTTACTCACTCCTACAGCATTTTTGAAATGAGTTGGCTTAGGAGTTGCTGAATATAAATGAATGAATCCTTATTTTAAAAAGCTACTGAAGATGCCTTCTAATAGTTTAAGCTGTGTGACAATGGATTTGTCTCAACAAGGTTATTTTATACACCATTAGAGGAAATTAAATCCTACTGGTATTCTTTTTTATAAAAACTAATAATATAAAAAGTCTCTCAGAAATGCCTTGAAGTTTATTATTAATAAACTAAATTATCAACATTTAGGTATGTTTTTATTTTATTTTATTTTATTTTTCAACGTTTATTTATTTTTGGGACAGAGAGAGACAGAGCATGAACGGGGGAGGGGCAGAGAGAGGAAGACATAGAATTGGAAACAGGCTCCAGGCTCTGAGCCATCAGCCCAGAGCCTGATGCGGGGCTCGAACTCACGGACCGCGAGATCGTGACCTGGTTGAAGTCAGACGCTTAACCGACTGCACCACCCAGGCGCCCCAACATTTAGGTATGTTTTTAAATGTCACCCCTAGATAACAATTTTTGAGCCCTTCACACCCTGGCTCAATCACTTAGTAGGTTGGACTTGGACTTCCAAGATTCCATTTCTTGGACATCTAAGATGCCTTTAGTCATTCCTATAGCTTAAGGTTATTCTAGAAATAAGTGAAATAATGTTTATAATGTGCATTGCATAAAGCCTGGTACATGATATGTGCATATTAAATATTAGGATCTGGTGTTTCATCTTTTCTCCCCAGCATAAGGGCTAAAAATAGATAAGTAGCTTATTTTCAGCATTAAAAAATGCTGATTTGTTTTAGGTTACTGCTTTTTGTCTTTGAGAGTAATCTTATATTTTGTTACTGTTGTTTTAATCTTTTATTGGAGGGTAGAATCCTCCATCACTCTTCCCATAATCTTTTCTGGAGTTTTTTTTTTCCTACCTTCATAGTACTACCACTACTGCCAGCACTATAGGATCCAAGTAGCAGTCTTAGTTCCAGCAGGAGATGGAAACTTCACTGGAAGTCTTTTTTTTTTTTTTTTAACATTTATTCATTTTTGAGAGACAGAGACAGAACATGAGTGGGGAAGGGCAGAGAGAGAGAGGGAGACACAGAATCTGAAGCAGGCTCCAGGCTCTGAGCTGTCAGCACAGAGCCTGACGTAGGGCTTGAACCCACAAGCCAAGAGATCATGACCTGAGCCAAAGTTGGACACTTAACCAACTGAGCCACCCAGGCGTCCCTTCACTAGAAGTCTGTTTAAGTCCTATATCTGTTATGCTTTATGATATACTATACTTTTTAACCTAAGCTGAAAATCTCCATAGTTAGAAATTATGGCTTCTTTTTTATATTATTAAGGACATTCTGAAATCAATTAACCTGAACTTTCAGAACTCCAACTAATGAATAGGGGATATGTTTTGAAAGTTGAAATCCTGCTTTGCCTCTAGGCACCATATTATTAGTGTTTATGATGTTTGTGCCTTAAGTTAGAGATATTAATGATGCTATTACAGATATTAATTTTTTTGTGTAGTAGCTATGGGCTGCTAACACCTTAGGATTTCTCTTTAGAAGTTTGGTCCAATGCAAAAATCATAAAATTTGTCTACAAAAAAGTGTGGACAGACATTTAAGTTGGAGCAAGAATTTTATTTTTAAAATAAGAAATCAACTTTCATCTATTCATTTTATTCCTCTATTATCCCTGAATATCTACAGTATTTGTAGACAGCAATGTCATACAAAGAACAGCTCTATGCTCTGGGAGAATTAGAGAGCTATACTAAATGTACTGAATTCTACCTTAGCTCAAGCAAATCTTGAAATTCAGTATCTGTATACCAGATGGTTCTGCATCCCTAAAAGCACTTGTTTCTTAGTGATATAGCTTAGAAATAAACTCTATTTAATTTTGTATATAATCAATGGTACATGTGCTTAGCTATATTATGACATGTAGCCCAGCAGATAGCATACCTTTAGCTAGCTTTTGGCTGCATCTGCTAAATTCCCCCAACTAGTGCAATCAAGGAGAATTACCATACCATTTGCTTGTGTTTATGCCATATGAGAAAGCTTTGGACATAAGCTGTGCAATTCATTCTGATTGCTACCAAGTAATTCTTTGCAGACCGGTAAATCAAAACTGTGGCTGATTTTCAGCAGTATGATTGTCATATTTTAGAAATTTGGCTAATTAAAACTTTATGAGTGGACAATTAAAAGGAAAGGTCTTGTATTTAAGAATTAAGTTAAAACAGTGGCTAGACAAGAATACAGATTTTTACCGTAATGTGTGTGTGTGTGTGTGTGTGTGTGTGTGTGTGTGTGTGCATACTTAAAACAAGGTTTTCTTTTTATTTGGGAGAGGGGATAGGTTGGTAAGGTACTTAAGTAATAATTGTATTTGACCTTTAAAATCCATAAAGTCTCATTTGGCCTTGCATCCTATAACCAAATCTGCTTTGTTCTTTTAGTTATGCTATGCTATGGTATGCCACACTTTCCTGGGCTGATTCTTTAAGTTTAAATAAAATGAACAGGGAAATAGTAGGCAGAAGAGTTTCCATAGGATATTTGTAGCTATAAACTCTTACAAAGAGTTTAGGGGGAAAGTTTTTTGTTTTTGTTTTGTTTTTGTTTTTAAATGTTCTGTAACTAAAAGGGCATATAACAAACAGTTTAAAAAAGAAGAGAAAGGTCAGAAACTTGGGGAGATTTTTTGGTTCTCATAAGGCTTGTGCTTTAAAATCAAGACAACCTAAAACATTTGCTTGGTGGTTAACTAATGATAAGGCTAGTATTATTGCCTGCATATTTATTTGAGGATGCTGGTTTGCATTTGGTTTTGATTCTCATTTACAAAGGAGTTCCAAACATCACAAGGAAGATTTATAAAATAAACAGAGCAACAAGGCAATATTTGTATTATGCTTTACACTGTGTTCACTATTCCCTTAATTGTGATTTTTGGAAACACAGAGTGGAGCAGTCTAACTCCCAAGCGGTGAGGAGCTTCTGCATGAACCTCCTACATAACATTTATTTAATACACCTATTTGATGAGGTCTGCAAATATGTGCTCTGTCCTGGGATGATAACATCTTAATATGTCAGACATTTAAGCATTAAAGTAAAAGCACTTAAGAGTAGATGTTGAAGTACAAAAAGCAAAGGAGAGTGTATTACTTATGTATTTGTAGTCTTACCTTTGATGCCTGGGCCTTCTGGGCCCTGAAGAAACTATTCCCCCCCCCCCCACCCCATGCCGCCCCAGGGCTAGCTGATTCCTAGAGATAATAAAGGACTGGACTATGAGTATACCATTTATATGCAAAGTAACCATTTGGAGTCCCCACCCCACACTCCTTTAAGGCTCCTAGAGTCTGGGCCAATATTACCTTGTAATCATCACAGGATCAGGTCCTAGGTAACTAAAGACAGCTCCTATGCCCCAGAGCCTGCTGAGACTATTAAAACCACCCAATCTTAAACCTTTTACCTTGCCCATCTCCTTCCTTCCTTCTAAAACCACAACACATTTTCCTCTGCCTCCCTCTGCCTGCTAACAATCTTGGTGCTTCTCCAGGGAAGAAGGGAAGAGAAGACAGGGTTGTTAATGCATTAAAGTGATAATTTTTCTTTTTCTTTTAAATCTTCTTAAAGCCTCATTTGACCTTACTTTTCTACTTGGCAAACTTAAATGTCTCTGTCTTCTCACCAAACCAGAATAATAATCAAACCTATATTTTAAAATGAAGGAATACCTTGGAGACTGACAACTAGGAAAAAAAGGACACGATACTGAAAGTAACTCAGAAGTTTTTAGTCTCTGAAATTCTACATTTTAGGATGTAAGATGAAAACAATTATTATAATATATGCTTTGCAACAAGTAAAATCCATTGAGGTTGGGAATTCATGAGAAAAAAACCAAAAAACAACAACCTTATTTCTGCCAATCCCATATGTCTGATGAAAATAACATTACACTTGGAGACCACAGTCAGTCCTGCGCCTAGCCCCAGAACAAAAGCATGGAGGTAGATAGATGACCAATGATGCGCCTTAGGGCAGAGACCAGAGGGTAGAACAAGAGAGGTACATTCTAATGATGATAAATGTACTGTGAAGAGTATAAAGTACTAAACAAACCAGAGATATTTATATATTTGCTAGTATTCTAAGTCTTTAAGTTAGATAGCAACTACCCCTTATAGTATCTCTTATTGTTCCTATCTCTCTCCCCTCTTTCTCTGCATATATATCTTTATATATCTATATCTACATCTATCTAAATTGTTTAGTAGCAAGGGAATAGAAAAATGAAAAGTGAATATTGTTTATTGTGACTGGGAAAATATGTAGCAAGTTATGGGCAAAGGACAGTTTGTTCCATGGGCAAAGAGTTTGTAACACTGAGACAATAGCCTTTACTGTGTTGCCAAAGTCATCGGCAGTGTGCTTGTGATGGAGGACTACTAACTGTTGTGGTCCCTCAAATTAAAGCCCTTTGACCTAATCCTATCACTTTCTATTCCTTATTCTTTTCTTACGTTCTTATTTTCACAAAGGTGAATGAACACATCAGAAAAATGGGGTTGGCTGCAGCAAGCAACAAAGCACATCCCATACATCTTACTGATCTCCTCAGCTTGTGTAGAAAGATCTGTTACTAGGCTGCATGGTAAGGAATTTTGAGGTGGAGTTGGAAGTGAGCAAGAGAGGAGAAAAATTATAGAATATGATATCTCATCAAAGCCAAAATGTGCAAATAAGAGCCATATAATGACTATACCTAAGTGATTACTCTGCAAAACTGAAAATATCAAACATGACTAAATTTATCTTTGTTATATATCTAAATTAATTTACAAAGATATCCAACAAATATCAAATTGGACATCATGAAATCATGCAACATCATGACATGCCTTTTACCCTAATGTTCACACAAATAGAAACTACTTACCTAGTTAGCAGTCATTCCTCTTCTCCTCTCCCCACCCCAGCACCTGCGAACCACTTTCTGTTGATATGGATGGGTCTATTCTGGGTATTTCATATAAAGAGAATCATACAATATGAGACTTTGTGTCTGCATTATTTAACTTAGCTTAATGTTTTTAGGATTCATCCTTTTTGTAGCATGTATCTCTTGTTGTCCCTTTTTATTACTGAATATATTCTATTATATGGATATATTGCATTTTAATTATCCATTCCTGAAGGATGGGCCTTTGGTTTTTCTGCCTTTTTTGACTGTTACAAATAATGCTGCTGTGAACATTCACGTACAAATTTTGTGCAGACAAATGTTTTCGTTTCACTTTGGTATATACCTAAAAGTGGGATTGTTGAGTTGTATGGTAATTTCATGTTTAATTTTTTAGGAACTATCAAGCTATTTTCCAAAGCAGATCCATCGTTTTATATTCCCATCAGAAGTTTCAAATTTCTCTATACTCTCATCTATGCTTGTAATTATCTTTTTTTTTGACAGTTATGTATCTTTCTAATTTATAAAGTATATGGAGTGGTATCCCATTGTGATTTTGATGTGCGTTTCCCTAATAACTAATGCTGTTGAACATTTTTTCATGTGCTTATTGACTACTTGTACATCTTCTTTGGAGAAACATCTTTCAATTCCTTGGTCCATTTGTTAATTGTATTATCTTTTTACTATTGAGTTATAAGTTATTTTAATATGCTAGATACTATTCTGTCAGATATGTGCTTGGCAAATATTTTTATTCATCCAATGAGTTGTCTTTCACTTTTTTGATAATGTCTTTTGAAGCATTTTTAAAAAAAAAAATTTGATGAAGTCCAATTTATATTTTCATGGGTTTATGCTTTGGTATCATATCTAACAAACCATTCCTTAGCCTAAGGACATGAAAATTTACACAAATGTATTCCTTCAAGAATTTTAGAGTTGTAGATCTTAAATTTACACCATTTTCAGTTAATTTTTTTATGTAGTATGGGGTTGGGTTCAAGTTCATGTGCATGTGGATATCCTGTTATATAAGCAACATTTGTTAAAAATACTCTTCTTTCTTCATTGAATTGTCTTGGCACCATTATTAAAACCAGTTGGCCAGGGGCGCCTGGGTGGCGCAGTCGGTTGGGCGTCCGACTTCAGCCAGGTCACGATCTCGCGGTCCGTGAGTTCGAGCCCCGCGTCGGGCTCTGGGCTGATGGCTCAGAGCCTGGAGCCTGTTTCCGATTCTGTGTCTCCCTCTCTCTCTGCCCCTCCCCCGTTCATGCTCTGTCTCTCTCTGTCCCAAAAATAAATAAACGTAAAAAAACAAAACAAAACAAAACAAAACAAAACAAAACAAAACAAAAAAAAAACCAGTTGGCCATAGATACAAGGGTTTATTTCTGGACTCTGATCTCTGTTCCACTGAACTATGTGTGTGTACTTATATCAGTGCCACAATGTATTTTCAAAAATTTTGTTAATACCCTTCTCTTCTACTTAACTTCATCGAAGTATAACTAATAAATAAAATTGTAAGATGTTTATTTTTTTTTTCAATATATGAAATTTATTGTCAAATTGGTTTCCATACAACACACAGTGCTCATCCCAAAAGGTGCCCTCCTCAATACCCATCACCCACCCTCCCCTCCCTCCCTCCCCCAATTATTTTTTTTTTTGTTCTCAGTTTTTAACAGTCTATTATGCTTTGGCTTTCTCCCACTCTAACCTCCTTTTTTTTTTTTTTTCTTCCTCTCCCCCATGAGTTTCTGTTAAGTTTCTCAGGATCCGCATAAGAGTGAAAACATATGGTATCTATCTTTCTCTATATGGCTTATTTCACTTAGCATAACACTCCAGTTCCATCCATGTTGCTACAAAGGGCCATATTTCATTCTTTCTCATTGCCACGTAGTACTCCATTGTGTATATAAACCACAATTTCTTTATCCATTCATCAGTTGATGGACATTTAGGCTCTTTCCATAATTTGGCTATTGTTGAGAGTGCTGCTATAAACATTGGGGTACAAGTGCCCCTATGCATCAGTACTCCTGTATCCCTTGGGTAAATTCCTAGCAGTGCTATTGCTGCGTCATAGGGTAGGTCTATTTTTAATTTTTTGAGGAACCTCCACATTGTTTTCCAGAGCGGCTGCACCAATTTGCATTCCCACCAACAGTGCCAGAGGGTTCCTGTTTCTCCACATCCTCTCCAGCATCTATAGTCTCTTGATTTGTTCATTTTGGCCACTCTGATTGGCATGAGGTGATATCTGAGTGTGGTTTTGATTTGTATTTCCCTGATGAGGAGTGACGTTGAGCATCTTTTCATGTGCCTGTTGGCCATCCGGTTGTCTTCTTTAGAGAAGTATCTATTCATGTTTTCTGCCCATTTCTTTACTGGATTATTTGTTTTTTCGGGTGTGGAGTTTGGTGAGCTCTTTATAGATTTTGGATACTAGCCCTTTGTCCGGTATGTCATTTGCAAATATCTTTTCCCATTCCGTTGGTTGCCTTTTAGTTTTGTTGGTTGTTTCCTTTGCTGTGCAGAAGCTTTTTATCTTCATAAGGTCCCAGTAATTCACTTTTGCTTTTAATTCCCTTGCCTTTGGGGATGTGTCGAGTAAGAGATTGCTACGGCTGAGGTCAGAGATGTCTTTTCCTGCTTTCTCCTCTAGGGTTTTGATGGTTTCCTGTCTCACACTCCGGTCCTTTATCCATTTTGAGTTTATTTTTGTGAATGGTGTGAAATAGTGGTCTAGTTTCAACCTTCTGCATGTTGCTGTCCAGTTCTCCCAGCACCATTTGTTAAAGAGACTGTCTTTTTTTCCATTGGATGTTCTTTCCTGCTTTGTCAAAGATTAGTTGGCCATATGTTTGTGGGTCTAGTTCTGGGGTTTCTATTCTATTCCATTGGTCTATGTGTCTGTTTTTGGGCCAATACCATGCTGTCTTGATGATGACAGCTTTCTGGTAGAGGCTGAAGTCTGGGATTGTGATGCCTCCTGCTTTGGTCTTCTTCTTCAAAATTACTTTGGCTATTCGGGGCATTTTGTGGTTCCATATGAATTTTAGGATTGCTTGTTCTAGTTTCGAGAAGAATGCTGGTGCAATTTTGATTGGGATTGCATTGAATGTGTAGATAGCTTTGGGTAGTATTGACATTTTGACAATATTATTCTTCCAATCCATGAGCAGGGAATGTCTTTCCATTTCTTTATATCTTCTTCAATTACCTTCATAAGCTTTCTATAGTTTTCAGCATACAGATCTTTTACATCTTCGGTTAGGTTTATTCCTAGGCATTTTATGCTTCTTGGTGCAATTGTGAATGGGATCAGTTTCTTTATTTGTCTTTCTGTTGCTTCATTGTTAGTGTATAAGAATGCAACTGATTTCTGTACATTGATTTTGTATCCTGCAACTTTGCTGAATTCATGTATCAGTTCTAGCAGACTTTTGGTAGAGTCTATCGGATTTTCCATATATAGTAACATGTCATCTGCAAAAAGTGAAAGCATGACTTCATCTTTGCCAATTTTGATGCCTTTGATTTCCTTTTGTTGTCTGATTGGTGATTCTAGCACTTCCAACACTATGTTAAACAACAGTGGTGACAGTGGGCATCCCTGTCGTGTTCCTGATCTCAGGGAAAAAGCTCTCAGTTTTTCCCCATTAGCTGTGGGCCTTTCATAAATGGCTTTTATTATGTTTAAGTATGTTCCTTCTATGCCGACTTTCTCAAGGGTTTTTATTAAGAAAGGGTGCTGGATTTTGTCAAAGGCCTTTTCTGCATCGATTGATAGGATCATATGGTTCTTTTCTTTTCTTTTATTAATGTGATGTATCATGTTGATTGATTTGCGAATGTTGAACCAGCCCTGCATCCCAGGAATGAATCCCACTTGATCATGGTGAATAATTCTTTTTATATGCCGTTGAATTCGATTTGCTAGTATCTTATTGAGAATTTTGGCATCCATATTCATCGGGGATATTGGCCTGTAGTTCTCTTTTTTTACTGGGTCTCTGGTTTAGGAATCGAAGTAATACTGACTTCATAGAATGGCTCCGGAAGTTTTCCTTCCCTTTCTATGTCTTGGAATAGCTTGAGAAGGATAGGGATTACCTCTGCTTTAAACGTCTGGTAGAACTCCCCTGGGAAGCCATCTGGTCCTGGACTCTTATTTGTTGGGAGATTTTTGATAACCGATTCAATTTCTTCGCTGGTGATGGGTCTGTTCAAGCTTTCTATTTCCTCCTGATTGAGTTTTGGAAGAGTGTGGGTGTTTAGGAATTTGTCCCTTTCTTCCAGGTTGTCCAATTTGTTGGCATATAATTTTTCATAGTATTCCCTGATAATTGTTTGTATCTCTGAGGGATTGGTTGTAATAATTCCATTTTCATTCATGACTTTATCTATTTGGGTCATCTCCCTTTTCTTTTTGAGAAGCCTGGCTAGAGGTTTGTCAATTTTGTTTATTTTTTCAAAAAACCAACTCTTGGTTTCGTTGATCTGCTCTACAGTTTTTTTAGATTCTATATTGTTTATTTCTGCTCTGATCTATATTAATTCTCTTCTTCTGCTGGGTTTAGGCTGCCTTTGCTGTTCTGCCTCTATTTCCTTTAGGTGTGCTGTTAGATTTTGTATTTGGGATTTTTCTTGTTTCTTGAGATAGGCCTGGATTGCAATGTATTTTCCTCTCAGGACTGCCTTCGCTGCGTCCCAAAGCGTTTGGATTGTTGTATTTTCATTTTCGTTTGTTTCCATACATTTTTTAATTTCTTCTCTAATTGCCTGGTTGACCCACTCATTCTTTAGTAGGGTTTTCTTTAACCTCCATGCTTTTGGAGGTTTTCCAGACTTTTTTCTGTGGTTGATTTCAAGCTTCATAGCATTGTGGTCTGAAAGTATGCATGGTATAATTTCAATTCTTGTATACTTATGAGGGGCTGTTTTGTGACCCAGTATATGATCTGTCTTGGAGAATGTTCCATGTGCACTCAAGAAGAAAGTATATTTTGTTGCTTTGGGATGCAGAGTTCTAAATATATCTGTCAAGTCCATCTGATCCAATGTATCATCAGGGCCCTTGTTTCTTTATTGACCATGTGTCTAGATGATCTATCCATTTTGTAAGTGGAGTGTTAAAGTCCCCTGCAATTACCACATTCTTATCAATAAGGTTGCTTATGTTTATGAGTAATTTTTTTTTTATATTTGGGGGCTCCCGTATTCGGTGCATAGACATTTATAATTGTTAGCTCTTCCTGATGGATAGACCCTGTAATTATGATATAATGCCCTTCTTCATCTCTTGTTACAGCCTTTAATTTAAAGTCTTGTTTGTCTGTTATAAATATGGCTACTCCAGCTTTCTTTTGGCTTCCAGTAGAATGATAAATAGTTCTCCATCCCCTCACTCTCAATCTAAAGGTGTCCTCAGGTCTAAAATGAGTCTCTTGTAGACAGCAAATAGATGGGTCTTGTTTTTTTATCCATTCTGATACCCTATGTCTTTTGGTTGGCGCATTTAATCCATTTACATTCAGTGTTATTATAGAAAGATATGGGTTTAGAGTCATTGTGATGTCTGTATGTTTTATGCTTGTAGCGATGTCTCTGGTACTTTGTCTCACAGGGTCCCCCTTAGGATCTCTTGTAGGGCTGGTTTAGTGGTGACAAATTCCTTCAGTTTTTGTTTGTTTGGGAAGACCTTTATCTCTCCTTCTATTCTAAATGACAGACTTGCTGGATAAAGGATTCTCGGCTGCATATTTTTTCTGTTCATCACATTGAAGATTTCCTGCCAATCCTTTCTGGCCTGCCAAGTTGCAGAAGAGAGATCAGTCACGAGTCTTATAGGTCTCCCTTTATATGTGAGGGCGCGTTTATCCCTTGCTGCTTTCAGAATTTTCTCTTTATCCTTGTATTTTGCCAGTTTCACTATGATGTGTTGTGCAGAAGATCGATTCAAGTTACGTCTGAAAGGAGTTCTCTGTGCCTCTTGGATTTCAATGCCTTTTTCCTTCCCCAGGTCGGGGAAGTTCTCAGCTATTATTTCTTCAAGTACCCCTTCAGCACCTTTCCCTCTCTCTTCCTCCTCTGGGATACCAATTATGCATATATTATTTCTTTTTAGTGCATCGCTTAGTTCTCTAATTTTCCCCTCATACTCCTGGATTTTTTTATCTCTCTTTTTCTCAATTTCCTTTTTTCCATAATTTTATCTTCTAATTCACCTATTCTCTCCTCTGCCTCTTCAATCTGAGCCGTGGTCGTTTCCATTTTATTTTGCATCTTGTTTAAAGCATTTTTCAGCTCCTCCTGACTATTCCTTAGTCCCTTGATCTCTGTACCAATAGATTCTCTGCGGTCCTCTATATTCTTTTCAAGCCCAGCAATTAATTTTATGACTATTATTCTAAATTCACTTTCTGTTATATTATTTAAATCCATTTTGATCAGTTCATTAGCTGTTGTTATTTCCTGGAGATTGTTTTGAGGCGAATTCTTCCATTTGGTCATTTTGGATAGTCTCTGGAGTGGTACGGACCTGCAGGGCACTTCCTCTGTGCTGTGGTGTATAACTGGAGTTGGTGGGCGGGGCCGCAGGCAGACCTGATGTCTGCCCCCAGCCTACCGCTGGGGCCACAGTCAGACTGGTGTGTGCTTTCTCTTCCCCTCTCCTAGGGACTGGATTCACTGTGGGGTGGGGTGGCCCGTCTGGGCTACTTGCACACTGCCAGGCTTGTGGTGCTGGGGTTCTGGCATATTAGCTGGGGTGGGTAGGCAAGGTGCACAGGGGCAGGAGGGGCAGGCTTAGCTCACTTCTCCTTAGGTGATCCACTTCAGGAGGGCGCCTGTGGCAGCAGGAGGGAGTCAGACCCGCTGCCAGAGGGGTGGCTCCGCAGAAGCACAGAGTTGGGTGTTTGCGCGGAGTGAGCAAGTTCCCTGGCAGGAACTGGTTCCCTTTGGGATTTTGGCTGGGGGATGGGCGAGTGAGATGGCTCTGGCGAGTGCCTTTGTTCCCCACCAAACTGAGCTCTGTGGTCCGGGGGCTCAGCAACTCTCCCTCCCTTTGTCCTCCAGCCTTCCCGCTTTCCGAACAGAGCTGTTAACTTATGACCTCCCAGATGCTAAGTCATGCTTGCTGTCGGAACACACTCCATCTGGCCCCTCCGCTTTTGCAAGCAGACTTGGGAGCTCTGCTTGGCCGGCGAGCCGCCCCTCCACCCCGGCTCCCTCCCGCCAGTCTGTGGAGCTCGCACAGCCTCTCTGCCCTTCCTACCCTCTTCCGTGGGCCTCTCTTCTGCGCTTGGCTCTGGAGACTCCATTCTGCTAGTCTTCTGGTGGTTTTCTGGGTTATTTAGGCAGGTGTAGGTGGAATCTAAGTGATCAGCAGGACGCGCGGTGAGCCTAGAGTCCTCCCACGCCGCCATCTTCCTGTATTCAATTGTAAGGTGTTTGAATTATACAGCATGATGATTTCATTTACAATTATATTGTGAAAGGATTTCCCTGTCAGGTTAATTAACACATATGTCACCTCACATACTTTTGTTTTTGTGAGAACATAACAGTGTCTTAATTATTATAGATTTGTCATAAATTTTGAAATTGAGAAGTATGAATCCTCCAACTTTGTCCTTTTTTTTGTTTGTTATTCTGGACTCATAATTTCAGAATCAGCTAGTGAATTCTACAAAGAAACCAGCTAGAATTTTGGTAGGGATTGGTTTGTATCTTTAGATCAATGTGGGATATAGCATCTAAGCAAAATTAAGTTTTCTAGTTCATGAACATGAGATATTATTCCATTAGTTTGGTGTCCCTTACTTTCTTCCAACAACATTTTATACTTTTGTTAAATTTATTCCTAAGTATTTTATTATTTTCAATACTATTGTAAATGAAATTTCCTTTTCTTTCTATTTTTTTAATGTTTATTTTTGAGGCTGGAGGGAGTGGAGAGCAAGCATGAGTGGGGAAGGGGCACTGAGAAAGGGAGACAGAGATTCCAAAGCAGACTCTGTGATGTTGGTGCAAAGCCTGATGTGGGTCTCAAACCCAGGAACTGTGAGATCATATCCTGAACCAAAGTTGGAGGTTCAACCAGCTGAGCCACCCAGGTTCCTCTGGAATTGTTTTCTTAATTTCACTTTCAAATTGATCATTGCTAGTGTATAGAGTACAATTGTTTTATATATTGATCTTGTGCCCTTCATCTTTGTTGAACTCCTATATTAGATCTAACATATATATGTGTATGTGTGTGTGTGTGTGTGTGTGTGTGTGTGTTTGTGTGTAATTCTTAGAATTTTTTATACATAGTATATCTTATATTTATGCATATCTTGATAAATTTAAAATTCAATAGCTGCATTAGTCTGGCTTCTTAAGTGATACAAAAGCAATAGAATTAGAGATTTATTTTTATGAAATGACGCATTCAGCTGTGGCAGCTGGCAAATCTGAAACCTGTACGACAGTCCAACAAACTGGAAACTAAGGTGAATTTTACGAAGTTTTGGGGTGGAATTTCTTCTCTGGAAAATCTATGTTTTTTTCTTCAGGCCTTCATTTGATTGAATGAATCCCATCCACATTTGCAAAGGTAACACCTTTTACATAATATCACTTGACTGTAGATGTTAACCATTTCTACAAAATTCCTTCACAGCAACACCTGGATGAATGTATGATTAAATTACTTGATACTATACTCAAGTTGATGCATAAGACCAATCATCAGAGCCAAAAGAGCGGAGCAGCATAGAAGTTCTCTGTCTCGTCCTGAAAAGCAGCTAGATCAGCACCAAACCATTCTGCACACCTAGGAAATTGATCTGAGGATCAACACAACAATCTGTATAACCTGAGCAACAGAACTCTGCAGGTACAATACAGAGAGGAGAACTGGGGAAGAAAAAGCCATGGAGGGTAGGGAGCTGTTTTTGTCGATTGAGGACAGAGAAAAGGAAAGGGGGAGAATGCAGGACACCAGCATCATACAGTAAAAGCACTTCTCCCGAAAATAGCTGGAAAGAGTAGAAACACTCACAAGGGACTGAACAAGAAATATCTTCCCCAAAACCATTAAGAGGAAAAAGGAGAGGGTTTTAATACCATTAGGATTCTATAGTGGAGCACAGAGTTGGAAATTCCAGTGCTCAATACCTGGTAGTGCCGTGGTGAGGAACAAGTCCCCAGGAGCTGGCAGCAAGGTCTGAGGGGTCCATAGGCCACACAGGGAGATGTGGTTCCTCTGCTTGGATGGCATTTGGTAGAGGCCATATGGCCTCCCCACCCAGTCAAACGTTTCAGAGGACTCCAGAGAGCAGCCACATTTGCTGGTATTGGGAAAAAGGCAACAGAGGGTGGTGAAACCTGGCACGGGCTGTTTGTTGTGATATGCCATAATCGCTGAACCGCTGACACTGTGTAACCACATGAATGTATTCTGGGGCAAGCTGGCACCCGGCCACAATCTCTGAACCTTGGCTGCAGTGATCGCATGAACGTTTTCTGGGGCAAGCCAGCATATGGCCATTGCTCAGTGAGACCCTCTCTCAGAGAATCTGAGTGGGTCAAGCCCATAGGATTCTCTGAAGTGAAGGGTTTGGAAACAAATCCCATCTGAGATAAAACTTGGGAGGGTGGTGCCCCCTGGCAAGCTGATGGTTTGGATATGGACAGGGTAGGAGCAGGGAGTGGACAGAAGCCTGAAACAAAGGAGAAGTGTTTGATTCCTGGTCCATGAGAGTGCAAAGTTCCTGTGCCAGAGACTAAGAAGCTGGGTAAAGCCGTTTCTGCTGCTCCTGCACATGCTCATACACACACGTGTATGCGTGCCACACCCATCTACCCCAGTAAGATAAGCAGCACCACCTATTGGAGAGTGGAGCCATTACACCAAGCCTCACCCAACTGTGCCTTCCAAGTACATCCCCCTAGAAGACCAGAACAAGTCACTCTGCCTGCTTAGTGTACAGACGCTAGAGTGTCTCATAGTTTCAGTTCTAGGGGAAACTGGATGTAATTTCATTCGTGTTTCATTCTGTTTGCTGGTTCATCTATTTTTTTTTTTTTGCTTCTGTCTTTGTTTAAATTGTTTTTTTTTTTTTCAGCCTTCTTTTCATTGTCATGGATAGAGAAAGAAAAAAATTATTTTTCTGTTTTTAAATTTTTTTTAATCTTTATTTTTGAGAAGAGAGAGAGAGACAGAGTGTGAGTAGGAAAGGAACAGAGAGAGAGGGAGACACAAAATCTGAAACAGGCTCAGAGCTCCGAGCTCCAGGCTCCAAGCTGTCAGCACAGAACCCAACCTGGGGCTCAAACTCACAAACTGCAAGGTCATGACCTGAGCCAAAGTCCAATGCTCAACCAACTGAGCCACCCAGGTGTCCACCTGTTATTTTTTATTAAAATTTTTTAAAAATTATTTTCACTGTGTTTTTTGTAAACCTTTTTATTCTATTTCACTTTCTTCATTTCATTTTATTCTATTGCATTATATAATTTTTTTAAAAAATTTTAAACACTTTCTTACTTTCACCCCCACTTTTTTTCTTTTCTTTCCCCCTTTTCTCTATTCTATCAAGCTTCTTTCAACAACCAGATCAAACACACCTAGGATCTAGCTTCCTTTATTTGACTTTTTGTGTTTTTTAAAACTTTTAATTATTTTATTTTATAATTCTTTTTGTTCCTCCATAATGACAAAATGAAGGAATTCACCTCAAAAGATAGAACAGGAAGAAATGATGGCCAGTGGCTTAATCAACACAGATACAAGCAAGATGTCTGAACTGGAATTTAGAACCACGATAATAAGAATACTAGTTGGGGTTGAAAAAGCATAGAATCCTTTTCTGCAGAGATAAAAGAAGTAAAACCTAGTCAGGATAAAATTGAAAATGCTATAACCAAGATACACTCTCTTATGGCTGCCATGGTGGCAAGGATGGATGAAGCAGAGCAGAGAATCAGCAATATAGAAGACAAAATTATGGAGAATAATGAAGCAGAAAAAAAAGCATGATACCAGAATTAGAGAACTCAGTGACTTATTAAAAAGAAATAACATTTGAATTATAGGAGTCCCAGAAGATGAAGAGAGAGAAAAAGGGGTAGCTGTTTTATGTGAGCAAATTGTAGCAGAAAACTTTCCTAATCTGGAGAAAGACACTTACATTAAAATCTGAGAAGCACAGAGAATTCCCAATAGATTCAACAAAAACAGACCATCCACAAGGCATATCATAGTCAAATTCACAAAATATACAGACAAGGAAAGATTTCTGAAAGCAACAAGGGAAAAAAAAAGTTCTTAACCTATAAGGGAAGACAGATCAGATTTGCAGCTGACCTATCCACAGAATCTTGGCTGGCGAGAAAGTAGTGGCAGGATATATTCAACAGGTTGAATTGGAAAAATATGCAGCCAAGAATTCTTTATCCAGCAAAGCTGTCATTCAAACTAGAAGCAGAGATAAAGAATTTTCCAGACAAACAAAAACTAAAGAAGTTCATGATCCCTAAACCAGCCCTGCAAGAAATTTTAAGGGGGACTTTCTGAGGGGAGAAAATTGAAGTAAAACCAAAAGGACCAAAAGCAACAAAGACTAGAAAGGACCAGAGAACATCACCAGAAACAGAACTCTCCAAGCAACACAATGGCATTAAATTAATATCTTATAGTACTCACTCTAAATGTCAATGGACTAAATGCTCCAATCAAAAGACATAGTGTATCAGAATGGATAATAAAACAAGACCCATCTGTATGTTTACAAGAGATCCATTTTAAACTTAAAGACAAGTTCAGATTAAAAGTAAGGGAATGGAGAACCATCTATCACGCTAATGGTCGCCAAAAGAAAACTGGAGTAGCCACACTTACATCAGAAAAACTAGATTTTAAAATAAAGACTGTAAAAAGAGATGAAGAAGGGCATTATATCATAATTAAGGGGTCTATCCACCAAGAAGACCTAACAATTGTAAACATTTATGCTCCAAATGTGAAAGCACGCAAATATATAAATCAATTAATCACAAACATAAATTCACTGATAATAATACCATAATAGTAGGGTACTTCAACACCTCACTATGTGGAAAACCCAAGATTCCACCAAAAAAACTGCTAGAACTGATCCATGAATTCAGCTAAATTTCAGGATATAAAATTGATGCACAGAAGTTGGTTACATTTATATACACAAATAATGAAGCAACAGAAAGAGAAATCAAGGCATTGATCCCATTTACAATTGCACCAAAAACCATAAAATACCTAGGAATGAACCTAACCAAAGAGATGAGCAATCTATCCACTGAAAACTATGGACAGCTTATGAAAGAAATTGAAGAAGACAAACACACACACAAAAAAATGGAAAACTTTCCATGTTCATGGATTGGAAGAACAAATATTGATAAAATGTCAATACTACCCAAAGCAATCTACATATTCAATACAATCCCTATCAAAATAACACCAACATTCTTCACAGAGCTAGGACAAACTATCCTAAAATTTGTATGAAACCAAAAAGATCCCAAATAGCCAAGCAATCCTGAAAAAGAAAACCAAAACTGGAGGCATCACAATTCCAGACTTAAAGCTGTATTACAAAGCTGTAATCATCAAGACTGGCACATCAAGTGTGGTACTGGCACAAAAACAGACACATAGATCAATGGAACAGAATAGAGAACCCAAAAATGGGCCCACAAACATATGGCCCAATTAATTTTTGACAAAGCAGGAAAGAATATCCAGTGGAATAAATACAGTCTCTTCAGTAAATGGTGTTGGGAAAACTGGATAGTGTCATGCAGAAGAATGAGCCTGGACCAATTTCTTATACTGTACAGAAAAATAAAATCAAAATGGATGAAAGACCTAAATGTAAAACAAGAAGCCACCAAAATCCTGTAAGAGAAAGCAGCCAGAAACAACTTTGACCTTGGCCACACTAACTTCTTACTTGACATGTCTCCAGAGGCAGGGGACATAAAAGCAAAAATCAACTATTGGGACCTCATCAAGATAAAAACCTTCTGCACGGCAAAGGAAATAACAAAACTAAAAGGCAACCGATGGAATGGGAATGCAAATGACATATCAGTTAAAGGGTGCGTATCCAAAATCTTTAAGAACTTATCAAATTCAACACCCCAAAAACAAATAATCCAGTGAAGAAATGGGCAAAAGACATGATTAGACAATTTTCTGAAGAAGACATCCAGATGGCTAACAGACACATGAAAAAATAGTCAACATCACTCATCATCAGGGAAATACAAATCAAAACCACAATGAGATACCACCTTACAACCTGTCAGAATGGCTAAAATTAACAACTCCAGCAACAACAGATGTTGGCAAGATGCAGAGAAAGATGAACCCTTTTGCACTATTGGTGGGAATGCAAACTGGTGCAGAGACTCTGGAACTGTATGGAGGTTCTTCAAAAATTAACAATAGAACTACTCTATGACCCAGCAATTGCGCTACCAGGTATTTATCCAAAGGATACAGGAGTGCTGTTTCAAAGGGGCACATGCACCCCGATGTTTATAGCAGCACTATCGATAATAGCCAATGTATGGAAAAGCCCAAATGTCCATCAACTGATGAATGGATAAAGAAGTAGTGTATATACACACACACACACACACACACACATACACACACACACACACACAATGCAGTATGACTTGGCAATCAAAAAGAGTGAAATCTTTCCATTTGCAACAAAATGGATGGAACTAGAGTGTACTATGCTAAGCAAAATTAGAGAAAGAGAAATGTCATATGACTTCACTCATATGTGGAATACATATGTGGAATATGTGGATACAAAACAGATGAATATAAGGGAAGGGAAGCAAAAATAATATAAATACAAAGATGGGGACAAACCATAATAGACTTAAATACAGAAAACAAACAGGGCTGCTGGAGGGGTTGTGGGAGGGGAGATGGGCTATTTGGGCAAGGGGCATTAAGGAAACACTTGTTGGGATGAGCACTGGGTGTTATATGTAGGTGATAGATCACTGGATTCTACTCTTGAATTGTTATTGCACTATTTGTCAACTAACTTGGATGTAAGTTAACAAAAAATTAATAAATATAAAAAATGCACAAAAGAGACTAATCATCACAATAACCAAAATATTGCTTTGTGTTGTGTGTTTTAATCCATAGTAAATCCTGAATTTGTAGTGAAATTTAAAGGACATCAGGGCTAGATTTGAAAGAAGTAAAAATTCTCTGATATTTTAAGAAAAGTCATGGGTTTAAATATTATCTTTCCCTTCATAATACAGATTGATTAGACACAAAATCTTGAAAGTTGTAGTTTGGGCACTGATTATTTTCCTGTTATGTGAACACTATGCAAAGAATTTTACTTATCTCTCATGACAAGGGAGGGAGCCTACCCAGTGTTTTGTACCTTACCCTGGTTCTTTCTATATGAGATTCCTTTGAATTATTTTTTCTAGATTAAGTACAACCCTATGTGTATTGAAGGAAGCACAATGGGGTGGACCATTCATTCACAGAGAGGCAGTGGGGAGACCTTCATTCTAAACCTCCTTTAGTTTGTCCTTTCAGAGCTACTCCTGCTGACTTCTCTTTGCTGTGCTGGGAATAGCTGGGTGGTCATTAAATAGTAGGTGAAATGTGAGTGGGTGAAGAAAGCAATCCATTCGGATCTCCATAACTGGCCATTACTTCACCCCCTGCTGGGTCAGCATCTCCAGGAGGGATAAGATGGACAGTTATAAAAAAAGAAACAGCCAGAGAATAGCTATAAAATGTTTATAGAACACCTATAAAATGACCCCTGAGGCACAGTGAAAAGGCTGCTTTACAGTTAAAGCATAGATTCCAGACTACTGGCTGACCCCCTGCTCTGCAAGAGGCCACCTTCACACTCACTAAACCAATTCAACCCAACCACTTGCTTCCACCTTTCTTTTTGCCCTCATATATAAGGAGGCTATAAATTAGGGAGAAAATGTACATCACATTTGACTTTGGATTCTTTAGCTTACTTAAGATGTTGGGCCAGATCTGTGAATATACGTACTTACATTCATATGGCTGGTGCAGATGGAATATTGGGATCTGGTTGGGCTGAAATGCTATGAGTCATTATCAGGTTATTATGGGTGGACTGCATTTTCTTGATCCTGACAACCTGGTGTTGATGGTTTATGTGGTTTACAGCCAGACACTCCTTCCTCACCAACTTACAAAACATTAAAAAATGTTGTCCTCTGAGAGGTATTCAGTCAACTAAGAAATTACTGAAAATATGAGTGAAAAGCTTATGATTTTTAAAGCTCTAAGCCAGGTAAATGTATAAATTCTTTCTATTGCTCAATATATTTTATTATGATGTTAGTATGTAACAAAAGAATAATTATGGAATATTATTTACACTATAGTATGATGAGGTCAGATGAATCATTCCTACCTCAAAGTAAATTGTCTCCTTCAATAACTAGAAGGTTCTTATCTGTTTGGTTTCTCACTCTTGAATAATACTGGACATTTTCTTGCTTTTGTGACTTGGATTCATCATTTTTATTCTCCCAGTAGGCATGTGATAAAATTAAATGGATTTTGGATTTTTAATTATACTCCAGTTTCACTCTTTTATTTTTTTTTAGTTTTAAAAAAATCCTTATTTATTTATTTTTGAGAGAGAGAGTTAGCCAGCAGGGGAAGGGCAGAGAGAGGGAGACAGAAGCCCAAGTAGGCTCCATGATGTTAGTGCAGAGCCCGACATGGGGCTTGAACTCATGAAACTCTGAGATCATGACCCGAGCCAAAACCAAGACTTGGACACTTAACCTACTGAGCCACCCAGGGACCCCTGATTCTCTTTTAATATTGTGCTTTGATGAGTACAGATTGATAGTCTACAAGAGATAAGAATAACAACCTCAGCAAATATACTGCATCTTAATGTCCCAAAGTGGCCTTAACGTAATTTGTATCTGTTGTCAAAAAGATGGAAGAAAAATAATGTGCAGCAATAGGATTTCTTTAAAATTAATTAAAAAGCCAAAATAATAATCTATCAAGTTGTATATTTTTTTTTCTAAAATATTATGTCATCAATTTTTGACACATGAGCCATTGTTTTGTCAGTATTCAAATGTTTTCTGTTGGTTCTGTATCATTGCCCTTCATCATTTCAGATTTGGAGGGAAAGCATTTTGGGAGATTTTTGTATCAAAATGTAGAATTCTTTATTAACATTATTAAAATCACAGTAACACTAAACCTCTGAAATATCATGTTAGGTTATAGTTCCTTGCAGGTCTTTCTTATTCTTTATTGTTTAATAGAATCCCATAACAAAATTAGACTAAAAAACACATATTCTATATTATGAAATAAAATTTCTATATAATTCTGTTATTTAAATCATCAAGTCCCATCTCCAACAACGTTTACAGTTTCTTTAAATGAAATGTTTTTGACCATAAAAAGGATATATTATATCCTTTGCATTATAGAAAATGCAAACAATATAAAAACCATAAGGAAGAAGGTTAGATAACCATTATTCTAGGAACCTCTGTACTTTATACATATTTTTAGGCAATATTATTTTTCCAGAGATGCTGCTTTGGAAAACCTCCCCCCCCCCCCCCCGGCTTTGGTAATCTCTACACTGCATGTGAGGCTCAAACTCATGACCCTGAGAGTCACATGCTTTCTGACTAAGCCAGCCAAGCACCCCACAAATCTTTTTCTTTTTTAAACTGAACTTTATATTTGTGCTTATTTCCATAAAGACATATTAGTATCCATCATAATTATCATGCCTACGTTATGTTCTAGTGTATGGATATATTATAATTTACTTAACCAATTATTGATTTTTTATTAAAAAAATTTTTTTAACGTTTATTTATTTTTGAGACAGAGAGAGACAGAGCATGAACAGGGGAGGGACGGAGAGAGAGGGAGACACAGAATCTGAAATGGGCTCAGGCTCCGAGCTGTCAGCACAGAGCCCGATGTGGGGCCGAACTCACGGATCGTGAGATCATGACCTGAGCTGAAGTCGGACACTTAACCGACTGAGCCACCCAGGCGCCCCATACTTAACCAATTATTAACTGATATTTACAACCTTTCACTCTTTTAAGTAGTACTGTAATGAACAGCTATGCACAGCCATTCTTGCAAATTTATGCAATTATCTACAATGGCATACGTTTCTAATACAGGAAATGTTGAGGCAAAGAGTGTTCACATTTTAAATTTAGATAACAAATATATATTACAGAGGAAGATTTCAAACAGGTTATGTCTGCTTATACTCCTATTGATGATTTGAAGACATCTCCTATTGTCTCATTACCTGGCTAACCATGAAGCTGGCAAACATTTCATAGTTTTTTTTTTTTTTTTATTTTATAAGCAAAAGAAATACATATAGCTATTTCCTTGGATTCTCTTTGTTTTAAAGAGGATATTTTTTGTGTAGTTCATTTGTATGTATTTTCTGTAATGTATTTGCCTACTTTCTAATTAAAATATTTTCCACTTTTTCCATGTGATTATTTTTTACCAATTAATTATTTTAGCCTTTCTTGATTTTTTTTAATTTTTAAATTCATATTTTTATTAAATGATAAATCTATCAATCTTATCTATGCATTTCCTGGGGCTCATCTATAATTTACGGCTTTCCAGAGCTAGCTTCTGGCAGAAACAAAATTGTTTTTAGATATTTTACACATAGAAAGACAAAGATTGGCTCAGACATTAAAGTGTAGATTTTTCTCTGATTTTATAATTTAGAGAAAGTATATGAATAATATATTTCCTTTTTTTCTTACATGACAATATATTTATGTTCTCTTCAGTGGAAAAAAATAGTTGAATAGTCTCTGAATTCTTGTTTTACATCATTTCCTTTGATCAAATCTCTATTAACATTGACTCACTTTCTCTGGCATCTCCATATTGTTAAAAGGGCTGTGATCATCCTTATTTTCTATTCTTTGTAGATGATCCAGTTAAATTTCCAGTATACTTACAGCATTCTTTCTTTAAACCTCTTGATCCATAACTGCATGAGGATATGTCTCTTAATTGATTTGCCTTTCGTTAATTTTTCCTGACCCAATGTAAGATACATTAGTGTTAAAATATAGATATTCCTTCCTTTTAGGAAAAAAATTTGTATTTATTGTATCTCTGAATATATATGTTTTGATATATGCCAATCAAAATTCTGGATCTTGTTTATTGCCTATATTTTATATCTACAGGGTTAGGGTTCTCAAGAAAAGCAAAACCTGGAAAGATATCTGTGTATCTATCAATCATTTATGTATTTATGTATTTATGTATCTATCTACTTAGTAACAAGGAGAAAGATTGATTTCAAGGAATTGGCTTTCAGGATTGTGGAGTTTGGCAAGTCACAAACCCACAGGGCATACCGGCATGTTAAAAACTCTCTGATAGGAATGATGCTACAGTCTTGAGGCAGATTTTTTTTTTTTTTAAGGGAAACTTCAGTTTGCCCCTAAGGCCTTCAACTGATTAAATGAGGCCCATCACCTCATAGAAGAGGATAATCTCCTTTACTTAAAGTCAACTAATTGCAGATGTTAACCACACTTACAAAATACCTTCACAGCAACAGCTAGATTAGTGTTTAATGAAACAACTGAGTATTATAGTATTACCAAGTTGACACACAAAACTAGCCATTGCACCTACTGTGATCTTTCATCTTTATTCTTTCTGTTTCTGTAGCAATTTGTGTTCTTTCTTAAGCCTGAATTTTGTCACTGATCAGATTTTCTTATTAGATTTTGAATATGTGATTGAATTTTTCCTTTAGTTTATTTATATTGCTCTAACAGCTTCATTTAATCTTATTTTGGTGTCTCATTAACTTATTTGACACTTAAAAACATTTTGTCAGACAAATTTTATTTTTTTCTCTGGAAAACATATTATTTTTCACGAAAAGAGGATCTAAAATGTATCCTTTATCCTGTTTCTTTCTAGTTTCTTACTGAAGAATTTTTTTTATTTGTATTAGTTTTTCTTCTTGTCACTTTAAATTAGTTCAAACCTGTTATAAAATACAAAATAATGGGGCTAGAATCTCCTTAATTATTAAACCATTTAATATAAATTTTGATTGAATGGTATTCTTTAACTTGAATTGGAAACTTTTCTCTAGTTTTTCAATTAGCTGTCTGAGGGATTTAAGGTTGAGGTTTGGAATTAGATGTGAAAGCATTTTGAGAAAGTTTCTTCCATGTGTGTTGTCTCCAAAACTGAAAATCTCTACACTGGGGACGAGCTCAGTTAAAGCTTTAGGGATTTTCCAGAAACTACCTTTTTAGGATTTGGCTTATTTTGCCACTTAGAAAGGAGTGAGGTACTGTGACAGAATACATGTTGATAAAACTTACACTGTTCATGGCTAAGTCTGTTTGGTGAAAGGCATAAAACTATTTCTGAATAGGTTAATTGCACCATCAAAATTAAAGATATTTCTAAACTATGAACTTGTTTCTTGTCCCCAGACCTTCATCCTGGACATTATTTTCCTAGAAGCTGATTACAGATCAGGAAGATGTCCCTTAAAATCTTATGGCCTGTCTTTGACACTTAACATGATGTCTATAACATACTGATAACAAAGGCCTTTAAGAATTTAATCTTCAGTTCTCCAAACACCTGCTATGTCTCCAACTACACACCTGTCTTCTAAGAATTCTTAGAAAAATCTACATAAGGAATTCTGCTTAAATTTAATACAAAATTAATACAAATTTAATACAATTTAATACAAAATTAATACAAATTTAATACAAAGATCTCCAATCGTGAAACTGTCTGTGAACTCTAGGTTACTTTTCCAGTTTGGTACATCTTATGTTGTTATGGTAGCTACTTCTCAGAAGTGGTGCTAGATGGGTGTGGCCACCCTCATATCTCCGTTCTTCAAATAATGTTGCTTTCTTTCATTTTAGTTCTTTTAGTTGATCTGGTCTATTTCAAGATATTCTCTGTAAATATACCCTATGCTGACTGAAAATTTTTATTTTTTTCTAAAATCATTTCACTTTTAAAGTAAACTCTTAGTTGGATAGGTGATGTAAAGTTAATTTGGAAGTGTTTAAGGTGGACAGAAAATTTATAAACCTCATTTTCCTAAGGTGGATTATGAAGTTCCATACATAAAATAATTAACTTTAGAAAAACGTGTTCTTCTTGTTTTGTTTATTCATTTTTGAGAGATGGAGTAAGGGCACAGAGAAAGGGAGACAGAGAATCCCAAGCAGGCTCCACATTGTCAACACAAAGCCCAACATGGGGCTCAAGCTCATGCACCTAGAGATCATGACCTGAGCTGAAATCAAGAGATACATGCTTAACCAACTGAGCTACCCAGGTGCCCCTATAAAATCTTCTTTTTTATAAAATGTTTATGTATTTATTTTGAGAGAGAGAGAGAGCACAAGCAGGGGAGAGGGGCAGAGAGAGAGGCAAAGAGAATCCCAAGCAGGTTCTATGCTCAGCATAGAGTCCAATGTAGGACTGGATCCCATGAACCATGAGATCATGACCTCAACTGAAATCAAGTTGGACACTTAACTAACTGAGCCAACCAGGTACCCCTAGAAAAGCTTATTATTTTTCTGAATTTTTAAATGTCTCATTTATTTTTGAGAGAGAGACATAGAAGATGAACAGGGGAGGGAGCAGAGAGAGAGGAGACACAGAATCTGAAAAAGCAGGCTCCAGGCTCTGAGCTGTCAGCACAGAGACTGACAAGGGGCTCAAGTCATGATCTGTGAAGTCATGACCCAAGCCAAAGTCGGGCGCTTAACTGGCTGAGCCACCCAGGCACCCTGAAAAACTTAATTAACATTTCACTGAAGTTTACAAAGATTTTTGGAAACATGTACATTTCAACTGATCCTCTAAAAAGGCAATTTAGAAATTAATGAAACTAGCAGTTATTATTTATTACTGACATTTCTGTGTACATAACTCCATTTATGTCTAATTATGATGACAAATATTTTTTGTGTAAAATTACTTTAAACTTCAAACTTGAAAATTAGGATGGTCATACTCCTCGTAAATTGAGAAAAGTGGATTATCAAAAATGAGTAAGTAGACTGACCCAAACTTTCTGTCCAGATGAAGTAGAAAAAGTGAGCAGGAGTAAATTGAAATTATAACTTATCAAAATTCATAGGATTCAATGAAAATAGTACTTAGAGGAAAATTTAAATACATATATAAGAAAATAAGAAAGATCTAAAATCAGTAACCAAAGCTTTCCTTAGGATTTTGAGTCAGAAAAGCAATAGAAGCCTAAAGCAAGCATAAGAAGGGAGGTAAGAAAAATTAAAGCACAAACCTTTGAAACTTAAAATAGAAAAGAAACATAGACAATCAACAAAAACCAAAGTAGTTCTTTGGGAAGATCAATGCAATTGACAAATCTTAGCCAAATACAAAGACAGTACTTGAGACTAGTATACTAAAAGGTACTAGTTTCTTTAACTTGTAAGGATTTTCTGTGAATCAGTAAAAATATAAACATTATAATAAAAAATGGGCCAAAGTATGACTAGTTTAGCCCACAGAAGAAAAAAAATAAACAAATGGTCAGTAAATATATACAAGATGAAGGATCTCAAACCTAATTAAAGTTAAGGAAATCAAAATGATGAAGGATTCCTTCACCACAGGAAGAAAGACTGAGACAGGTGATCATATTTAGTACTTGTAAGGGTTAGGGAAGACAGTTGCTCCTTCTACACTTTTATTGATAGTACATATTCATTGAGTAATTTTAGAGGGCATTTTGTCTAAAGTGTTTCATAGGGATAAGGGGACACAGGAAAATGTTTTACTCTTTCTATAAATATTCCAAACAGATAAATAAAAAAGTATTTATGGAAAAATTCCTATTTTCAATTTGTCTGAATGTGAATGCATTTATACTCTGATATGATATTCTACTTATAGAAATTTATAAAGTTGTATAAATGCACAAATATATACATATATATGTATATATTTCTTATTTCAGTGTTAATTAAGCATGGCAGTAATCTTTTTTTTGTAAATTTTTATTTATTTTGAGGAAGAGAGGGAGAGAGGGAGAGAGGGAGAGGGAGAGGGAGAGAGAGAGAGAGAGAGAGAGAGAGAGAGAGAGAGAGAGTGCTGGAGAGGGGCAGAGAGAGAGAAAGAGAGAAAGAATCCCAAGTAGACTTTATGTGGCCAACACAGAGCCTGACTAGAGGCATGATCGCATGGACTGTGAGATCATGATCTGAGCTGAAATCAAGAGTTAGATGCTTAACTGGCTGAGCCACCCAGGTGTCCCAAACATGGCAGTAATCTTGATGTTCATGAAAATTGCTAAATAAGCCTTAAAATAATCACATAAAAATACTATGCAACATTTAAAATTTGAAGTAGAACCTTACACCCAACAGGATGGCTACTATCCAAAAAACAGAAAGTAACAGGTGATGGTGAGGATGTGGGAAAATTGGAACCCTTGTCTACTATTGGTGGAATATAAAATAATGGATTTACTATGAAGAAAAATATGGCAGGTCCTCAAAAAATTAAAAATATAATTACCATATGATCCAGCAATTCCACTTCTGAGTGTATACCCAAACAAACCAAGAGAAGATTCTCAAAGAGATATTTGCCCACCCATGTTCTTAGTAGCATTATTGACAATAGCTAAAATGTCAAATGAATAACCAAATGTGGTATAATAATACAATGAGATATTATTCATCCTTAAAAAGAAAGGGAATTCTCACACATGATATAACATGGATGGATATCAAGAACCTTATGCTAAGTGAAATAAACCAGTCACAAAAGGAAAAATACTGTATGAGTCTACTTACATGAGATATCTAAAGTAGTCAAATTCATAGAAACAGAAAGTAGATTGTTGGAGAATGTTGCCCAACAATGTGAATATACTTAATAATAAACTGTACATTAAAATGGTTAAGATGGTATATTTTATTTGTGTGTTTTACCATAGTTTTAAAAAATGAAGTGGATTTATTTACATTTATATGGAAAATGATTTAGAATATGGTTGAATAAATACTAAATTATAAATAATAATTTAAAACCAAAAATATAAATTAAAAATGTAAATAAAAATATAATATAATTTAATATTTAGTAAATGTGATGTTAGGTTACTTAAATGGGATATTAGAACACACCATGATTTCATTTGTGATAATGTGTGTGTTTATGTGTATGTGTGTGTGTGTGTGACTACCATTCAAGCAATTATGGAAATGAAAAGATTAGCTTTTGATTGAGAGAGCTTGTATTTTGTTTCACAATTTATTTTAAAAGTAGGAGTAGCATGTATTAAATTTCAAACAAAATAAAATAGAAAACTAAAAGTAATAAAATAATATATGGTTGACAGTGTTTAATGAATTATGGCCAATCTCCTGTCATAGATATTATGTATGACAGAGAAAAATTAATGACAAATATTTAAGTATCTTGTTTTAAAATTAATGTATGCCACTATAAATATTTTGTGTAGATTAATTTTAATTTATTAAGTAATAAAGCTACAAATATACTAAGATATTTTTTAGGCTTCTGACACCATATGGAAAAGGAATATTTTTTGGACGCTTTTGCTTTCATTCTAATCTAGCTTCCTCCAGGATCTGTTGGAAGATTTCCAGCCATAATTCTTAAAATAAATGCCTATAATTTTTATTGACAGCAGCTATCTTCAAAATGTCAAATCTACTAATATGTGTGCAAGATATTCTAACAGGTGCAATAATGACAGCTTACGGCCAGAATGAAATATCAAAAAAAAAAAAAAAAAAAAAAGAGAGATCCCTACTTTGAGATTATTTATTTATAAAATTCTTGTTATTTTACCGGTTCAGATGAAAGTCAAGAAAAAGTACTTGTATAGGTAGGTGTGAAAGAGATAGAAGAAAATGACTTTCTCTATCTATAAGTATATGAAAAAGATAAATAAAAAGCAGTCACAAATAACTTCCTACTGAAGTATCTAAGAAGAAAGATGTGTTTTATTTATTAAAGTAAAAGTTAAACAGCACAGGCAAAGCAGAGAATCTGGCCAAAGAAGGTTGTCTTGCTGCAGGGAGTTTCATGCGAATAGTATTCATGTTGGTGCATTCACACTCAGCTATGATTATCTCCCAGGTTTATGGGTGCAGAGGTGTAATATGGCCTATACATTGTGAGTAGGCTTGTACCACTAATGCAGTCAGTTACATTAACAAAGTGAATTTGTCAACATTAATTCAGAGGCAAGTGACAGAAAAGCTATATGCTCAGTATGTGTTGTCTGGGCCATTCTCAGTTGCTCATCTGGTGTGTAGGCTAAACAAGCAAATGACAGCAACAACATAATCTGCCTTGTATGAAACTGTCTTTCATTGTCCACTGGAGTATCCCCTAGAGAAAAATCCTCATACCATAGATACAAAACTGGCAGGTACACCTTAACATGAATACAGTTGTTTGAATTTAAGTAACACTGAAATGTGAATGTGTGATAAGTTTAGCTACATATTTATAAAATATTGGTGAATCACATTTTGCCTGGAGATTCCCAAATCTTTTCAGCCTAGCTCCATTGAAGATGTAACCTAAGTTCTTGGTTAATGTCCTTGGGACCAGATTTCACATCCTCTAATTCACTTTCTTCCTGAAAAGAACCAGAGGAGTTCATGCCCTCTTTCCACAGTAGCAGAAGACACGTCTTGTTTTAGGCCATTATTGATGCATCTACTGGGACCTACTGGCAAATGGCTGCTTCTCTCCTGACAGTAAATGGTGAAGGTTGATTCAGAGATACATGAGGACCCACATGTTGTTGTGACTTAACTTGTTCTTGTTTTCTTTCTTCTCCACTGTTGACAGGATTCAAATAGAATACAAACTCCTGTCTTTGGTTAGGATTCAACTATTATCTTCCTCACTTAGTCCTGAAAAGCCCTGAGTCAGCTCTAAATCTGGCATGGGTATTCATTACACACTGTGACTCTGGCTATTAAATACCAACCCATATTGGAAAAAATAAATTGTTCTAGTTATAACCTTAAAGTTAGACTAATAAACTTAGTAAAACTTACAATCTAGCAAATAAAAAATTGTGACAAACAAAAATACATACACATACATACATGCATATATATCTCCTATAACTGAGAGATAAATGATAAATGTGAACTTACATGATGTCATAAAAATGACAAATCAATATCCCCCTTGAATATAGAAGCACAGATTCTTAATAAAATTTTAGGATTTTGTAATAACCAATTTGTTTATCTCAGGAATGCATAGCTAGTTTTCCATTCAAAACATTTCAGTGTAAATGCATAAATAACAAAAAGTTACTTGTTCAACACATGCAGGCAACAGCGTTTGACAGCATACAACATACACTGTTGATAAACATTCTCAACAAATTGGAAGTAGAAGTAATGTCCTCAATGTGATAAAGTCAATCTATGTAAACCAAGAGCAACATTATTATAAGGATGAAATATTGAGGGGCTTTCATTGAAAAATATCTGTTTTTGTTATGCTATTAAATGTACTCAAAGTTGCATACAAGTAAATAAAACAAGGAATAAAGACTTAAAGATTATAAAGAAAAGTTAGCACCATCCTTAGAGAGCACATGCTTTGTTATGTAAGAATATTCTTTTTTTATTAACTTGTTTTATTTTGTTATTTTTTTAATTTACATCCCAATTAGTTAGCATATAGTGCAACAATGATTTCAGGAGTAGATTCCTTAGTGCCCCTTGCTCATTTAGCCCATCCCCTCTCCCACAACCCCTCCAGCAACCCTCAGGTTGTTCTCCATATTTATGAGTCTCTTCTGTTTCATCCCTTTCCCTGTTTTTATATCATTTTTGTTTCCCTTCCCTTATGTTCATCTGTTTTGTCTCTTAAAGTCCTCATATGAGTGAAGTCCTATGATTTTTGTCTTTCTCTGACTAATTTCACTTGGTGTAATACCCTCCAGTTCCATCCATGTAGTTGCTGATGGCAAGATTTCATTCTTTTTGATTGCCGAGTAATACTCCATTGTGTGTGTGTGTGTGTGTGTGTGTGTGTATATATATATATATATATATATATATATATATATATATATATACCACATCTTCTTTATCCATTCATCAATCGATGGACATTTGGGCTCTTTCCATACTTTGGCTATTGTTGACAGTGTTGCTATAAAATGGGATTGGAGGTGTCCCTTTGAAACAGCACACCTATATCCCTTGGATAAATGCCTAGTAGTGCAATTGCTGGGTCGTAGGGTAGTTCTATTTTTAGTTTTTTGAGGAACCTCCATACTGTTTTCCAGAGCCGCTGCACCAGCTTGCATTTCCACCAACAATGCAAAAGATGCCACGGACAATGCCGCATCCTTGCCAACATCTGTTGTTGCCTGAGTTGTTAACGTTAGCCATTCTGACAGGTGTAAGGTGGTATCTCATTGTGGTTTTGATTTGTATTTCCCTGATGATGAGTGATGTTAAGCATTTTTTCATGTGTCGGTTGGCCATCTGGATGTCTGCTTTGGAGAAGTGTCTATGCATGCCTTTTGCCCAATTCTTCACTGGATTACTTATTTTTTGGGTGTTGAGTTTGATAAGTTCTTTGTAGATTTTGGACACTAACCCTTTCTCTGATATGTCATTTGCAAATAACTTCTCCCCTTCTGTCAGTTGCCTTTTAGTTTTGCTGATTGTTTCCTATGCTGTGCAGAAGATTTTTATTTTATGAGGTCCCAGTAGTTCATTTTTGCTTTAGTTTCCCTTGCCTCCAGAGATGTATTGAGTAAGAAGTTGCTGTGGCCAAGATCAAAGAGGTTTTTGCCTGCTTTCTCCTTGAGGATTTTGATGGCTTCCTGTCTTACATTGAGGTCTTTCATCCATTTTGAGCTTATTTTTGTGTATGGTATAAGAAAGTGGTCCATGTTCATTCTTCTGCACGTTGCTGTCCAGTTTTCCCAGCACCACTTGCTGAAGAAACTCTTTATTCCATTGGATATTCTTTCCTGCTTTGTCAAAGATTAGTTGGCCATATATTTGTGAGTCCATTTGTGGGTTCTATATTCTGTTCCATTGAGTTGAGTGTCTGTTCTTGTGCCACTACCATACTGTCTTGATGCTTACAGTTTTGTAGAATAGCTTGAAGTCTGGGATTGTAATGCCTCCTGCTTTGGTTTTCTTTTTCAAGATTGCTTTGGCTCTTTGGGGTCTTTTCTGGTTCCATACAAATTTTAGGATTGTTTCTTCTGGCTCTGTGAAGAATGCTGGTGTTATTTTGATAGGTATTGCATTGAAAACGTAGATTGCTTTGGGTAGTATGGACATTTTAACAATATTTGTTCTTCCTATCCAGGAACATGGAATCTCTTTCCATTTTTTTTGTGTCTTCTTCAATTTCTTTCATAAGCTTTCTATAGTTTTCAGTGTATAGATTTTTCACCTCTTTGGTTAGATTTATTCCTAGGTATTTTATGATTTTTTGTGAAACTGTAAATGGGATCGTTTCCTTGATTTCTCTTTCTGTAGCTTCATTGTTGGTGTATAGGAATGCAACCGATTTCTCTGCCTTGATTTTATATCCTGCAACTTTGCTGAAATCATGAATCAATTATAGCAGTTTTTTGGTGGAATCTTTTGGGTTTTCCATACAGAGTATCATGTCATCTGTGAAGACTGAAAGTTTGACCTCCTCGTGGCCAATTTGGATGCCTTTTATGTCTTTGTGTTTTCTGATTGCAGAGGCTAAGACTTCCAATACTATGTTGAATAACAGTAGTGAGAATGGACATCCCTGTCTTGTTCCTGACCTTAGAGGGAAAGCTCTCAGGTCTTCCCCATTGAGGATGATATTAGCATTGAGTCATTTATATATGGCTTTTATGATCTCAAGATATGCTCCTTGTACCCCTACTTTCTTGAGGGTTTTAATCAAGAAAGGATACTGTATTTTGTCAAATGCTTTCTCTGCATCTATTGAGAGGATCATATGGTTCTTGTCCTTTCTTTTATTGACTTGATGAATCACATTAATTGTTTTGTGGGTATTGAACCAGCCCTGCATCCCAGGTATAAGTCCCGCTTGGTCGTGGTGTATGATTTTTTTAATGTATTGTTGGATCCAGTTGGCTAATATCTTGTTGAGGATTTTTGCATTCATGTTCATCAGGGAATTTGGTCTATAGTTATCCTTTTTAGTGGGGTCTCCGTCTGGTTTTGGAATCAAAGTCATGCTGGCTTCAGAGAAAGAGTTTGGAAGTTTTCCTTCCGTTTCTATTTTTTGGAACAGCTTCAAGATAATAGGTGTTAACTCTTCCTTAAATGTTTGGTAGAATTATCCTGGAATGCCATCTGGCCCTGGACTCTTGTTTTTTGGCAGGTTTTTGATTACTAATTCAATTTCCTTACTGGTTTTGGGTCTGTTCAAATTTTCTATTTCTTCCTGTTTCAGTTTTGATAGTGTCTATGTTTCTAGGAATTTGTCCATTTCTTCCAGATTGCCCATTTTATTGCATATAATTTCTTATAATATTCTCTTATTATTGTTTTGATTTCTGCTGTGTTGGTGGGAATCTCTCCTCTTTCATTCTTGATTTTATTTATTTGGGTCCTTTCCTTTTCTTTTTGATCAAACTGGCTAGTGGTTTATCAATTTTGTTAATTCTTTCAAAGAACCAGCTTCAGGTTTCATTGATCTGTTCTACTGGTTTTGTTTGGTTTGGTTTGGTTTTGATAGCATTAATTTCTGCTCTAATCTTTATTATTTCCTGTCTTCTGCTGGTTTGGGGTTTTATTTGCTGTTCTTTTTCCAGCTCCTTAAGGCGTAAGGTTAGGTTGTGTATCTGAGATCCTTCTTCCTTCTTTAGGAAGGCCTGGATTGCTATATACTTTCCTCTTATGACTGCCTTTGCTGCATCCCAGAGGTTTTGGGTTGTGGTTTTAACATTTTCATTGACTTCCACGTTAATTTCCTCTTTAACTGCTTGGTTAGCCCATTCATTCTTTAGTAGGATGTTCTTCAGTCTCCAAGTATTTGTTACCTGTCCAAATTTTTTCTCGTGGTTGATTTTGAGTTTCATAGAGTTGTGGTCTGAAAATATGTGCAGTATGATCTTGATCTTTTTGTACTTACTTAGGGCTGATTTGTGTACCAGTATATGGTCTATTCTGGAGAACATTCCATGTGCACTGGAGAAGAATGTGTATTTGCTTCTTTAGGATGAAATGTTCTGAATGTATTGTTAAGTCCATCTGGTCTAGTGTGTCATTCAAAGCCATTGTTTCCTTGTTGAATTTTTGATTAGATGATCTGTCCATTGCTGTGAGTGGGGTGTTGAAGTCTCCTACTATTATGGTATTACTATTGATGAGTTTCTTTATGTTTGTGATCAACTAATGTATATATTTTTGTGCTTCCACATTTGGCACAAAAATGTTTACAATTGTTAGGTCTTCTTGGTGGATAGACCCCTTAATTATGATATAATGCCCTTCTTCATCTCTTGATACAGTCTTCTGTTTAAAGTCTAGATTGTCTTATGTAAGTATGGCTATTCCGGCTCTCTTTTGTTGACCATTAGGATGATAGGTGGTTCTCCATCCCTTTATTTTCAATCTGAAGGTGTCTTTAGGTCTAAACTGTGTTTCTTGTAAACAGCATATAGATGGATCTTGTTTTCTTATCCATTGTGTTACCCTATGTGTTTTGATTGGAACATTGAGTCTATTAACTTTTAGACTGAGTACTGAAAGATATGAATATATGCCATTATGATGCTTGTAGAGTTGGAGTTTCTGGTGGTGTTCTGTGGTCCTTTCTAATCTTTGTTGATTTTGGTGTGTGTGTATATATGTATAAATTTTGATTTTATATTATATATATATTTTATATTTTGATTTATATTTTATGTTTATATTTATATTTTAACTATAATTCTGATTTTGAATGACAGCTTTGCTGGATAAAGAATTATTGGCTGCATATTTTTCTGATTCCACACACTGAATATATCCTGCCACTCCTTTCTGGCCTGCCAAGTTTCTGTGGATAGGTCTGCTGCAAACCTGATCTGTCTTCCCTTGTAGGTTAGGGACTTTTTTTTCCCTTGCTGCTTTCATGATTGTCTCCTTGCCTGAGTGTTTTGTAAATTTCACTATGATACGCTTTGTTGATGGTCGGTTTTTGTTGAATCTAATGGGGGTCCTCTGTGCTTCCTGAATTTTGATGTCTGTGTTTTTCCCCAGGTTAGGAATGTTTTGTGCTATGATTTGCTCACATAACCCTTCTACCCCTATTTCTCTCTCTTCCTCTTCTGGGACCCCTATGATTCTGATGTTGTTCCTTTTTAATGAGCCACTGTTTTCTCTTAGTCTTAAATCATGCTCTTTTGCCTTAATCTCCCTCTTTTTCTTTGCTTCATTATTCTCTATAAGTTTGTCCTGTATATAGCTGATTCTCTGTTCTGCCTCGTCCATCCTTGCCACCGCGGCATCCATCCATGATTGCAGTTCAGTTATAGCATTTTTAATTTCATTCTATTTTTTACTTCTTTTATCTCTGCAGAAAGGGATTCTTCTATTTTTGACTCCAGCTAGTATTCTTATTATCGTGATTCTAAATTCTGTTTCAGACATCTTGCTTGTATCTGTGTTGATTAAATCCCTGACTGTCGTTTCTTTGTGCTCTTTATTTTGGGGTGAATTCCTTCATTTTGTCATTTTGAAGGGAGAAAAGGAATTAACGAGGTAGAAAAATTAAACTTAAACAAAGTAAAAAAAGTATATTAAATTAAAAAAGTAAAAACACACATGCAAAAAAAAATCTAATAAATGATGCTAGATCCTAGGTGTGTTTTGGTCTTGGTGTTGAAAGTGGTTTGACGGATAGAGAAAAAAAAGGGGGGGGGGTGCGAAGGAAATTATTTGAGAATTTGAAAAAATGAATACACTGAAGTAGAGTAAAATGAGATGATGGGAGTAAAATTGAGTTTGAAAAAATTTACACAAAAGGAAAGAATATAGTAGGAAAAAATTAAACAAAATATTTTTAATAAAAATTAAAAATAAAAATGGAATTTTTTCTCTTTCTATATTCAAGAAAAAGAAAAACAAGAAAGAGCAAAAAGAGAAAAAAAGCAATCTTTTGGAAATTTGAAAAGTGAATACACTATAGTAGACTAAAATAAAATGATGGAAGTAAATAGAATTTGAAAAAATTTACATAATAGCAAAAAATATAGTAATAAATTAAAGAAAAATATTTTTAATAGAAATTGAAAATTAAAATGAAGTTTTTCACTTTCTGCATTCAGGAAAAAGGAACTTAAAAGAGAAAAAAGAAAAAAAAAAGAAAACAAGGAAATCATTTGAAAATTTGAAAAGGTGAACCACTGAAGTAGACTAAAATAGAATGATGGAAGTAAGATAGAATCTGAAAAAAATTACACAATAGTAAAAAATATAGTTAAACAATTGAAAATATTTTTAGTAAAAATTGAAAATAAAAATGAATGTTTTTCTCTTTCTATATTCAATAAAAAGTATAGTGTAAAGGAGAAAAAAAGAAAAAAAGAAAAAAAAGAAAGAAAATTGTTTAGATGGTCCTACTAACAAATTGAAATAGGACTGAAATTTCTTCATTTTCCCCTAGAAGTCAGACTATGTAGCATTTTATAGTCCACATGAGTAGGCGATGAGACTTGTGTTCTTGAAGAGAGAGGTTGGCCCAATGGGCGGGTTCAGTGTAACAGCTCTGTTCTCCACTAGATGGTGCTGCTACCTTACCAGGGTGGATTGTTGCAGGGCTCCTAGGTGCGTATGCGCATGCACGGGAGTGGTGAAAATGGCGTCACCCACCTACCCAGTCTCTAGTATGGGAACTTTTCTCTCTGATCAGCAGACAGCAATTGCACACCCGTTCTCTGTCTTCAGCTTTCATCCACTCCCCGTTTCTTCACTGTCCATGACCAAGCCCCAGGCCGTACCTCTCTCCTGAGTTTTGTCTCACATGCGGTTCTTTTCCCTGGCCCCTTACTTCTGAGGCTCTTTGGGTTTGACCTGTTCTGCCCCTTTGTAGGAGGGTCTCACCATGCCATGGCCAAAGGCTGGCTGCACCTAGGAATGCCTGCTGGACCCTGCTTCTGCCGGTGCCCCAAGACTGTGGCCAGGTGCCAGCCTGCCTCAGAAAAAGTTCGTGAGATAGTGTAGCAGCAACATTTCAGGGATTGTGGAAAATCACAACAGGCATCTGGCACCAGTCTTCACAGTTAATGACCTTGTTCCAGCACCGGGGAATGTGGCCGTTTTCTGGGGTCTGCTGGGACCAGGTGGCTTCAGCAGTCTCTACCAAATGTCCTTCCAGCAATGGAACCACTTTTCCCCATGTAGCCTGAGAACCTCCCAGACTCCACTCTGTTCCTGGGGATTCACCCTTCCCACCAGAGCACCACCAGACATGGAGCTGCAGAGTTGCAGCCTTTGTGCTCCCCTGTTTACAGTCCTAATGGAATTTAAACCCTGTCCTTTCTCCTTTCTCCCTTTTTAGTTCAGTCCCTACTGCTGTTTCCAATTTTCCCCTTTCTCTCCTGCTGCTTTTGGGGAGGGGTGCTTTTCCCGTATTTCCCCCCTCACCCCAGTCTCCATCTCTGTCTGCCTGCAGAGTCAGCTCCCTGCCCATCGCCGGCTTCTCTCTTCCCAAGTTCACCTCTCCGCGCCACGTACCTGCTGAATTCTGTGGTTCAGTTTGTGCAGATTGTTGTGTTAATCCTCCAATTAGTTTTATAGGTGTGTAGGATGGTTTAGTGTTGGTCTGGCTGTATTTCATGGATGGGAGACACACAAAAAACTTCCATGCCATTCTGCCATCTTGGTTCCTCCCCCTTACATAAGACTATTCTAAGTAATCCCCTTTCTCCTGCTTCCTACTCTCCCCAGTACTGGAATAAATAAATTGGTAAACTCATAGGATAAGAGGTAAATAAATATTACCTTTATTCATATAGTATAGAAAATGACACATGGAAATAGAAATGGTTTAATTACCATTTTAAAATACATCTATCTATCTTTCTATCTATCTATGAAATATTAGGTAAGGTTTAGGAAATATGTCTAAGACCTGTGCTCTTGAAAATAAAAAGAGAATTGGTAAGAGAAATTAAAGATGACTTATAATACTAATTACATACACTCAAGATTCCATATTATTAATATTAACTTAATTGTCTCTCAAATGATATAGAGCTTCAAAATCTCCAGTCAAAATTCCAACAGGTGTTCAATAGAAAATATCAAGCCTAAATAACATGTCAACTCATGGTATTAACAATAGTGCAAATAATAAGAACAATGTTGAAAGAATTACACTACATGAATTCCAGAGTTACTGCAAAGCTACAACAATAAAGAGAGTGTGCTTTCAGCATAAGAGTAGACAATTAGATCAACAAAATAGCGAGTTCATAAATGTGCCCTTATGTAGCAAATTTTTAGCCTAGGCACCAAGTCAATTCTATGGAGAAAGAAAGTGTTTTTTGTTTTTTGTGTTTTTTTTGAATATAGTTGACACACAATGTTACATCAGTTTCAGGTGTACAACATAGTGATTTGACAAATTTATACACTATGATATGTTTACCCCAAGTGTAGCTACCATCTGTCACAATACACTGCTACCATAATATCATTGACTGTATTCCTTATGTTGTGTCTTTTTTTTCCTATGACTTATTCAGTCTGTAACTGGAAGCCTGTATCTCCCTCTCCCCTTTACACATTTTGCCCATTCCCCTCCTCCCCACCTCTGGCAACCATCAGTTCTCTGTATTTACAGGTCTGATTCTAATTTTTGTTTATTCTTTTGTTTGGGGGGATTTGGGTTTTTTGGGTTTTGGTGAGGTTTTTTTTTTTTTTTTTTTTTTTTAGATTAACATGGTAATTGTTTTTCTTAGTATGACTTATTTCACTTAGCATAATTCACCCCAGATTTATACATGTTGTCTCAAATGACACAATCTCATCCATTTTATGACTATTATATTATATTATATATATATTATATATATGTGTGTCACATCTTCCTTATCCATCTGTCCATTGATGGTTGCTTTTATATCTTAGCTATTGTAAACAATGCTGCAGTAAACATAGAGGTACATATAGCTTTTCAAATTAGTCTTTTCATTTTCTTTGGTTAAATACCAAACAGTGGAATTATTGGATCATATGGTATTTCTGTTTTTAATTTAAAATATCCATATTACCCAAAGCAATCTAAGGACTTAATATAATTCCTAACAAATACCAATAGCATTTTTCACAAAACTAGAATAATACTAAAATTTGTGTAGAACAAAAGACCCCAAATAGCCAAAACAATCTTAAGAGAGAATAACAAAAGCTGGAGGTACTACAATTTCAGATTTCAAGATACCCTACAAAGCTATAGTAATCAAAGTAGTATGGTGCTGGCACAAAAATAGACACATAGATCAATAGAACAAAATAAAGACACCAGAAATAAACCCATGATGATATGGCCAAATAAACTATGACAACGGAGACAGCTATATCCAAGGGGAAAAGCTAGTCTCTTCAATAAGTGGTACTAGAAAAATCGGACAGCTACATGTAAAAGAATGAAACTTTTAACACTACACACAAAAATAAGATCAAAATGGATAAAAGACTAAACATGAGAGCTAAAACTATATAAATCCTAGAAGATAACACAGGCAGTAATTTTTCTGACATAGGCTATAGCAGCACTTTTCTAGATATGTCTCCTAAGGCAAGGGCAACAAAAGCAAGAATAAATTATTGGGACTACATCAAAATGAAGCCCTTTCACACAGCAGAGGAAACCATCAACAAAACAAAAAGGCAGCCTACTGAATGGGGCAAGATATTTGCAAGTGATATATCCATTAGAAGTTAATATCCAAAATATGTAAAGGAAGTCTTTTTTAACATATGGAACTTGGAAAACTGGAAAAATGAATGGGAAAAAATAATACTCTTCTCCTACTTTATACCATACACAACACTAATTTGAAAAGAATCATTTATATTAAGCTCAATAATAGTGTATGATACTAAAAATGTATGGTGATAGAAATCAGAATTGTATTTGCCAGTGGGTAATGGACATTAAAAATGGGGAAAATAAATTTTCTGGTGTGAAGGAATTGTTCTGTATCTCAAGCAGTAGTTTGGTTACTTTAGTATATATATTTGTTAAAATTCATTGAAATGCACATTTCATATTTCTGTTTTTCACTGTAGGTAAATTTTATCTCAAAAAAAATCTTAACTACAAAGAAGTTGCTAATTCTGCACACTTTTACTTCATGACACCCACACAGAAATCTTAATATATCTAAAATAAATGAAAAACACTTTTGCAATTGAAGTTTGCTTTGGCTTAGTAAAAATACAGCACTCCTTTGAAATTAGCCAAAAAAGAAGAAAATGGGCTTAGAAAAAAAAAGAGTCTTTAAGAATTGAAGAATTGGGAGAAAAATAAAATATTTGAAATAAAAATACTATCATGTCTCTGGAATACAGCTATGCCTATATGTTGCTAAACAGCCAAATGAAAAATGAAAAATTCAACCTTGGTGGATGTTTTCTTTTAGATCCACAAATATTCTGATGTCTTCAACTCTAAGGATAGAAGTTTTTGTATAAAGTTGAGTTTTGTTGGAAGAAACCTAACTAAGAGAAAGTTAAAAAAAAGTAAAAAGGGGGTGCTAGAGATCAAGTTACAATTAAATATTGATGAAAGTTGACTTTGGGAAAATGCTGTGTATTCCTGATATAGAAGAATCCAAAATAAATTTGTGAAGATTCAAATTGAAATGGAACAAGTTTGTGGCTAGAGCTCTGTCACTTATTATTCGCAGTTTATATTTTCTTAAAGTATATAGGATTGTATTTTCAAAAAACATTTTTATGTAAAAATAACTGATGATAAAAAATTGAAAATATGTTACCAAGTAGCTATCAGACAATCTTCATATCAATTTTCTTACCTTTGTAAGAAGGCCTATCTCCATCTTCCCACCGCATGGAAACTGTGAGGCTCAACAGCCCGAATGTTTGTGAATGAAGTTCAAAAATTGTAAAACATCGTGCTCACTATATGTGTCATTTTAAATATTATCATTACATGGTTTTGGCTGATAAATGTTAGTAGTGTCATATAAATCTGCTTTAGGAGAATGTTTGTATTTTACCTATTATTTTCCTTGTTTCACATATCTTTTTATTTTGCTTATAGTGTTTTTTTACAAGTTTTCTAGATTCAGATAGTTAGAGACTTAGCATGTTGCTCCTAGCCTTTGGTTATTGTAATCTTTAATATTTATTTTCAGACATAAACCAGAGCATTTCATTTTTTTAGAGAATTCTGTGCACATTCAGAATCCTTTTGATCTTCAGGATAAATATAGATGGATCAAACAGCCTTTCTTTGTAGACCACAGTTAATGTTATCTTTTGTTAGGGTTTTAAAAGAGTGGACACTAAGCATAGAGGCATATTAACACTGTATTTATGAGGATAGGCTCATAGGCCAGTCTGCTGGAGTTCAGATTCATACTCTGCCACTGTACTAGCAATGTGACTTTGCAGAAAGAACCTGAGCTCTCTTTCAGTCAGTTTTCTCATCTTTGAATTATCTTTAATTTTATATATTTCATTTTTTTTAAATTTTTTTTCAACGTTTATTTATTTTTGGGACAGAGAGAGACAGAGCATGAACGGGGGAGGGGCAGAGAGAGAGGGAGACACAGAATCGGAAACGGGCTCCAGGCTCTGAGCCATCAGCCCAGAGCCTGACGCGGGGCTCGAACTCACGGACCTCGAGATCGTGACCTGGCTGAAGTCGGACGCTTAACCGACTGCGCCACCCAGGCGCCCCTAATTTTATATATTTCATAATGTAGTTTTCAAATTAAATGTGTTGGCACATTTAAAAGACTTTAAAAAAGGGTAAAATGTCAAGAATATCAGTTATTTTTATTAAAAATAAGCATCTTTATCAGGCTTCTTAAAATTATATAGGCAAAAACAACTGCAGGTGAGATGAGGTAGATCCATACTGGGAAGCTGATTTTCAAAAAAAAAAAAAAAAACCTTTAGATTGTTGTAGTAGAGTAGGATCAATGAGTTCCATGTGCTACTTAATAAAAAAGCAACTAAGTGGTGCTTGGGTGGCTCAGTTGGTTAAGCCTTCAACTTTGGCTCAGGTCCTGATCTCGTAGTACATGAGTTCAAGCCCCACGTTGGGCTCTGTGCTGATAGCTCAGAGCCTGAAGCCTGCTTTGGATGCTGTCTCTCTCTCTCTCTCTCTCTCTCTCTCTCTCTGCCCCTTCCCTGATCACGTTCTGTCTCTCTCTCTCAAAAATAAATAGATGTTATTTTTTTTAATAAATAAATTAAGCAACTGAGACTTGGCTGCACATTTTTGGTACAAAGCCTTCCTGGGGATTATTAGAAGCAATCTGGCATAAAAAGCTGATATTTTTCTCTTTAGTGGTTTGGCCTTACTTCTCTGTGGAATTAAATAAACCTGTAAACCATCCTGAATGTTCAATGAAATAGTGAAATAGAAATCAAAGTGTTAGTTTTTGTGTTTTGATATTTCATAGCTATGAGTCAATTGATCTCTTCTTTCTTAAAAGCCATTTTCAAAGATAACCTTCGAGAAGTGAAACAGCATATTGAAATATTCAATTCCCATCTTCATATTCTTAAAAACTTAAAAAAAGTGGCAGAACATTCCATTTTATACCTTCAAATGCCCGGGAGGCTTTCCATCTTTTTGTTAAAGATAGGTAGATGTTGGTTCTAAGGCTACATATGTTTGGAAGATGAAATTGATCACAGAGAGGGATTCTGGCTTTTGAGATGCTCTATGTATGTTAAATGTAGTATTTTGGGTGTGTTTGTTTGTTTGTTTTGTTTTTCCTTTTGTTTCACTTTATTGACAGATGACAGATTTTGGTTATGAAGGGTGTGTGTGTGTGTGTGTGTGTGTGTGTGTGTAATGGATGTGATAATCTGAACTGAATAATAGACATGGAAATGGTGTGATTCACTTGAATGCACTGAGAAATTACTTTGGCAAGCAGAATATCATCTTCCATGATGACACTTTGGCTTCTACTTGCATTTATTTCTTTCTTATCTTAAGTGTGTGTTTGAGATGTCTTGGGTATGTTCTTGGGCACAACGGACACAATCAATCACCTTTTTACTTTCTAGAACATGAGACTTTAATTATTTTATGATGTTGCTATGTACCGTTCCTCCCTTTCATGTTACTCCAAAATATAATTCTTCAAAATAAATCTCCTTAGTGATATGTCCCATACTGATGAGTACATGTACACAGAAATTATCACTAAGCAGGGCAATTAAATACATTTGAGTAAAACATCACTTGGTATTGCTTTAACGGTCGAGCAATTGTGATCCCCCTGTGTGGTCTACAGTGCATAGGTATAACTGTAAGAGCAGCTGTGAAAACAGTCTGCCTTCCTTATGTTTAGATACCTATCTGGGATCATGGAATAACAGAGGAAGTAAAAACTGCAGAATGTAATAAAGGTAGAAAATATACATTAGATATGTTTCTTTTTAAGCCCAATAAGAAAACCTAGATTTTTACCCTTCTTGATATTTTTCCCCAAAATATATTTAAAATATAACCTTTTTGAGAAACCATATACATAATACATCATGTTTCAAAACCAAATGTACTCTTTTATGGTCTAATACACAAGTGATACAAGGCTGTAACTTCAGAAAGTGAGGAGATAATTCCACTTTATAAGAACATTATGGGGAACTTTTCTAGATTTGGACCGTAACAGAAAGCACTGTGGAGGCCGTGGCATTTTATTTTAATCAAATACTCTCTCTTTATTGAATCGCCTCACTCTTTTGGCTAAATTAATATATTTGATTTATATTTGAAATATGACAATTATTCAAGTTCACTCAGCAACCTGTGCAGATAGACTTTAGGAGGGATAGGAAAGAAAATCAAATTAACATGTTTACCTATAACAAAAGTTTCATTTTTTTTCATTTGGCTTAAAGAATTGAGAAGATGGCTACTTCTGATTTATCAGTTTGTATTTAGGATATGTATTGGTTGGCAGGGCTGTTTTCTTTTTGTACAAAAACTCTATATTTGCTGAACACAAATTAACATTCTTCAGAAATATTTTCAAGGACCATATTTGAAGAAATGCTACTCTACATCCTCTTCAGAATATTTAATTTGCTAAAACATTTACATATAAACTTACTAAAGACATAAAAGATAAAAATAACTTTAAAGCAAATGTCTGTTTTATGAGTCTAGATCTAAATTAATTCAGATACTTTTGCTTAATAGAAAAAAATTATCAGAAATATGTGGCTTAGGGCTTTGAGCTTTCTTGAACTAATGAGTATTATCTTGATAATTCATATATCAATCTATAACTTATATGTTTTACCTAGAAAATTAGACACAATTTTGGAAATTATAAGAACACTATCATTCACTGAAAAAATACTTGTAAAATAGAGTTATGTTCTTGGGGACTCTACATTAAAATACTAGGAAGTTTTTAGGCAGGTTCTTGGGTTCTGGCATAAGCTGCTCACTAAGTTATGCAAATTAAACCTTGACTAGCTCATGCAGAAGAAAGAAGGGAGAGAAGTCCAGTGTATAATTCCTGGAAGGCAGCTTTGTCAGCAAGATGCACTAAAACACAAATAGCAACAACAAAAACTCTTTAGTTGGGGAAATAGTTTAGAAGAAAAACCAAGTGTCCATAGTAACAGAAGCATAACAAGATCACAAATATGTGATACATAGATTAGACATAATGGCCCCACATCATGAGAATTAGATAAAATGAATTCTGAGAGTTTTGAATATCTTCTGCATCATTTAGATTAGTTTGAACTTTTTCTCTAGCAAAAAATATGCTGGTAACTGAAAATACTGGGTTTGCTTCTTGCTTCCACCATGGGAATCTAAACTTAGATCAATCTTATTAAACTCTCTGATGAATATATCTAACTTAGTTGATTGTATTAGACATTATGTATACATTTATTTCCCATCTACCTGCATACTCTTTAACAAATTCTTTAGGGTTTACAAAGAGACTCTATCCACTTCCATCAAACTATTTAGGGTCAAGTTATTATGAAAACCATAGTTTAAGGATTTAGAAATTATAAGTAAGTGGATTAACTTTATCCTTCATCAATTTGGATAAAGTGTTTTCAACTTCTTTTATTTATTCTTGAAGAATTTTTAAAAACATTTAAAAAAAAATTTTTTTTTAATGTTTTATTTACTTTTGAGACAGGGAGAGACAGAGCATGAACAGGGGAGGGTCAGATAGAGGGAGACACAGAATCTGAAACAGGTTCCAGGCTCTGAGCTGTCAGCATAGAGCCCGACGTGGGGCTGGAACTCACGGACCGCGAGATCATGACCTGAGCGATGTCAGACACTTAACCGACTGAGCCACCCAGGCGCCCCTTTAAAAACATTTTTAACATTTATTTATTATTTTTGAGAGACAGAGACAGAGTTCAAGCAGGAGAGGGGCAGAGAGACACAGACAAGTCTCAGTTGTTTGTTTATTTATTTATTTAAAAAATTAACATTTATTTATTTAACGTTTAGACACAGAATCCGAAGCAGTCTCTAGGCTCTCAGGTGTCAACACAGTGACTGATGGGGAATTCGAACCCACGAACTTTGAGATCATGACCTGAGCGGAAGTCGGACGTTTAACTGACTGAGCCACCCAGGGACCCCTATTCTGGGAAGCATTTTACTCGTTTTATAAGATAATGTTATATAATTAATATAGTTACTATAACTGACATATTATAATTAATATAGTTATAACTATAATTGAGTTAATGATATTTTAATAAGTAATGTAGAATTATATATAGTACAGAATTATGTAGAGTGAAGGAGGCAAACCTTTCTTTCTAAATTTCTCAAGTAGGGGTGAAAGTTCCCGTGATTATATTGCCCATGTGAAATTAGTGGTGTGGACTGGGTGGGCACATGGGAATGGATGTGCTGCAGTCAACAGTTGCTAAGTAGAAATGAGGGTTTGCTTTTGCCACATGCTTTGATTTTTAAGGAGGCTAGAAATACAACTTTTTAAAGGAAATACTCTGATTTTTTTATATTAGAAGAATCTAAATATTTGAAAACACTGAGTCCAACAAAACTCAAGTGACATCATCTAGTTTCTTGCTTCTATTAAAAAAAATTATCATCAATAACAATCAACCTGTGAGAGTGTAGCTGGAGGTTTGAATTCTCTAATGTAAACCTGAAAAACAATCTCTAAATAAGCGGACTTTTGAACAGTGAACTTCACTTCCTGCAAGGAGCTTTCGTAGGTCTCAATTCCCTCCCCCAACCCCCCCCCCAGCAGGATTTAATATGGTCTTTCTCAAATTGCCCATAACATTTTTATGTTTCTAGTAGAGATATGTAATAATACTATTTTAAAATAAAAAAAAATAGGATATGAGGTATAAAACGTACAAATATAGTGATGGGGTAACTAACACAAAAGTATGGCATATATTCTATTTTAGAAAAATCTTGGAACTATGACTTTCATGATAGAATATATATATCACAATTTTATTATATTAGAAAATTATATAGCTGTACACATACTGTATTGTAACATTTTAGGGGAAAAAGGAGTACAATTTCCACATTGTCTGTGGCCAGACTTTGAATGTTGAGTATGTGTAGATTCAAATTAAATGTATCACTAAGGTTTTATTCTGATTTTCCATATCTTATCTGCTCGGGAGTAGTGATTCTTGGCACTTATATGTTGAGAAAACTATCCATGCTTGTTTATTCTTTGGCTCCTTAAAATATATAAAGGTAGTATTATTAAAGCAGGGTTGATACATAACATGCACAAAAGTAACATGGAAAGAATGAGGCATAGTAAAGGGTATTGCATTCAGACTTAGGAAGTGGTTGCCTAGTGAATGAAAATCAGTGAAGGATTACTTTTATGTTTCTTCATATGTGGAGAATCTATTCCAACCCAAACCTGAACTACAGAGACCTTTGGATCCAAATCTGATTGAGTAAGGTGTTCCTATGAGCTTTGCCAAGGGTTGCTGTTGCTGTTACCAAATATCCTCAAGTTTCCCGTCACTATTCAAAGAAACTGTTCTTTTGTTTCTGTCCTAAATTCCAACAGTGCACATTTTTAGAAATGATTTTGTCATGACTAGGACTTTTTTATTTGCTGTAGAGCTGTAGATACATTTACATATATAGACACACACACAAACACATGCACACATACACACATGTGTGCACTAATGCTTTGAACAAGAATTTTTTAAAAAGAATAACACATTGAATTTGTCAAAATTTCAAAATGAGGATAATTATGGAAAATACCAAATATACAAACATGTTTCATTGAATTTGCCAAATTCTTAAATCCTATTTTCTTTCTACAGATAGTAAATTAAAAAATAATATATCAGAAATCTTAGAAATAATTATAAAAATATATTTCCTACATTATGATTCTAAACCATTGTCTATACTTACAAAAAAATTTCTTATGACCTTAAAATTGTCATCAGTGTATTTCCTCAAACAACAATGTAACGCACATCCATATCCACAAATACATGATCTTATATATGCAAAAATAAAAAATAGCACTTAAAATTCAAACCTGCTTAGATATTTTTTCACTATACATGGTTTTACATAGATCTTTGAATTGTTATGACAGTGATAAACTGTGAACACCTGGCATGCTATCAGTGATAATGACAGAAGCCTACATAAATTTGATATATGTTCCTTCTAAATAGGAAAAGTAATTAGACTTTATGGAAGCCATAATCCAAAGGATGTATACTTGGTCTTTTTAGAGTCCTTAGAATGGTTTTACTCCTGAAATAAAACTCTGACTCAGATTTAACTAATAGAATAACTTCTATATATGTTTTAATATTGTGATGCTCCCAAAATATTCACTTTTTAAAATCAAAGTTTCTGAAAGAAAAACAGTAAAGATATCAAAAAACACTGAAAAATAAAGACACACTTCAGATGAGTAATAATTAACCATTCAAGTTAACTTTTAATTAAATGAATTATTTCTATATCCATAGAAGATTTTGACTTCCAATAATGCCATTCTAATAAAACATTGATAATTATCTATTTCTGTCTCTGTAAAATAATATTCAAAATTATTTCAACATCTCTCTGTGATAGTCTAAAATATTGTCATTTATTTGAGTTAATATTTATTCCAGTTCAGAATATCTTGAAGAGTGGAGTTTTCCTGACTGGCTGGAAAAAAAAAAATACTCTTTTCCATTAGGTGTTTAGACAATGCTATTTATTAGAGCCTTTCTCATTAATATTGCTTCTGGGAACCTGCTAGATATGTAAGATACAAAAACCCTGAACACATTCATAGATTCATAACACATTGGTGTTGGAAGGTATTTATATATACCTAACTTGTCTAGGTTTAAATTGCACTGAAGAGAAACTGAGGATAGGCAGAAATGTGATAATCATCATCAGGGTCAAATTTCTTCCTTGACTTTCCAAGTGGACTTCTCCCATAGAGGATCTTTAAAGTCATTTAGGTGGTTACCCAAGCAACAACTAACAACGGTCACACTCTTGATCAATTCACTATGGTAGAATTAGTTTTAAAGTGGTCACCTGTACACTTAAATTAATCAAATTGAATTTCATGCTAACTGAAATTGAGAATCAAATCTAGACAGACTTCATGAAATGAGTTTTAATTTTAATTTATAAAATTCTATATTAGCTGAGCAAATAAATGGAAGAAAATCAGTAGCTGTCATTTAATCTATTAAAGTGAGTGGAGCCACATTTTTATTGTTGTCATGATTATATAGATAAACATTTAGGAAAATATATTTCAACATGGTTTCAGAAGACAGTCCTAACACTAGGTATTTATAATTTTTTTTAATGTTTATTTATTTTTGAGACAGAGAGAGACAGAGCATGAGGAGGGAAGGGGCAGAGAGAGAGGGAGACACAGAATGTGAAGCAGGCTCCAGGCTCTGAGCTGTCAGCACAGAGCCTGACGCGGGGCTCGAACTCACGAACTGTGAGATCATGACCTGAGCTGAAGTCAGACTCTTAACTGACTGAGCCACCCAGGCGCCCCAACATTAGGTATTTATAAACACATCAGTCAAATCTGCAAAACTTGTTAGCAAATACCAACTCTGTTAGCAAATGTTTCTCAAGTCAGTGCAATATTATTGGTCTGAAAAGCCACACAGAGTATTACTAAAGACTTACAAGGGCATTTCCTCCAACCAGTGTTCAAATGTATGTTAACCATAGCAGTAGAAAAAGGTGAGAATAACGAAACCCTGTTAAATATTGTGTTTTTCATGTTTGTGCACTGGTAACATAATGACAGCTGAACTACAAATGTCTTCATTTTTGGTAATACTCTTGGTTGAGACCAAGCATGGAAATTTTCATCCTAAAAGGGCTATCTTTATCAAAGCTATAACAGGTATGAATAGTCTTAATCAGACATGTCCTCCTTTCTTAAATTCTGGTACTGTATCAAATTTGTTTTAAAAATTCAGCATGGAAAACTAGCTTTGTCTTGAGTTAATTTCTGTAATCAAAAACAATGCCAAAAAAAACAGTGATAACATGTTTTCATACCCCAACACATTTGGTTTGGAATAAATATAAGCATAGGCTTTCAATCATAGATGCTAAAAATCATTTATTTATATATGAATATATAAGCAGTAGATAGATACATCAGTAGTATGTAGCAAGGCAGACCAAAAGAAAGGCAGAAAAGGAGGAAGGAAGGAAAGAGATAGAAAAATATAATTATGTAGAACTTAATGAAAACTTATACAAAATATACACAAATTGTTCTTTATAATATAAAAAGTATTTCTACTGCTGAATTTGCATATTAAAACTATAAAACAAAACACAAAATTTAAAGACTGTGATTTTTAACACATTATTTTAACACAGCATGCATTGAAATATAGTGAAACAAGAATATATGGAAATGCATGCAGCCTGAAAGGATTATGTATTTAAGGAAATCTTGGAGCTATGGCTTTCATAATAGAATATATATCACAATTTTATCACATTAGAAAAATATGTGTTATATACTGGAATATATACATACATGTATGGGAATACATATGTTATTCACTACAAAAGATCTTTGATTTAAAATTTATGGTCAGGGGCGCCTGGGTGGCTCAGTCGGTTGAGTGTCCGACTTCAGCTCAGGTCATGATCTCATGGTTCGTGAGTTCGAGCCCCGCGTCAGGCTCAGGGCTGATGGCTCAGAGCCTGCAGCCTGCTTCTGATTCTGTGTCTCCCTCTCTCTCTCTGCCGCTCCCCCATTCATGCTCTGTCTCTCTCTGTCTCAAAAATAAATAAATATTAAAATAAAATAAAATAAAATAAAATTTATGGACAGACTGTAATTGCTGGGTATGAAGAGTGGGTTAGTCAATGATTATGTGAATATGATTAATGATATGTGAAACATCAGTCTCTACTACTGTCTTGTTTATCCTCTACTTTCTCATCCACTTGTGCATATCTGGCAATTCTTCAAGGTTATCTCTTTCCCACATCTATTAGAATAAGTATATTCAAAATAACTCATAGGTTAACATGTTGAGTACATTCTTATGTGTAGTATAATATTTTAATCATAAAATGATATCTAGACAAATAATGCAGAATAAGATCATTAACAATAATAATAGCTAAAACAACAGCAGAATCAAAAGGTCTAATATTTTTAATGTTTATTTATTTATTTTGAAAGAGAGTGAGAGTGTGCATGTGTACACAGTGGAGAGGGGCAGAGAGAGAGAGAGAGAGAGAGAGAGAATCCCAAGCAGGGGATCCATGTGGAGTCCAATGTGGGGCTTGATCTCAAGAACCGTGAGATCATGACCTAAGCCAAAATCAAGAGTCAGACACTTAACTGACTTAACCACGCAGGAATCCCAAAAGTCCTAATTTTTATGTCTATATATGACCTTCTGTACATTTTCAAGTTTCTGTGTCTTCATTTATAAAGCTAGGAATAAAACTATCTGTACAACTACCACACTTATTGCTGTAAAAATAAAATGAGTTAATATAAAGAAATAGTGAAGTAGTGTGCCCTGTAGAATTCAGAACAGCATATAAATGTCAGATATTGTAGTTCATGATGTAGTTGAGAAGCACCTGGGCAGAATAAAGGCAATCTTAAACTGGTATTTTTCAGAGGCAGATGGCTACAAACTTGGGCAGAGAGGAATTGAGGGCAGCAGGAAGATAATAAGCAGGAGTAGAAAAAAAGCTTTCTGTGTTCTGTTCCTGCAGAACTGTCCTGAATTGCCCTGGGGCAATTATCACCTGTCTCTTAGGCATAGAAATCAGTGATCATTATCAGGCTTCCAGGCCAATGTCCACATGCTGCTAGACCATTGTTACCATGATTATAGCAGAAAATTATGCCCTGCTGGGGGAGTTGGTGAAAATAGGCAATATAAGTCATATGTAAGTGTTTCCTTTTCTACTCTATTTTAGAATGTGCTGTTGTTTCTCCTGAGGGTTTGAAGTAGACCCCTGAGCAGTAGGGTTGTCTGGTGGATAGTGGCAGCAAAGATGGGTAATTCAGGGTCTAAGGGATATAAAGCCTCTCTGCCTATGTTGCATTGCCTCTGGGTTGTTTAAAGTCACTGTGCCCAGACAGATTAGGGCCTTTCTTCTCTACTGCATGACTCTTACTAAAGCAAGTACCTGACATCCCTGAAAAAGATGAGTTTATAGTGAAAATATTTTTCACCATATAACTGCTATAAATAAAGGACAAGAAAAAGAATATCCTTTGAAGTAGTATTATTGAAATAGTCTACTCATGCATTTAAACTAATCATGGTAAACTATTTCAAGTTGAAATTATTGGAAATATTTGTAATTAATATATCACCATGTGTATGGTAGATTCCAAATGGATCAGATATGTATGTATGTATTATGAAAGATAATACAATAAAATGGTGTTCAACATGAAATTGTGTTCAGACCCATTGGCAATGAGAGGAATGTAAATTTAAATAAAGGCTTTCACTTTATACTGTTTGTCAAAAATTAGAAAGTTGGCTAATACCAATATTGGTGAGGATGTGGGATAATAGAAACTCACATATGGCCAATGAGAGTATATTCTGCCTTGAGTAATTCTGGACAAAACCATAGCACTAATATCTCAAATTATGGATATACTCCATGCCTAGCCCAGATATCCCATCCCGTAAGTGAAATTTTCACAGATGTTTATAAAGTGGTCAAGGTTGCATACTGAAGAAATGCTTGTGAGGATGAAGAGTTAGGGGGAAGTTTGAGTGTTCATAATCGGGAAAATGAGTACGTAAGATGTACCAAATTCAAATTGTGAAATACTACGTATATAGCAGTTAAGAGCAGAACATCAGATGTACACATGGCTGGATCTGAAAAACAGAGTACTGAATAGAAAAATAAAGGAGAGATAATTATTATACTGCCACCAATGTAAATTAAGATATATATTCAAGAGCAATGCAAGTTTGTCAAGAATGTGTACAAGCAAAACCAAACACATTTATGATGCAAGAGAAAGAAAAAAAAGAACCTAAACAAGATAACAACAAATAAATCAGTATTTGTTGTTGCTAAGAGTAAGATATTATTTAGGCTTGGAATAGATATGTGATATGATCTTGTCCAAAATTCTCCATTTTCTGTTTAAGATTTTTTTCTCACATGACTATAAGTGACTTATTATATGGGAGTGAAGCAGCAACACATACCCAGATTTACTGGCACTTAATCTCATATAGTCTCTTGATCATACAACTAGCTCCTTCTTCCCTCCCATTTTCTGTAAGGAAATTCCTACCTTGTTTCTATACATATACTGTGCCTTTAAAATTTTAGATTTATTTTGCTTGAAAAAAGCTTTGCTAAATGAGAATAGGATCTTCCTATGCACCTAACGAAAGTGAAATGTTTAGAAGATTGGCTTATCTAGCTATTCATATTTTGCTTCTGTTTTCTTAAAGTGCATTCCAATCTGAGCTTATATTGAGCATTTTATCTTAGGAAGTCGAGACAAAATTTTGTGAGTAAAGATTTCTTAAGATTTCAATTTTATGTATGAGTGCATGTATATGTGTGTACACAAATATTAGTTTAGCTAAAATACCATAATTTTACCCAATAAAACTAGGAAAGTGAAAAGTGCAGAAAAAATAAGCTCAAATAAAAATCAATATTATATGCTATTAATAGTAAATATGTCAATACATAATATAAAATATAGGCATGACATATCTATTGGAAGAGGTGTACTAGATGGCAAAAACCTAAAGTAATAAAAATGTTGAAATTGTAGAGAAATTAACGTTCAAAATGTGCAAACTGTTTCCAATATGGATTATGATTCAGACCATTTCAGAGCATGTCTTTGTAAGAAGGTGAAAGTTCAGGAAGGAATTTAATATGAAACTGATTGTGGTTAGAAAGCCAGGAGCTGACCTTATTTGTCTTAAAAAAACGAAAGCAAAGGGACCTCAAATTTTACCTCTTATCCAAAACCCAACACCTAAAGCAACATTTTGACTTCTTTAAACTTGCCTGGGGACATAAACTCAGAACTTATTTGCAAAATGGCTTTGTAATTGCAATTTTAATATCACTTTCTAAGCAGATTTACTCTCCTTGGGTGTCCAAAGAGTGCCACAGACACTTTTAGGCTATAAGTTTCCTGCTTCTGGGGTCCCAGAACAAAGTGGGAGGGCTTCAGACCACAGAAAGTAAACTCAATTTTCTCATTTTGAAAAAGCAGAATTGCACATTTTAGCGAATAGGAGATGTTTCTGGATTCCTTGATGTTGAGAAGAACTTTATCCCTAGTCTGTCTCATTACCCTAAGTTAGGTCCCATAGAAAACTCCATTAACACTTCTATATTACCTCTGTCTACACATTAATATACAAATAGCAGCCCGAAGGTCCAAAATCCCCCATAGCTGAGTCTAGGGCAAGGTTCCAGAGTTTTGTCAACTACAAATTCTGATGAGTTCTTGAGTCTGCTATTGGGCAAGCAGTATTTCATTTTATTTTTTAATTTAAAAACTCACTATTGTAGAACTATTTAGAGCACACAAACTCACTTAACCTTTGTAATCTCTCATCTGAGACAGAGCAGTCTTCTTCTTCTTCTTCTTTTTTTTCTTTTTCTTTTTTTTTTTTTTTTTTTTTTTTGCTAGCTTTTCAGTGGGGAAACAAACCAAAACCAAAACCAAAAACAACAACAACAAAAAAACCCCAGTATTTTTCTTCATCTCAGTCCATTTCCTGGTATTGGCTGTATCCAAAAAAGACAGAGTGGAGCCACCACAGAAAAGGCTTTTGTACTGTAATTCCAACCCAGGCACAAACTAAAGCCTACTGGAAACCTCATGGGAAAAAGCATTCTGTGAGGTTTCCATTCTCAAGAACCTTAGTCCATCATTTGAGTCAGCAGGTGATTCAAGACCTTCCATTACTGATTATAGTTTCATTATTATTTTTAAAAGAGGTCCATCCTTACATCCTTGAACATACTGTTATGACAAATTTGTTTCCCAAAAGATATTGCTCCAAATTTAACCATTTCTGAAAGCACAGAATTCTCTTTAATTTTCTTAAGTGTCCTACAACCACAAAATCTCTAAAAACACCATAATCTATTATGTAACCTATTGTTACATCTCAAAGTTTGGTGAAGCCTTTGTAATAATGGGGGAAAATGTTGAATTCACATTTTAGTTTTATATACTTTTTTTTTTTTAGTATATGGAAGCAGAGAATTATAGACCTTGTGGAAGCTCAGGATAAAGATAGAAAGACTGCCAGGTTGTGTGGTTAAAGCAGGCAGACTGAATGCTCACTCATGATACAGGGATCCTGCCATGGGCAAATTTACTGCCCAACCCTTTTGTGTTCTCCAAAGCCCTTGATTTGACCTGTACTCTTCCTTTGCCGCGTCTTTCACCCTCTGATATTCTTTCCTTTTAACACGTCTACAGAGCCAGGCAGCATTTCCCAATTTTTATTCTTACCTGGTATCTCTGCACACACACAAAAATACAATCACCTTTTCGTGTTTTAAAGATTTTTAAATTTTCTATAATCAGGTAGGACTAAGTAAAATAATGATATTTGAAGCAGTTCCATTATGTGACATAAGTAAAACCATGGGCTAATATTGTTCATACTTTGTCAGTTGTACCATGCCAGTCCCATTATCTTTCTTCCTTTCTTGACCCAACCTGGAGATTCAATCTAAGCAAAACATTTCTAGATGTAGCCTAGCCCAGTTAAATGCCAGACCAACCTCCTCTAACCCAAATATGTTTGTTTGTTTGTTTGTTTGTTTGTTTTTTCTGGATTTTCATCTGCATATTCTCTATTGGGTCATTTCTATCAGCATTTTGAAATGACTACCTTTCATTCTTCAGAAACTCTTTCTAATTGTATCTTTCCTGTTACCACCACATTTAACTCATAAACTTCTCTGCTTAAGCTACTTGCTTTTGCTTTCTTACTTATTAAAACACCAGTGAAGTCCAACATTACTGAATCCAATGTGGAACTTTTCATTCTCTGTTTACTCTAAACTTTCACAAGTATTTGAAAAGTTCTCTGCCCCTCTCTTTGGGAAGACTGTTTTATTGCCTCATATGACACCATTTTTCTTAGTTTTTCTTCTATATTTTTAATTTGTTTTCATTTTCCTCTTTCATTTTTCTCCCTTTTTCCATCCTTTAAAATTTTTGGATATTTGCAGGTCTTTACTCTTTACACACCCTAATTCAAAACAAACATATCAATTCCCATGTCTTAAAAATGTAATCTACTTCTGAAAACTTTCCAGTTATTATCCGCCCCCCTCTGATTTTTTCCTGATCTCCACTCTTATGTCTAAATGGTAACTTGACATACCAATTTTGATGACTAACAGACATTTCAAAATTCAGATGCCCCAATGGCACTCTTGTTCTTCCCCTTCTGACCTAGTATTCCTCTAGACTTCCCCATTTCAGTAATTGACATCTATGTTGTGAACCAGGAACCTGGAAATGTCACTTCCTATTGCCTATCTTCTACTCCATTATTCATTTCCAACTGTTGTTGAATTATTTTCCAGAACATGTATCAAATCCTCTCATTGTTTTCCATTTTTGCTGCTTTCCCCCCAGTTCACATCATTGTCCTCTCTCCTCTGAGCTATTGTGCGAGCCTCCAAATGTCCTTGTCATGACTGTCCTTGCCTCCATCTAATGAACTCCTTACCCACCAACTAGAATGATCTTGGTTAAAGGCATAAAAGGTCATGTTAGCCCTAGCTTAAAATTATTCAACTACTTCTTATTTAATTTGAATTAAAATCCCAAATACCTCCCACTAGCTAATTATTTGTGCATGATCCAGCCATTATTTAATCCTCAGTGCTCATTTGTAGTCTCTGTCTATGCTTTCCCTGCATCAACCTGATGTTTTTTTTCAGTCCTTACATAATTCAAGTGTTTTTATTCCTGAGAACCTTAGTACCTTCTGCATTGGATAATCACCCTGACTCTTCACCTTTAAACCCTATTGTTACGTAGTCCATGACTCAAGATTTTCCTGACTCCATAATTTAATCTAGACGGCTTTGGCTATTACTTTTTATATTACCCAGTTGTTACCATCAGAGGAAGTAACAGAGCTATCATTAAAATGGTTTCTTTTCTTGGATTCTTTATTGCCTGTCTTACATACTGTGTTATATGCTTTATTAGGCCAGCGACCATGCCCGTATTTTTCAATGGTATTCTCTGTAAAACACCTATGTGTTTCAGAATTATTGTCCAATTTTATTTTGGTCTGTGATAGATTTTACTGCCACTTTAGCCTACTTCAATACTTTCCTAGCCTTACTAATTAAAAATTAAGCACATCCCCCCTCTCTTCCTGCTATTCTCATCCCTCTTATCCTTGAAATATGATGCTCAGTCTTGGTAATGCTTTTGGTGGCTGCAACTCCAAAATTTCTGTTGCATGGGCGTAGCTTTTGTGTATGTCTAATTTTAACCAGATCCTTTTGTTTTAGACAGTAATGGCCAAAACAAGCGGCAAAGATTCATGCAGCATTCCTAGTCACTGATACCATCTGGAGAGTCCTAAGGGAAAAGAAAATGAGAACCAGAGAGTTGGCATGTGCTGGAAGTTGCCTCCTGACACAGAGGCAGATGCCAGCATCTGTCCAGAGGTCAAGTGACCACACAGTCATCATGTCATGGGATGCATTTTCTTCTTTATGAGCATACCCTTCCCAAAAAGAATAAAATAAAACAAAAACAACAACCAAAAACCAAACCTGAAAATCTCAGTTAGCAAGTAGAAGAGAGATGATTGGATTTCAAGAATTAAATGCCATATTGACAGTACTGTAGGTAACTCTTATTGAGTGGGGATAATGAAGTAGGGCTATTTCTGGTCCAGAGTTTAGTCTCCTATGTAGGACCCATGTTGCTTCTGTAGAGATGGAGTGTCTAGTGTCTTCTTATTAACCTACATGAATTTTTTTTTTGGCTTATCCACTTATTCTAAGTAGAATTCTAGTTCTGAGCTTTTATCATAGAACACAATAGGTTCCTTAGTATGTCCCAAAGTTGATATATTTTTGATGAACTTGATATATTTTTAATAAAGAACAAAGTATCTGTCTGGTGCTCTAATATTATCTAAACAGAACCTCTGTGTCTTCCTGTGTTATCCAAGATGCCTTTTGTTAGACACTGTGGTAGATGATAAGTGAGGTGTTTGTAGCTATTTTAGTGAGAACAGATCACTTCTGCTAGTATAAGGCATGTATTTCTAACTATTTGAATGCAAACTATCATATTTCTGTGACACAGAATTAAAAAAACAACATACACACAGTGGCAGTAACTTGGGAAAATTCAGTCACTTCATTAACGATATAATATAGATTACATAAATATTATAATAATTTGCTATGTGCAGTTTTTGAAGTGATTATAAAAAGCACCAAAAATCCAAACTCATAAATATCATTAATATTTCTAGGGATGCCTGGGTGTCTCAATCGGTTAAGCGTCAGACTCTTGATAGCGGCTCAGGTCATGATCTCATGGTCATGAGATGGAGCCCTGTGTCGGTCTCCTCCCTGAAAGTGGAGCTGCTTGGGTCTCTCTCTCTCTCTCTCTCTCTCTCCCCCTCTCTCTCTGCTTTTTCCCTGCTTGCACGTGTGCTCCATTTCTCTAAGTAAATACATAAACATTTAAAAATATATTTCTACCAACAGCTCGAGCTATGCTCCTTTTACTTTTTTAAAACTAATGTCTATGTCGAATGTGGGCTCGAACTCAAGACCCCTGAGATCAAGAATTGCATACTGAGCCAGCCTGGCACCCCTCAACCTATCCTTTAAATAACAGTATACTTGGCAGGAGGATTGAAAGTGTTATTGCTCATGATACTGTTTTAATGCAAACGAGAAACCAAATACATCTATGCACTATAAGTACATATGGGTCCCTTCCTCACTTTCTTCAAGACCTTCTGTAATTTAGTTATCATTGATAATTTCCTTATAAATCATATTCAAATTACTGCATACATAGTCTGGTACACTCTATGCCCATTGCATTGTTTCCCTTTGCATATCACATAACACCACACTGTTTGACATAGTTATATGTTTTTATGTCTGTTTATCCACTATTAGGATGTGAGCTTTGTGAGGATAGGGCATTTATTTTGTCCTGTATTATATCCCTTAATGTAAAACAGTGGCTGAGATTTGAATAGATATTTCACTAAAGAAGGTAAATGAATGGGCAATAAGCACATGAACAGATGCTCAACATTTGGGAATTGCATTTCAAAATTAATCATTAGGGAAATGCCTTTCAAAATCACAAAGTACCACTTCACGCTAAGTAGCGTGGCTATAATCATGATGACGTAAAAAGCAAAAAGCGTTGGTGGGGATGCAGCAAAATTGGAATTCTCATACATTTCTGGTGGGAATGTAAAATGGTACATTGATTTTGGAAAACTGTTTGACAGTTTCTTGAAAAAGTAAAATTTACCATATGACCCAGCAATTTCATTCCTAGGTATATACGTAAGTGAAATGAAACCATATGTCCACATAAGGACATGTATATTAATGTTCATAGCATCATCATTCATAAGAGCCTGATGTTGGAACCAACCCAAATGTCAATCAGGTAGTAAAAATATAAACAAAATGGGCTATGTCCATAAAGTGGAATACGACTTAGCAATAGAAAAGAGTGCATTACCGGTACATATTACCACATTGATGAGCCTGGTAAAACTGCTAAGTTAAAGAAGCCAAGTGTAAAAGATCCCACATGTGCAATTTCACTTATATAAAATGTTCAAAAAAGACATACTGAGTTGAAAAGAAGTTGCCTAGGTCTGGGGGTGGACTGCAGATGGGCAGAAGAGATGTTTCAGGAGATGAAAACATTAAAAAACTGGACTGTGATAATTTTTGCCCAACTCTGTAAATTCATTAGAAATAATTTCATTTTACACTTAAAACAGGTGAATTTTAGGGAATGTGAATTAGACTTCAATAAAGCTGCTTTAAAAAGGGACTGATACAAGGGGAAGAAAGACTTCAATATTTGTTTAATCAAAGACTAATTAGATTCTAAATCAATAACATTATAACCTTAGAAGCAAGAACATATGAGATTATTTGACTGATGAAATGTGTGTGACTACATATATGAATGTATACAAACAAAAATGAACTCACTTTATATACACACTGTATGTAATATAGGTGTGCATGTATGTATATGTGTGTGCGTGTGTGTGTGTTGCATGTATATATATATATAGTATATATATATACTATATATATATACACACTATATATATATATATATATATATATATATATACACACATACATATACACATATATACATACATATGCATTTCCACAATCTCAGGAAACATCTTACAATGTAAGAAGCATTAGAACCTAAAATATACAAGTGATGTTTTAGATGTGGTTGTAAATTAGGAAGAAACAAATAAAAGTCCCATTACCATAGTGGATTCTAGAAAGAAGAGTTTTGCCTATGCACTGTCCTCAAGTACAGTCATTATGGTTTAAAGGATCAAGATTTAATGAGGAGGGCCTTCTGTAGTCTTAGTGAAGTAGATGGACCAGAAGGCTGCTCAGATTTGATGGTCTGCTGAAGATACAAGCACAAGAGGCTTCTGCAGAACCTCACTACTCTATATCCTAGTGTCTGGTGCTCTCTTCATCTTAAAGGTAGCCAGGAACACTCAAAGTAATGATTTCTAATAATGTTGGAAAACAACATCTGGGTATAGAATTCGGAAGCTTTTCATGCAGCAGAAAGGCAAAACAATAGCAAACTGAAATTATGATAGATGCTTTCTATAAAGTGGACATCTATGCAAAAAGTTCAGTATGAATTTTAAAATAGTCTCTCAGTTTTAAAATTTTTTTTTCAACGTTTTTTATTTATTTTTGGGACAGAGAGAGACAGAGCATGAACGGGGGAGGGGCAGAGAGAGAGAGGGAGATACAGAATGGGAAGCAGGCTCCAGGCTCTGGGCCATCAGCCCAGAGCCTGACGCGGGGCTCGAACTCACGGACCGCGAGATCGTGACCTGGCCGAAGTCGGACGCTTAACCGACTGCGCCACCCAGGCGCCCCATAGTCTCTCAGTTTTAAAAGTCATTTTCAATAATGGAAACTTGCGTTGTGAATTAAGTTTTGGCATGAAATTCTTTTTAATTTCTTGTCTTTTGCTTTCTTTCTTTCTTTCTTTCTTTCTTTCTTTCTTTCTTTCTTTCTTTCTTTCTTTCCTTTCTTTCGTCATTACATCCCTTCATTGAAAAGGTTAAGTTTGGTTTTTTCATTTCCGAAATTGTTCCAGGTCTCATCATTTCCTCCATGAGAGGAAACAATTGGACTCGGTGGCCTTGATTCAGCTTATAAATATTAGCCATTGCTTTTTCTCTGAGTACCTCACAGTCAGTTAACAGTCCCTGCTTTGAACAGATTTATGAAACCAAAAAGCTGGGTTGTGAAGAGAAACAGTGCTCTGAAAACAAATGTCAGGTTCCTGTCCTTGGCTGCCTCTGTGTGAGACCATAGCAACTGAAATAATTTTTCATTTTCTACTGTAATATATAATTAAAAATAAAACATTACTCAGAGAAAAGTAAGTGAACATAAATTCATTTAATTTATTTTTAGAAAGAGGTAGAATGGTTGACATAGAGGAAATCACTTTCATGTTATCTGGACATTTAGGCTTTGGTAGTGGACTGATTTCCCTAGTTACACCCGCTGAAACGAAACCTGGAGTATTTGCCATGTGTGAGCAGAACTATGTCAGTAGTAATGAACTGGTCAAGGATATTAAAATAGCCTTCTTTTCTCAAGCTGATCCAAAGACTATCTGCCAAAATTTATTAATTGGATATTTGTTCCCCAAAGTATTTACGTATCTGCCAAAAGTGCTTTTGAAATTTTTGGCACGAGTTACTCTGCATAAAAAGAAATATGAGCTGTAAAATAATAAAATAAACTTGAAAATAGCAGCTAAGTGTGTTTGATTTCTTTATGAACAGCCAATACCTCTATTATTTAAAGTAATTTGAATCCTTTAAAAATGATATGTATGGAGTACAGAGGATAAAACAACCACAGGAAACCTATCACAACAATATCCCTTATGTTCAAGATTTGCTATACGAAGGGTCCATTTGTTATTCATCGGAGAGAGTTTATAGATGTATGAAATGGAGTTCATTATTAGGTGATTTTATTCTTCAGAAATCACATGGCATGAAAGAAAAGCATCAGAGAAATGTGCTAATATACACGGATAAATGAACTCTTCAGAGATGAGTATAAAAAGAACATGTATTACAGTATTTCTTAAAATTACAGAGTACTTAGAGAAAATTCTTATAGAAACATATGTAAGGAAAATAGTTTTGGCTAGTATTCAAAATGGTAATAGTTCTGAGTATATATCTACCTGTACTTCTCCCACCTCATTGTTATTCATTCCTGTATAATAAAAACTTACAATATAATATAAGGTTTTCCTTATTCCAGACTTATCTGAGTTATTTTTCACCTACTGAATTTAAAACGTGGGAGCAAGTTGACTTAAATTTTCAAACTACTCAATGCAGCATGACTTCTTGCTCTTCACTCTTCTTCAGTGAGGAGGGCCTATCTTGAGTTCAAGTTTTTATAATCCCTGATGGCTAGACGTTGAAATGCCAAAGAAGATGATGTGATTTCATAAGTTGAGAAAGAACTTCAGCTCATAACATGATTACTAAATTTCAGTTTGAGGACAGGTGTTAATCTATGATGATTCTTTTTATCCACTGTATGACAAATATGGAAAATAATAATGTAGTGATTTTTAGGTAAATTTTCAAGACTAACTTTTAGTGTATATACACACACACATGCATGGGTACACACACACATCAATGTGACAATGGTTAGAAATCTCCCTTTTTAAAATTTTATTTATTCATGTCCAGTATGGAGCCTGACATGGGGCTCAGTCTCACAACTGTGAGAACATGACCTGAGCCGAAAACAAGAGTTGGACACTTAACTGACTGAATTACCCAAGTAGCCCTAAAAAAACTCCTTTTTAATGAAATAATGTTATCTGTTAAGTATTTACTTAATTCAACTGATTAAATGATTGATTGAAAGATTTTAACATACATCCTGATCTGACAAAATTAAAAGAGTCTGAAGATGGAAATTCCTTGAGTGATCCAAGAAATCTCAAATTTAAAAATCAAAGTATTAGATTAACCTTAAGCACAATTGAAAAATTGAAGTTTGTACACTCCCTGTGGTACACCATATTTACAACCGTTCAGGTACATGCTACTGTCATACTGTCTGCATGACTTTGACTCCAACCTTTGATTTCAAATACGGTGGATTTCAAAGGGAGCACATTTTAATTAAGCGTGCTGTAGTATAAATTTTATTCACTTTTTTTTCTCTCAGGTTTCCTGTAAGTAAAAATTAAAAGTAAAGTTAAGATATTTTGCATCCATTAAAAGACTTCTGGGCATAAACTGATGTGTGTGTGTGTGTGTGTGTGTGTGTGTGTGTGTGTGTGTGTGTTTAATGTAATGTACTTATTTTGAGAGAGAGAAAGAGAGCACAGTGGGGGCAGGGGCAGAGAGAGAATACCAAGCAGGTTCTGCACTGTCAGTGGGGAGCATGAGATGGGGCTCCATCTAATGCACCCTGAGATCATGACCTGAACAGAAATCAAGAGTCAGACACTTAACTGACTGAGCCACCCAGACGCCCCATTAATGTGTTTCTTGTAAGCAGTATATCAATGATTATCACTGTCTAAAACCCCTGGGCATGTTCCTATACAGGATGGTGATCTCTCCCAAGAGGAATCAGTGGAAGGAAAATTGTGGCACGGGCTATTCTTCCATCTGATATCTAATCCCTTGATTCATTTTAAATTATTCTCCCTTCTAATATTTAACCTCTTTATTTAGCAAAATAATTTGCATTTGGCTCTATAGCTTCATCAAATATTAATCAAGGTTTCATTTAATTAAAATAAATAATTGTACAGTAAAATAATTTCTTTTTTTATGTGCTTTATGAAAGTTCACATAGCTCTACGTTCTTAGCTTTGCTTCTTTATCTTCAACTCTGAATCACTCCTAAATAATTTTCTACCATTTTAACTTTCCCCACCTTTTGGGTCATCTTTCACCCTACTCACATGGATGGAGATCTCTGGAGGATTCCTACTCTTCTCAGTAATGTATTTTACCAATCTTGGGTGGTTCAGTCTGGAATAACAGTCATCTGCAGCCTGTACAATCCCAAACCTCTCACACCAACTATTTCCTGCATACATTTTATTTTGTAATGTGTAGGATTTGCCTACACAGCAGAAAATGAAGCAAACAAGAATCCACAACCAAAATTCTATTTTGAAAAAAATTATAAAAATAATTGAGTGCAGAAGTTCTTAATATGAATTTTATGAGAATAATTTTATTAGGAACAGCATAATCTAAGTGTTTGGAAGACAAACATTGTCATGTGTCTTAATTTCTGAAATTTCAGTTATGATGACACATCAAATGGTTTGCGGCTATTACAGAGCCATTATATTTTATAATTTCCACATCTTGACTATGAGAAAATAGTGTTTGTCTTTACCCAGGACCAAGTAAATTTTTTTAGAAAAATATTGTCCTTTCACTAAAATATGGTAGCAGAGGTTAGGTAAGGTAATGGTTTATGATTCTTGGCTGTAAGCAATCTTCAGGGTTGAGGAAGGAAGTGTTCTTTTTTTAGTAAGGGTTAAAATAAAATTTCTTTGTAGAATGATACCCTGACAGCACAGAAATATCCTTGCTAAGAAATCTCTTATTTTCTTCAAACTTCCAGAGGAATTTGAAGGGAAAAAAAAAAGAAGAAAAGAAGGTTTTGACTCACAGGTTTTGATAGGAAGGGAGGCACAACACTTTTGATTAACTCTCTTTTCTACTCATTGATGGGCCTTGCAATCTCTAGAAGATATTGTATCAAACTGTCTTTGAAATGGTTATGAAATACTCACGTTGCCAATAAATAGATGGGGAATATGGAAAGTATAGGGAAAGAGAGACTATCTTTGTGGCCTTGTCCACAAAGGACAGCATAGTGTGCTCCTTATACCCATGTTTCCCAAAAAATGTGACTTTTGACATTTTGCCCAGGATTTACCTGCAAAATGAAGCAGACAAGAATGAATAACTAAAAGTTTATTTTAAAAAATTTTGAAGAGGTGCAGAAGTTCTGAATCTGAGGTTTATGGAATTCAGACTGTGTATGGGATTTCCTGATAAATGAGTTCCTTAAATTTTCCTTTGTAGAAGGTCTATATATTTTATTAGATTCTCAAATGCAATTTAGGACTCTCAAAGTGCTAATATGCATTGATGAGATGTATCATAATTTACTGATACAAAATTAAGTGGGTTATTATGAGATGAGCATTTTACTTTGTTCTGTATAGCATATTCTTTTACTGGTAACTGTCCTATTTTGGGATTCACAAATGCAGAGCCTAAGAAGGTGACGTGAGTAATAGTGTATTGTCTGAAAGGTAATCAGAGAAGTAGGTGAGGGAATTGAGGGAGTGAGACAGGAGGAAGGACGAAAAGCCAGATGAAAGGTCTGTTGTCAATGTGACTTTATAGGTAACATGCAAGTTCTTGACTCTGGGGGAACTTACTGAGAAATATACAAAATGTTTTTCTGCATTGTCCATACTAAGAATAGACTGGAGCATTTATCTACTGGGTTACATTATCCCTCAAAAATTGAAAATCATCCTCAGAGGTATTAGGTCCCTCTGTCACACTGCCTTTTGGGGTTCCAGCCACTGGAAGGATGAGTGTGCTTTACTTTTGGAGAAAGCCCCAATGCAGAAAAGCAGGAAACCACAGAGCATGCTGGAGAAGAGGTGCTGTTGACACATTCAGAATTGCCTGCTGTCCCTATAGCTGAAGCACATGGTGATGCAAAGAGTATGTGACATGGGAACAAAAAGCATTATCTCAATAATCAAATGGATGCATCTGACCATTAAATAAATATATTAATAAATATCTCATAAAACATAAAAATACTAGAGGTTACATATTAGAAACATCTATCATGTGCATATGTGCACTTCAAATTAAATTTCTTCTTTCGTAAAATTTCTCTTTAAAATTGGAACCACTTATCATGTGACTGACCATGTGCTTTTATTCCCAGTTAGTCTTTTTTTTTTTTTTTTTTTTTTTTTAGTTTTATTTGTTTATTAGAGATAGAGCACAAGTGGGGCAGGGGCAGAGAGGAGACACAGAATCAGAAGCAGGCTCCAGGCTCTGAGCTGTCAGCACAGAGCCCAACACGGGGCTCAAACTCACAAACTGAGATCATGACCTGAGCTGAAGTCAGACACTTAACTGACTGAGCCACTCAGGCACCCCTATTCGTAGTTAGTCTTATGCCAACAAGTGTTATTTACTAAGATTGTGGGCAATAATGCTAAAAGGTATAGGGAAATATCTTTAAATTAACAATGGAATGAAAAGTTAGAATAGCATATTATCAATTTGCCTTATTGGCAAATTTATAATATATATATAATTTATATCTATATTCTATAATCTATATTTGTATCTATATCTATATATCCATCCATCCATCCATCCAGAGAGAGAGAGAAAATACATATATTCTACAAAGACAGGTAGAATTTTATTCTAATTCAATTTGTTTATTCATTCATCCCAAATACAGTGATGTCAGAAAAACAAAGCAGTCTTGATTCTAGGCAGGCTCCTGTTGTAATATTGGTGAATTAAAACAATATAACTTTGGTGACTGTATCTGTGATGAATAGGGGAGAATATAATTCTGTAGAAATATGTGGCAATTGTCCACATAACACAGAGAGGCATAAGCACACTGTCCTTTAGGCCTCTCCTCTGGCAGATGAAATGTGGTGTATGCAGCATAGGAAACATGGGTTTCAGTATCTGCACCTACTCTAACAGGAAGAAAGTCAAGTTTTGTTTACCATCTTGTCTGTATGTAACACCAATGCAGCTGCAAGTCTTGAATTTGTTTATTCTGAAGTTTGGGAGGAAGAGAGTGTCTAGACAAAAGAATGGTTTGTTAGCTTCTTTCCGTTGTCAGTCAAAAGCAGCATGTTCTTTGTGTCGTGGTGCTGCCATCAGGTATATATTCTTCAGATTATGCTGACATTGTTAAAGTTGTAGATACACCTAGTACACTCAATGGAAAAAATAGACATTCTGTCCTGCAACAAGAAAGCAAGGAACAAGAACAGTTATAGCTTTAAACATGTAAGGATAAGGAGCAAATTCTTTTTTTCTGTTCTTTTCTCTTACTGGCACTGACACAAATGTGTAGATAAGTCCAAGAAAAATACAGAACATCCAAATATTATGAACATAAGTCATGCTAGTCTCAAAATCCCTACGAGATACATCATACATAACAGTTGGCTCACATGTCCTTGAGATGAAAACTAAAATGTTGAACAGCTTTGCATATGCTATGAAAACGGTTATCCAAAGATATTGACTATTATTAAAAAAAATAACTTGGGTGTTTTGTTAGTTTAGAATAAAGTTGGAAGTTTTCCTGTACCTTACTTCCCAGCTTTTTGATAGCTCAGGGTTTTTGTTTTTATTTTTTAGTAGATTTTGGATTATAGTTTTTTATTTTTTTTTCCAACGTTTTTTTATTTTTTTTACTTTTGGGACAGAGAGAAACAGAGCATGAACGGGGGAGGGGCAGAGAGAGAGGGAGACACAGAATCGGAAACAGGCTCCAGGCTCTGAGCCATCAGCCCAGAGCCTGACGCGGGGCTCGAACTCACGGACCGCGAGATCGTGACCTGGCCGAAGTCGGACGCTTAACCGACTGCGCCACCCAGGCGCCCCTTGGATTATAGTTTTTTAATGCAGAATAGTGTTTTCCAGAATCACATTGTGAAAGCAAAACTGCTTTATAAATTCTGGACAATAATTTTCTTCAAAAATAAATTTGTTCGGGGTGCCTGTTTGGCTGTCAGTTAAGCATCTGAATCAGCTCAGGTCATGATCTCATGGTTCTGTGCTGACAGCTCAGAGCCTGGAGCCTCCTTCAGATTCTGCCTCTGCCCCTCCCCCACTTGTGCTCTGTCTCTCTCTCTCTCAAAAATAAATAAACATTAAAAAAAAACTAAAAAAAAAAACCCCAAAACTTTGTCCCATGTAACATGTACCATAGCAAATTATGAGGATTATCTGTTTTCACATTTTATCCATTAATAAGTTTCTCCATATGATAGTGAATAGAGGCAATATAATTTTTTATTCACTCTTCTTGTCGTAGCTATGAACTGATTTTCTCAACTGTTAGGAAAATGGTCATCAAAATCATCTGAAGAAAAACCTACCTGTGACTGTTTAAATGTATGATAAGAAATTCATGTCCAAGAATCACTTTGGAAAAAGGGTGTGACCAAGGTGCTAGGATCCACAGGAATTAATGTATAATAAACTGGGAAATATGCAATTCCTCTCTATATTAATATGACTGAAAAAAATGAAAAAGGGGATGGGTGGTTTGAGTGTCGCCCCAAGGGAAACTGCACCAGAGATGGTGAGACAGACTGCTATAAAATCACTGTACTTAGAAATCTTTTTGTGTACCCTCACCAAAATACACACTGAATTTATTAACTTCCCTCCATCTTGGCTTGTCTTTCAAGTTCAAAGTACTCTGGTCACTTCTATGAACTATTTGCAATTGTCTCGCAGTTTTTATTGATACGACCCTGCAGTCCAAGCAGTGAATGTGTGCTTTTAAAAATTAGGTTGCTTATGTGCTGAGAGCTGAAGTCAATAGGGTACAAGTGAAAAACAAAACGAAACGAAACAGTTCTTCCCTTTTCCAAACATATGGACACATAGACACCATCCCCCCTCCACCACACACAAGGCACATGTCAAGATACCTTGTTCTTAAAATTCTTCTTCCAACTAGATCTGTCCTATATCTTGAATCAATAAATTAGGTTTCATATTGTTTGGTCACATTTAGATGAGAGAATGTCAGTTTTAGTCACAAGAATTCTTTTTTTCTATATGTTTTTTTTTTTTTTTTTTGAGAGACAGAGAGAGAGAGAGAGAGAGAGAGAGAGCGAGAGCGAGCAGGGGAAGGACAGAGGGAGAGGGAGACAGAATCCAAAGCAGGCTCCAGGCTCTGAGCTGTCAGCACAAAACCCGAAGTGGGGCTCCAACCCACAAACCAAACCGTGAGATCACAACCTGAGCCAAAGTCAGAAGCTGAACCTAGGGAGCCACCCAGGTGCTCCTAATCACAAGTTTTTGAGCATGGTTATTAAAATGGCCAGCAAAAACTCAAAACAGTATTTTTTAAAAAGCCTCTTTTTAAAGGGGCACCTGGGTGGATCAGTCAGTTAAGTGTTGGACTTCAGCTCAGGTCATGATCTCGAAGTTCAGGAGTTCAAGCCCTCAAGCCCTCCCTCCAGCTCCATGCTGGCAGCTCAGAGGTTGGGGTCTGCTTTGGATTTTGTGTCTCCCTCTCTCTGTCTCTTTGCTCCTCCCCTGCTCATGCTCTGTCTCTCTCTTTCTCTCAAAAATAATAAACATTAAAAATAAGTAAATAAATAAGCATCTTTTTTTTCTCTCTTACCCTGGGTTGGCCACACGCTACAAGCAGCAGCATGGTACCGGAAGGCATCTTCTCTGTTTTGCCTTTGGTGGCTCTTCGTCCTCTCCTCTCCCCACCCCAACCAGACTGATTTAGATCTGATGCAATAAGCAGGAAAAGCCTCACTTTACTGACAACACTGTGACCTGTTCTAGGTGCTCTTATGGCTAGATGTAGATTTTACTCTTTAGTAGAGTACTTTCTAAGTTCCTCAGAAATGTCCTTACTGAGAAAGTCTAATTACAATTCCTCTGATTTCTCCTTCCATTTGTTCCCTGAGCATAAAAAGGTTAAGATCTGGGTAGACAGTGACTTCAGGCCACACAGACTGTACCTTCCTTTTGGGGTCTCATTACCTTTCCAGTTTAATAAATTTTAATACAACAGTGGACTGGCTTGTTTTCCCAAGAAACATACATACTTTTCTCCTGCCGTCTGTGGAAGGACAGCGTAATTTTCATCAACTTGGAAGTATTAGTCAATTAGCAACTATAACCACAACTTACAGCAGAGTGTCACAGAATCCAAAGAAACTCTGTCCCTCTCTCACTCTATTCCAATCTTTTCAACATGAATCCATTTGGTCTCCTAGATGTGTGTTGGCTTTGAGAGGTAAAAAGAGTTCTCTATCATTTTTTCCCCCAAGTCCCAAATAAGTGGAATAGCACCTAACTTTGTGAGAAGGAGATATTGGCACATATTATGTCATTCTTGGCACAAGGCTTCATTCAAACTATATGGCATTTTACTGTTCTGGTAGACATAGAAATCATCTGCTTGTCTGTATAAAATTCGATCAAGAAAAATCATTTAAGATTCGGTTTGCCTATGCGTGAAAAATGCTCATGATATCAGTAGCCTAAATAAGAGAACATTTTATTTTTATCTTAGATAATAATAGAAAGGTAAGGGGGGATCCACACTGAATTGTGACTCTACTCTCACAAGGCCCTCAGGATACTCTTTTGCTCTATCTTATTATAACATGGATCTGACTTCCAAATCTCAGATCATTTCATGGTCAAAGATGGCTTCTTCAGCTCTAGTCATCACATCTGCATTCCAGCCAGCAGGAGAGAAAAAGAAACTTAGAAAAAAAGGAACTGGAGGCACAAAACATCTGGTTTTTAAAGGAAGGCTACTTGCACTACCAGTTGATGCATCTGCTTATATTCCATTGGTGCAAACTTATTTCAAGACTGTATTTAGCTGCCAGAGAGACTTAACTGTATTCCCTTAAGGGGCTCCTGGGTGGCTCAGTCAGTTAAGCATCTGACTCTGGGTTTTGGCTCAGGTCATGAACTTGCAGTTTGTGAGATTGAGCCCCACCTAGGGCTTTGCACTGACAGGGAGGAGCCTGCTTGGGATTCTGTCTTTTCCTCTCTCTCTACTACTCCCCTGCAAAAAAATAAAATAAAATAAAATAAAATAAAATAAAATAATAAAGTAAAATAAAATAAAATAAAAGTATCCCTTTAGCCTTTGTATAGTTATGTATTCTCTCACTGTGAAGTGTAAAGTACATAGATAGGTGGTAGTTAGATGTCTCATCCCACCTTCCTATAGTTTATAGAATGAAGTCTAAATTCCATAGTGAGGCCTACAGCTGGGTCTGCCTACCTTTTCAGACTCATGAGATTCTTTACCTTCTCACTGCACTTCAGCCATGGAGGAATGAATACTTTGTGTTTCTTGGGCACTCCAGGCTCCTCTCTAGCTCTCACTTTGGTATTTGTGCTTCTTTCAACCCAGAGCTTTCTTTTCTCAGAATTTCTCTTTGATAACTCCATTCCCTACATCCTTAATAATGTTCTCTGCAACCAGTTTATCCGTCAGGAGGTAGTTCTCTCTCTATCCCCATCATTCCGTTTGAATATGTTTTATTGTATGCAAAGAAGGTATGTCAGTCCTGAAATTATGTATTTGTTTCCTTGTTTCTTTTTTTGAAGTTTTATTTACTTGTTTTGAGAGACAGGGAGACCAGAGGAGGGGCAGAGAGGGAGGAAGAGAGAGAATCCCAATCAGGCTCTGCCCTGACAGCGGAGGGCCTGACTCCAGTCTCTATTTTAGGAATCCTGAGATCAGGACCTGAGCTTAGATTGAGAGGATTAAGAGTTGGATGCTTAACCAATTGAGCCACGCAGGTGGACCTGTTTGCCTATTTCTTATCTGTCTTCCTACATTAGCACTATAACTGAAGAGGGCACTGTCTTCTTACCATTTAATCTTCAGTCCCTACAATACTGCAAGCCTGTCTAGGTACTTGATATTTATTGAATAAATGCATGCATACACAAATATTTTTAATGTTTTGTTTCAAATGTAAAGCAGTTGCAAATGTAGGTGCTTGAGTCTGAATACTTTATAAAAAGTTTTTCATGGTGGTGGCTGTGATTGTTGCTTTTATGCACCCATCCCCTCAAAGAAAGCCTTTGCTTGCCAGGTTATTTAACTAAGGTGATCCTAGCATTTATTGAAATTTTTCTTGAAAATAATACAGTTTTCAAGGAATAAAAGCTACTACAGTTTACTTTCTTTAAGAAAAGTGGGCTATATCACTCTGGGAGTGTTCAGTAATTCTAATTTCCTGCCTTTTTTTTTTTTTTTTTTTTTTAGCAGTATATGAACCATAGAATTAATATTCCCATTTAGATAAACCACAGAGAATTAAAATGTCCTAATTTTTGTCCCTATTCAATTAAACTGTAATATTTCAAACATAGGTTTAGTTTTATCCTTTACTACCCAATAGGTAAAAATAGTTCTCTATAGATACTTAATGGTTACTTAATGTCTTACTATTCTTAAAAAGCACAATTTGATTTCCCTGAAAACTACTAAGGTCACTGAGATTGCCTGGATATATTTGTTAAACAATCCTAAGGGTATTGTTTTCCTTCTGTTCCAGTACTCTTTCACACAGTCTTAGAACAAATACTGGTTAGGATCTTTCATTGCCAGACTTGGGCAAGAACAATGCATTTTTCCATTGCATATTATTCTCCAACTTTTATTTCCTTAAAATAATCACATAAAAGTAATGCAAGACAGCTTTATATATGTAGCTACTGACTCTTGGAGGTTTTTAAACACCTGAACTGTATTTGCACACTGATTTGCTAAGCAAGATTTCTCCAACTTCTCCTTTTAAAATGTTTATATAAGGGACAGCATTAATTTATATTTTCTAAAATTAGATATTTGGTATTTTAATGCATGTTTTATAGACTTTATATACTGAGAAAATGTCTCTAAATAATTTGAGTCATCAGATCATCTCAGTGTGTGTCCAGTTTTATATGTATCTAAAATTAATGTACATGTAGTAGACATATTGCCCCACTGATTCTAAGCACTAACATATGAGGTCTACTTTGCTTTGCTTAATTCACACATTCCAACATTTATTTTTGTCTTTTTCCATCCAAATGGCTTACAGAAGACTTTCTGGACAGGAATTATGCTTTTATTTTTCTGGACCTTTGGTAATTATCTCCTGTGTATTCTCATTATCCTTGCTTTTTTGATGTTGTGTTTCTGCCATTTAAAACTGATCTGTACATGAAGAGTTTTTTTCTCTGTCTTGTAGGATGTATCCTCTTCCTCTGTACCACCTTAGTCTTTTTGTTTTTTTTTTTAATTTTTTAACATTTATTTATTTTTGAGAGAGAGAGAGAGAGAGAGAGAGAGAGCAAGTGAGGGAGGGCCAGAGAGAGAGAGGGAGACACAGAATCCGAAGCAGGCTCCAGGCTCTGAGCTGTCAGCACAGAGCCCGACACTGGGCTTGAACTCATGAACCGTGAGATCATGACCTGAGCTGAAGTCCAACACTTAACCTGTAACTGACCGAGGCTTGCACAGACGGTCATGACACTGAGGTTTTTGTTTCCAGGAAGTAGCTTCACTAATGCTGGCACAGGCTCAGTGGGTTTGTACCCCAAAACGGAGCCCTGAGAGCAGTGATATGTATTCCTTTATACAATTTTTAGTTATTTGTCTCCCATACATGGTAACATACAGACATATGGTCTGATTTGGTGGTCTTATGTTATAGAGTCATTAGGGATGTCACATGTGCACATACAGCCAGGTTGCCTTCCCTTGTCTTGGGGTTTTTCACCACATTCCTTAGGAAGGGGACTCTACCACATTCCCCCCTTTCATGTCAGATGCCCCCTATTTTGGGTCAAAGAGCATCATCTTGGTTTAGAGGTTTATATTTCCATAATATAATCACATGCATGGCCATTTTCCTTGACCATTGCCTTAATGAGGCTGGAGACTAACTAAATAACCAGGGGAGCTAGGCAAGGTAGGATTAAGCAAGCTCCCAAAATCAAGAGGATAATTCCCATGAGTGCTTTGAGTCCTCCAAGAGTTGAAAACCATCCTCTGAATAACTTCCCAGGGTTCCAACCTTTCCAGGTGTGGACTGGGACATGAGGCAACCTTTGTCGTTCGATCTGTGATCTCTTCAATAGCTTTTCCTTTATCATCTACCCGTAGGCAGCAGTTGCTCAGGTTAAACTTTTCACAAACTCCTCCCTCAGAAGCAAGCAAGTACTCTAAGATAGATAGTATTGCTTATTTTGGTTTTCTGCTTGGCTACTAAGTTCAGAGCTCTGGGAGTTTCATTGGTTATAATTTCTACAGCTTCTTGCAGTCTGATTATGTGGTTTAGCATGTAAATGGGAGTGTGGTAGCCCTAGGACCCATCCTCTGCCCAGGTGGTAGGGCCATAATATTGGATTATATGCTCAGGAGGTCATTCATCATCTTTCCAATTGCCAATTTGTAGGGCACATCTTTTCCTTTGGGTATTTCTGTCCCCATACACTTGGACTCCCAAATGTTCCCCTCTGTCAAGTGGGAGCAGGAAGAAGGATGGACAAATAGTTCCCAGCACACATGACCCTGACCAGCCTGACAGAAATACTGCATAGACTGTCCGTCCACATATCCAGTATAGTCCACCTGGGGCCCACCATTCAATGCCTGTGTTGACATTGTCCCAGGCCTCTCAGAGATGAGAGAAGTTAGATAAGGGGTGGGGATATGGCTCAAGGTGATCTGGGGACCCCCACCATTGGATTTCCTGGGTGGTTGAGTTATAAAATCTTTGGCCTAGGCACCTTAAGTTTCCAACAGGGATGGTGAACTTTTTTCCTCATTGGGCAAGGCGGTTTTTCCCAATAATTGAGGTTTTGAGGAGTCAAACCCCAGTAGTTGAACTGGGGTATTCTTTTCCATTATAAGGTTTGTGGGAATTAATTCTCTAGCTTCCCATGGCCATTGATCCTCCATGTTGGTTCCCCCACATACATAGCAAGTGTGTGTGTGTGTGTGTGTGTGTGTGTGTGTGTGTGTGAAGGGTGTGTGGCCATTTTCCTATTTTGGGTTTCCTGGATTAAAGATAGTAAAACTAATGGGGTTACGGGCTCCTAATTTATAGCTGGAGGTTGTAGCCCCCTTTTAGAGTAGTGCCACCTTATCTTTTCCTTTCCAAGTGGCCCAGGAGATACAGCTTCAATAGGGGCGGTAAGCCCAGTGGCTACTGTAACATATGGACTGCGGCGAGCCCTGTTCATACATATACTTGTCATTAAGCCTGTATTCTCATTCCCATGATAGACTCCTGCAATTTATAACCCAAAAAGGGTTTTTGTTAATAGCTGCACACACATTAAAAAGTACCTATACTGGCAGGTGGGAATTAGTAACCTTGGTTTGGCTGATTAATTTCCCCTCTTCCTAGGAGTGTCAGACCTCCAACCATTCCTCAGCTGGGGAGTACTGAGGGTCAAAACAGTATAATGACTCTCCTGTTGGCAGATAGAATAGGTGGTTTTATTGTGTCTGCAGGTCCCCAGGACTTTTGCCTGGCATGAGAAGTGGGTATGGTATAGTAAGGTCCAAGTGACTCCCTGACCTGACCTGGTTATGCGAGTACATGGGTCGTATGATGTTGAGGAATCTAGGTCTACAGAAGGGTGCAGATTAGAAGCAGCCAATTACAACGAAGCATCCTATCCACAAAAGGAAGGTGAGTGCTTAACAGAAAGCTCTCACCACACTCCCAGCCGGCCTGGGAAGCCTCTGCCAATCCTATGGTGAAAAGTAGAGCAAGAATTACAATAACAGTGAGAAACAAGAGGTGACTGTGAATCACAGTAAGGGAAGAGATATAGAAAATAAGGACAGTCTATTTGTTTCACCAGACCGTGGATTCCTCAAGCTTCTGCCGTGCATAGCTTAGTCAGTTTCCAGAGTAGCCGCGCATAGATTAGTCAGTTTCCAGAGTACCTAAAGCAGGGCTGCAGTCTCCCAGAACCTCTGGAGTTGCAGATTGCTTCTTCTGTATGGTCAGCTTGCATGGCGTTGTGGATCAGGAATGCACTCCCAGTTTTGAGATGCCGGCTTCACTCTGCTATAGTGAATCCAGGGACCCACCTCGGCTTTACTGTAGTAGGGGTGGACAAAATAGGAGTAAATGGGCCCCTTCAGAGGGGTTTTAGGGGTCGGATGTTCCATTCCTTCACCAATACAGCATCTCCTGGTTTAAATGGGTGAGAGTCTGTGGTCAGACTTACAGGCTCCCTAACCCAGCAGTGTAAGGTGGTTAGGATAGAGCTGAGGGCCCACATCTGTTGCCTTAGGGTTCGATTGTCTATCTCATTTAGATCCCCCCTTATGACCTTAATAATGGGGGTAAGGCACACATAAAAGATTTCATAAGGGGAGAATCCCATCTGCCTAGTGGGACTACACCTGATTCTTAACAAGGCTATTGGCAACACCTGGTCCCAGTATAGGTGGGTTCCCTGACATAGTTTACTTAACTGCAGCTTCAGGGTTCAGTTCATTCGTTCCACCTTCACGAGGCTCTGGGGTCTGTATGCCATTGGTAACTTCCAGGTGATCTTTAACCTGTTTGTCACCAACTGCGCCATCTCAGCCACAAAGGCTGACCCATTATCTGATCCCATAGTGATAGGAATCCCAGATTGAGGAATGATAGAAGTCAGGGACACCTCATGTGCCTTTTCTGTGCGAGTAGGGAACACTGCTGCCCAGCCTGAGAAAGTGCACACAAAGACCAACAGATATTTCCAATCTCTGACCCGGGGGAGCTCATTTTCAAATGGGTCTCTCCTGATACTCTGCACCCAAGGGGCGGCATTGGGTCCTGGATGTGGATTATTCCAGGCACAGGTTTTACATTGCTCGCATACTGCTTGAGCTATGCTGGAGACTTGAGGGATGTAGAAATGTTGGCTTAATGTAGGTTTGAAAGCTGTATGGCCAATATGGGTTTCTTGATGTAACTGCTTGACAAAAGCTGGACACAGGGCCTTAGGGATTGCTATTCATCTGTCTTCAAATTTCCACCATCCACCTCGGAGGTAGCTTCCATTTCCAGTCTTAAAGCAGGTACTCTCATGTTGTGAGTAATTAGGGTCCCATTCTGCCAGTGGACTAGGGAACGGTGCGGCAGTTAAAGCTGCTGATTCTGCTGATCCTTTGTAGGCTGCAAGCTTTGCCTCTCGGTCTGCCTTACGGTTTCCCCGTGCAGCCGTGGTGTCTCCCCTTTGATGTCCCTGATAATACATGGCTGCCACTCTTTTAGGAGCCTACACAGCATCTAAGAGTTCAAGGATTTCCTTACTATACTTTATGTCTTTTCTTCCTGAGTTAGACCCTTCTCTTTACATAAAGCCACATGTACAAGGAAGGTGGTGAAGGCATAATTTGAGTTTGTGTATATATATTAACACATATCCCTTCCACCAGTTGGAGAGCTCAGGTTAGTGCTATGAGCTCTCTGCCTTTTGTGCCAAAGTTCCCTTTGGCAGGGGTTTGGCTTCAATGACAGAATTCAGGGTCACCATGGAGTACTCTGCATGGTGTTCTTCCTTTTTTACAAAACCGCTCCTGTCAGTGAAATACTCAGTGTCAGGGTCCTTGAGGGGCTGGTTCCTTACATCTGGTTGGCTGGAGAACACCTCATCCATGACTTTAATGCAGTCATGGTCTGGCTGGCCCCACCCAACAGAGGTTGTGGGGTTTAGGGTTGATGCTACTTCTAGGTGAATGTGTGGGTTTTCACATAGCATTCCCTGATATCTGACCGTCTTGGTGTTGGTTAGCCAGTATTTGTCTCTTGTATTCTATTAATGTCAATACTGAATGTGGAACTGTGTCTGTTAATTCTTGTCCCATAGTTAACTTGTCAGCCTCAGACACTAAGAGGGCTGTGGCTGCAAGTTCCCCTTAGGCAGGGTGGCCAGCTTTGGGCAACAGAGTCAAGGTGCTTGGAGAAATATGCCACCTGGAGATGCCATGACCCCAACAACTGGGTTAGGACTCCCACCACAACGCCAGTGCACTAGTGGACATACAGAAGAAAGGCTTGGTCATGTCTGGGAGCCCCAAACCTGGAGCATTAGTGAGGGCTCACTTTATTTCCTCAAAGGCCTTCTGCTGTACCAATATGCACACCAGGGGCTCCTGCTGTCCCCACTTTGTAGCTTCATAGAGGGGTTTCGCCAGAACTGAAAAGTTAGCTATCCCAATTCTACAGAAACCTGTGGCCCCGAGAAACTCCCGAACCTGATGTTGGGTCGACGGGACTGGGATATAACAAACAGCCTGTTTTCTCTCTGGGCTGAGTTGGTGCTGCCTCTGGGACAGGTCAAAGCCTCACGGAGGCCCCATGAAGCCATGATGCTGGTTGGTACCGGCCCTGTACCACATGGCCTCATTCTGCTTGGGGCCTTGCTCTGAGAATTATATGGCTGCTGGGGGCACTCCTTTTTCCAGTGGCCCTCCTGATGACAGTAAGCACACTGGTTCCATCCTAACTTTGGTCCAGGGTAAGAACCCTTTCCCCACCATTCCCCTTTTTGGCCCTGGCCCCATCCCTGCAGGGCACCTTTCCAGGAGCATTCTGAGCACTTCACCAGGGCAGCAACTAACAAGTCTGCCTTTTTCTGCATCTACTGGCATTATTTCCCCCGTGCCTCCTGGTCACAGTTGACAAACACCTGAGTTGCTACTTTCAGCAACTGACTGGCATTCATGCTGGCAAAACCCTCTGGATTTTGCAGCTTGCCCTGGATGTCCCCTTGGGTCTGACCTATGAAAGCCGCATTGACCATCCGCTACTTAATGGGCACCTCTGGATCAAAAGGGGTGTAGAACAAAATGCCTCACATAGTCTCACAGAGAATTGGTTTGGGCTCTCTTCGAGGCTCTGGAGCACTTCTGACATTTTACTCATATTTATGTCCCTTTCCCCCTCTTCCTTCATGCCATTTAGAAGGGCTTCTTGATACCAATCAGTCCTTGTGAGCCCTCCATCGACAATTGAGTCATTTGGGTACCATTTGGGGTCCTCCCCAGGAAAGTAAACCTGAGCATAAGCCTGGGTGTCTAGCCTTCCAGCGGGGGCAATCTTCTATAACCATTTTAGGGCTACCTGGGTAATTCAGTGATGCTCTTCTGTGTCAAAGAGGGTCAGGAGGAACTGGCAGCTGTCCCTCCAGGTAGGTTTGTGGGTTTGAATTATGGACTGCATTAGCTAAATAACAGCCTTGGGCTTCTCCATATAGGAGGGCATATGGTGCTTCTAATTTAGGAGGTCCTTAGTGGTAAATGATCGGTACACCAAAATATGCCAGCCTTCTTGGATCTGGCCTTCCGGATCATAATAGACGGGTCCCCTAGTTTCTCTCAATGGCATCTGTAGGGCTCCCTGGGGTGGCTGCAGGGAGGGACTACCTCTGCTGGCCTGATCATTCTAGTTGCCTTCCAGGAGGAGCGGTCTGGGCAAGCTGGTCACATCCGGAGAGGCCGGTGGTTCTAGAGGTGGTCAGGTCTCAGGACTAAGGTCAGGCGTTGGTGGGGTTTCTGCAGCCAGGGGCAGCTGGAGGCACATGGCAGTGAAAAGTACAGTTGGACATATGGTGTTGGAGTTTCTTCAGGTTCTCCCAACAGTATGGGTTTATCAGTTTGGGGCTAGCATTTGGAAGAAGCCATAACACCAGCCATCGTAACTTCACAGTTCTCTTCAATACAGACTTTTAGCCAAGGAGGCCAGGATAGGACCAGGTCTTGCCAACACTCAATGCAAGGAAATTAGTCAGGGTGGCCTGGATCCCCCACAATGACCCTGAACACTTGGCCAACTAATTTCTTGTCAAGTGAGCCCTTGGAGGGCCAGCCTACCCCGAATAATTGCCAATCAATTTCACAGAATGTCCAGAGTTTTCCTGGAGTTAATTTTACACCATAGTCTCCTGAATACCCCTTTTTGAAATTCCTCAACATACACTCTAGGGGAGTTGGTTTACTCTGCCTTCCACCCATTTCCTCCCATTAATGGACAACTTTCATGTGCAAAAGAGGAAAAGGGGGAAGGGAGGGGCTAATTTGGAGAGGATGTACCCTCGCTCCATCCTTTTCCAGCCGCTCTCCTCTCGGAAATATTTCAGGCACCTCTTAGCATTGGCAGATTCAATATAATTTCCTGCAGACTTCCAAGGAAGTCTAATGCTGCCTTAAGCCATATGAGGTCACCACAGAACTGCAAATTGGGACCTGGCACTGGCTTCAGCCCTTGGTCAGGTCGAAAGCTTTCTGCCCTCTCATTCACACACAGTCACACAGCGACACCAACCTGCCACCAAGTGCCTAGTGCCATAGAGTTGTGGTTTCATTCCTTATTCCTTATGGAACTACTATGGCAACTCTAGGAGGTGATCAGGCTCCCCTTCTGCCTCTTAGGGGTAGGTCTACCAAAATGAACCTGAGTTCTTATCAGTTGGACAGGCATCACTCCCTGAGTCATTTCCTGGGCCTCACTGGATTCCTTTGTGCATCCAGGGCCCTTGCCCCCCATGGTCCATAAGGGGCTAGTCTCTTATGGACCAGTGGTCCACTGGCACCAGGCAAGGTCACCTCTCTTGGTGCCCCAGGTTCATACCCCTGTGACAAGGGAGGTGAAAGACCATCTCTGGCCCCCTGTTGAGCCCCCATGTAATGTAACAGGACCAGGTTTGCACAGAGTCATGACACCGAGGTTCTATTGTCCAGGAAGCAACTTTATTCATATGGCATAGGCTCAGTAGGTTTGTACCCCAAAACTGAGCCCCTACCGCAGTGGGGAGGAGCTTTTATATAATTTTACTGCTTTGTCTCCCATATGTGGTAACATACAGACATCTGGTCTGATTGGGTGGTCTTATGTTACAGAGCTGCGAGGGATGTCACATGTGCTCACATAGACAGGTTGCCTTCCCTTGTCTTGGGGTTTTTCATCACATTCCTTAGGGAGGGGACTATACCACAAACCGATTGAGCCCCTCAGGTGTCCCCTACCTTAGTCTTTTTACGTACCACTTTACTTTTAAATTTTTTTTTTTACCTTAGGTTGTGCATTTGTGAGTGTAAATATATATGTGTATAAATAATTAGTTGGTCATTATCTTAAGAGGTCGATCTCTTTATACTTACATGTCTTGATAACCCTATTAGATTGCAGATATTTAATATGCAGAGTCCTCATTTTACTTGCTTTCTATTTGGCAAAATGTCAAATAACTTTATCTGCCTGCAACAAAAATTTGGTAACACCTATCTGAATATATATGAAACCTGTTTTCCATGAAGTTCTTCAGTGTCTGAAAAAGTATGGGCAATATATCAGACATATTGCAGTTTCCATTCCAGACCACTGTAAAAAAAACAAGTCAAACAAATCTTTTGGTTTTCCAGAACATATAAAAGTTACATTCACACTATCTTGTACTCTAAAAAACCAGTATACATACCTTAAATTAAAAATACCTTATTGCTAAAAAATGATAGCCATCATTTGAGCTTTCAGTGAGTCATAATCACTGATCACACATACAATAATAATAATAATAATAATGAAATATATATTACTGAAATATATAATATATAATATAATGAAGTGCAATATAATATATAATAATATACAAATATAGTAATAATTTAAAAGTTTGAAATATTGCTAGAATTGCTAAAATGTGACACAGACGTGAAGTGAGAAAATGCTGTTGGAGAAATGGTGCTGATAGAGTTGCTTGAGACAGGATTGTCACAAAACTTCTATTTGTTGTAAAAAACAAACAAACACAGTATCTGTGAAGAATAATAAAACACAATAAAACAAGGTCTGTGTGTAAAGACCATCCTAGTCAAGTCAATTTCTCCCTATCTTTCCACTCTCTTTCTATCATATTACACTGGTCTATATTCTTCAAATTAGGTCTCTGTACATACATTTTGAAATTTAATATAATGTGAATATATGTGAATAAAGTAAATAATAAAATACTTTATACTTTCAAGGATAGCATTTATTGCCTGTTTTATAACTGAAAATACCAAGAAGTTCACTCAAGTGACAGAAATAAAAAGGTAGTGAGTATGGGACCTCCCAATTGTAGAAAACAGGGAAACTAGTATGGGTCTAGAAACTCTTCTTTTAGGAAGAATATGATGATATCCAAAGGGTTGTAAGCTAAAGAAAACAACCAATATTAGGAGTCTCACTAGTTATATGAAGAATGTTCCAACACCAGCAGAGAGAGGGCATTCAGAAAAGTGCAATATTTCAAAATTCATAGATAGGGAGATTATCTGTATCAGAAAATTTTGTCAGCAGGTAACAGGAATCTTCAGAGTGGATTACCAGATGCTTAGAGCCATGACATTAATCAGGGAACCCAGACCTTCACTCATTTATAATGAATGAAATAAACAAACAGACAAAAACCTGTTCCTATTGCTAAGGCAAAGGTTAAGAATTGAGGTTGTAGGAACAAGTTAAACATTAATTTCTTAGACTAGGTTATCAGGTTAATAGTGGAAAAGTAGCACAAATCTAGTTACAGAGATCTCAGAATTAGTCTGGAATACCAACTGATCATCTGCCTAGGATTAAAATAGATTCTATTGTCCCAACAAATCTGTTAAGAAGCTAAAACTGAGTGAGGAAAAGGCAGTAGAGAACTAGCAAAGGCTATATAATTACAAATATATTTATTAAAATATTTTGTACATAAATGAATCATGAAATAATATAATATTTCATAAATACATAACAAAACAAATTATTATACTATGTATACAATCTTAAAACTTTGTCCTCTTTATTGATTTTTCCCATATCTGAGTGGCACTGATTTACTTTAAACTGAATACATTTAAAAATTTAAAGTTATAAATAAAAAAATTATAACAGTAAGTGAAAAATCTATAAGATGTATATAATCAATTAAAAGTAGCTGTGGAGTAGTTCTATTTTTAACTTTTCGAGGAACCTCCATACTGTTTTCCATAGTGACTGTACCAGTTCGCATTCCTATCAGCAGTGCAACTCTCCTATGATCTAGCAATTGCACTACTAGATATTTACTCAAAGAATACAAAAATGATGATTCAAAGGAAAACACACACCCCAATGTTTATAGCAGCACTATCTACAATAACCAACATAGGGAAGCAGCCCAAATGTCCATTGACTGATGAATGGATAAAGAAGAGGGGTATGTGTGCATGTGTGCACGCATGTGTGTATGTATACATATATAATAGAATATTATTCAGACATAAAAAGGAATTAAAATTTCCTATCATGCTAAGCAAATTAAGTCAAAGAAAGACAGATACCATACAATTTCGCTCATATGTGGAATTTAAGAAAAAAAAAACACATGAACAAAAGGAAATAAAAACAGAGGGAAAACCAAAGGAACAGACTCTGAACTACAAAGAACAAACTAAAGGTTTCTGGAGGGGAGGTAGGCAAGGGGATGGGTTAAATGGGTGATGGGGATTAAGGAGGGCACTTGTCATGTGTACTGGGCATTGTATGGAAGTATTGAATCACTGTATTGTACACTTAAAACTAATATTACACTGTTAACTAGCTGGAATTTAAATAAAAATTTAAGAAACTAAACAAAGTAGCTGTGGAAATATAAATAAGATAAAAATACAATATTATTAAATTTTAACTAGATTAATTTTCTTGTCAACATCATAACTTTTGGCGTCTGTTCTTTTAAAAGAATGTCATAACTTGTGGCCTGCTGTTCTCTTAAAAGAGGAGATTAGCACATGCTTAGAGGGACACTAATGAATTTCACCATTACATAATCAGAAAGATTACAAGTAAATAATTTCATAGCTCTGTGGTTCAAAGTTATTTCAGTACCATGATTCTGTATCCCTTAAGATCTTCTCCAGAATCACCAGAACCCACTTTTGGCAGGATATCAATGGAGCAAAGATGCCTCAGTGCATGCAAACTTTAATCACTCTGGGTTCAAGGAAAAATAAATAACAGACAAAGAAAGAAATCCTAACCACACATTTTATACTCAACATGTTTTTCAAATATTAGCCAGATTCTTTCCAATAATTGATATTTAGGGTTATTGTCCTAAATATAGCATAAAAACTCACATGTTAGCAAATATATTTAAATACTTGCATTTTTCAAGTTTTGGTAATAAGATTATATTTATAAAAATTTTTCCACCAAATCTCTTTCCTTCTCTCCCTTTCATTCCCAAGCATGCATTCATTCCTTTAAAAAAAATCATACATATTTTTAAAAATCTTAATTACTTACATACATATATATTTGAAATAAAATTTTAAAATTTAAAGTAATATATATTATGCCACACATATTATTAATACCTTGTTTTCTAAATATAAATCTGGTGCCTATACATGACTTTGCAAAATGTACACAATGAGAAGTTTGAAAGGTGAATAATAACTTCATATTTTGGAGATGTAAGGACTCTGTGACATGAAAATATGTGAGGAAATAGATATCCTCTTTCAAGATAGAAAGTTTAGAAATCGCTTTCGTTAGTCCCTCACTTTCTGTTAAATTTAACGTGGAGATTTTTTTCAACTTTGGTCAGGAGACACAGCTTTCACCATTTATCAAAGGTTTTTATTTGGAGATATAAATAAATTATTTCCAATTGGAATGAGGCTCATTTCTTCTATGGTAGGCACCTGTCTATGGTAACAAGACTAAGCCCACCACTTCATTATTCACATGCCACATGGCAGATGGCAGATGACAATGACCTTTAGTCATTGTGTCCAGAGAGAGATTAAAGTTAGCTCATAAATTGCCAATCTGCTGAGCCATCTGGACTTTCACGGTAGATTTTCTTTAAGTCATTCACAAGGTTTTGGAAAATAATTTATTGACCACCTATGTTCTATATATTAAGGACTGTCTCACAATGATTACCTGTGAACATTTGGGATGAGCAGTATTCTATAAATGTTCCATGTGAAATATGTACAGTGTATCTTGTATATATGTGTTTTTAGAATATTTAAATTCCTTTCACATTAGATGTTTGATATCTCATATGTTTTCTGCTATGGGAGTGAGGTAGGATAAAGTCTAAATATGCTTACTGTGAACTCAGATAGTGAAGAACTTTTACTTAGAACCATCCATTAATTTCCCTGAAATAATTTTTGCCACAGTGATAAGTAGTTGGTTTATATTTTTATAACATTTATCTACTTTATCATTATTATTGTTTTAAAGTAGAACTGGAGGAATTTACAACAAATTTAAGATCTGGTGCTTAACTTTGTAACATAACAAAAGATTTCAATAAATTGTCAATCTGACCTTGATCTCAAGCAGATAATTTCTAACTTTCCATATTCTAAATACATAGGGGCTCTGGAAAGAGTAGATTGCCCGTACAGTAGTGGTAATTATGAAAGCTTGGAGCATTTTATGGTTGTGAACACCCAAAACTGATGTTCGTATTTGAGCATCATTTCAAATGAGCTTATTTCAATTAACCACTTTTCAATGAAGACTCACTTATATGTCAATTATTCTTAAAATCAATATGACACTTTGGGACATATACTACTATAATCCTTGTTAATTTCTAAAATTAATATGTCAAGCAATTATTTTCAGAAGGGACAAGTAAAAGTAATTATTATAGGAAGGGGTAGCCAGCACTTTAACAAGCCAACTATTTCCTTGGCAAACAAATGATACAAATTATTTGTTTTTTTAAATGCACAATTACTATTATTATTATTATTATTATTATTATTATTATTTTATAGACTAGGCATCATAGACAGGAACAATCACATTTTTTCCTCCCCCCTCCCTTTTTTTTATGCTCCTCTTTTTTCTCCCAATTCCATGACTGCTAAATTCGTGATGGTGTCTGATTTTAGGGAGCTTGCCAAATGAGAGAAGTATATGCATGCTACTTGATTTCTGTATTTCCTGGCATTCATTCTGGAGACCACTATTCACTATGATTATATTGGCAGTCCAAGAAGATTCTATCCATCTGTCTCTCGGCTGCAGGGTAAATGCTGCATTTGTTGTTGTTAAAGAGGAAACACAATGGGAAACACAAGTGTGCAAAATCTAGGATAGAGGGTTAAGTGAAACTATAAAATGATATTTGGCAAAAAAAATGTGAATGGTTGGAAATGCTTTAAGACTCTTTTCTAACAGTAGATCCCCCCTTCGCTTTGTATGTAAGGCAGTCGGGTAGCCAGTACTTCAGTCAGGTGACTGCTTCATCTTCGCTCTTTTCACTTGTGTACATACCCCCTTCACTGCCACTTACTATTTTCCTTTAGGTTGACTTGTTTGAGAGCTGAAAATTGTAATGCATTCTTTATGCGTAAAAAGAAGCCTACTGATATAGCTAAAATTAAATAAAATAAAAATTAAAGAAATAGAAATCTTTCATAGATATTGTTGCCTACCAAAGCTCTAGCATGAGGTCTTCTATTTCTTTACCAGAAGGAGAATTACCAAGTATTAGGTATCCAAATCAGGGTTTTTCCAAATTGTGCCTCCTTTCTTGACTAACACAGAAGAATAGAAAAAGAAATAAAAAGCAAATCGTTTTCAGGTTCTCTGAGTCAATATTATTAGAGTAGGTGTCTATGTACCACCTAAAATCATTTCTCCATAACACATTTTGGTAACCCTGGAGTAGGTGTTATTCTTTACAGCCAGAACTATCTAAATTTTAATCCAATTTTTGTCATTTCCAAAATGACAATTAGGGATTCACAATTACCTGACCCCACCTGCCTACTCTTTTTTCTTATTTTATAAACATTGGGACATTATGTACTTCAGAAGGAAGCAGTGAACACAGTGAGAATTGTGTAAAAATTTATCCTGTATTAACAATGTACAATTTCTGCAACGATTGGTAGTTATCATAATTTTTGAAGGGAGAATGTCAAATGAAAATATGAAACTACTAGTTAAAGCATGCTAATGCCCAAGAGGTCTGTTGGTATTCTTGACTTTTATAAAGTTCATTATGACATGCTTTTGGTTCTTTGACATATTCTTTTTTTTTTAAGTTTACTTATTTATTTTGAGAGAGAGAGACATGGGAGGGGCAGAGAGAGAGGGAGAGAGAGAGAATCCCAAGCAGCTTCCACACTGTCAGCACAGAGCCTGATGTAGTGAGATCATGACCCGAGCCAAAAACGAGAGTCAGATGCTTGATGGACTGAGCCACTCAGGTGTCCTGACATATTCTTTTTTCTACTCGGATTTTTTTCATTTCTTCTTGGATTACTTTAGATCAAAGTAAAATATTTTATAAATTGACATCAGTTTTCAATAGAACAAAAAAATGAACACATTTTTAATAAAGTTGTCTTTTCCAAAGATAACCTGCCATCCCACATGCTCTTCTTACAATATGAGGTTGACCATCGGAACTCGGTGGGTTTTGTGACCATTTTCCACCACTACAGTGCAGAGGGAATGGTGCGAGATGAATTCTGAGTGCAAATCATAAAAGGACAGGGGCGCCTGGGTGGCTCAGTCAGTTGAGTGGCCGACTTTGGCTCAGGTCATGATCTCGCGTTCCGTGAGTTCGAGCCCCGCGTCGGGCTCTGTGCTGACAGCTCAGAGCCCGGAGCCCGTTTCAGATTCTGTGTCTCCCTCTCTCTCTGCCCCTCCCCCATTCATGCTCTGTCTCTCTCTGTCTCAAAAATAAATAAACATTAAAAAAAAAAAAGGAATACATCTACCACATTGTTCACCATCATACTTGCACTGGAGTTCTGAGTTACTATGTGAGGAGTCTGATGACCCTGCAGGGCTGCAATGTGAAAAAGTCCAAATGAGCCTCCACAGAGAGGCTGCATGGGGAAGCTCTGAATGAGAGCTCAGGAAGAGAAAGATGTGCTTGGGAAGTCCCTGTTCCTACACATCCCCTTCTACTGTCCCAGATCCAGCTTCCATCTGACAGCTACCATGTGAGAGACCCTGAGCCAGTGATTCCAGCCAAGCCCTTCCCACAGAAGCCTTGGGAAAAAGTAAAATGATTATCATTGTGCTAAGTCTCTGAATTTCGAACTCATTTGTTGTTGAACTAACCAGAACAACACCCAACATGATACTACCATTCTTGATGTTTTTGTGCATACTGCCATATCTTAACAGGTGTTTTTCCTTTCTTTCCTCTTTTCCAAATGGCAGTAGGCTACTGTTCTGTCTGGAAAACATTATTTTCCTAAATGTTACCTTCTGGTAATCCCAGGACCTGTTCAATTGTTCTACTTCTTTTTTCTTGCGATGTTATTTTTTTATGTTTTATTTTTCCTTCAATGATAAGAAACTAGAATGCATGAGATAATTTTAAGTAGGTAATTTATACTACTTAAAAATTATTATCTATTTTTTAAGTTGGGTCGGTTATTTTTGGATTAAAGTTTCTCATTAAGAAAAAAAAATCAGAAAATGTTAATGTTAAAAGAAGACCATAAAGACAATGAATACCATCTTGAATAAAGACTTTTCCAATCTCTAATTAGATGATATTTGGATTATTCTAGTTTCAGAAGCCCAAAGAAGACAAAAATGGTAATAATTAATTACATATTTTTAAAAGAAATATTGTTTTAGGAAGAATAATGAGTTGGGTAAATAATGTTTGGTATTTATGAATAGTTAAGAAACTACTCCTGTAATGTAACAGAATGACCCATAGTTAAAGAAATAAAAAGAATGGCTCAGAATTTTTTTTTTTTTTTTTGGTCATTATCTTGAGGGGAAAAAAGAGGTTGCATTATTTTTGGCACAGTATCTAGATCTATAACAAAAGTTCAACATTTCTTGAGGTGTAGTTTTTCTAGTCAACCTCTCTCTAAATTACTATCAAAGGTTCTCTCTTTTTTTTATAATCAGTAGAAACCTTATCACACGGTTACCTGGTCCAATTTTTGCTATGATATTTTTCAACCATTATATCAATGTAAGGAGCAATTTTGCTGGGAAGAAGTTTTATGTGCTTTTATTTAATACTGATAATAACAACAAAATACCCCCACAGCATAGCATTTTGGTTTTTTTGTTTGTTTTATTTTGTTTTGAATGATAGACTCTAAATTGACAACAAAGACTGAAGAATCATTGTATGAGAATAATTGCCAAACCCAATATGAATCCATTTTGATATCTTCTGACTGCCAAGGGAGTATACATTCTACTTTCATTGTTTTTGTCTGTTATTGTCCTGGTTCTACAGATAATGTTTATAATAGGTTATCGCCCTAATTACGCTTAGCATCAGATCCTTCTGATCTTGTGTGTTATACTTTGCTTTACTACTTCAGCAACATATGTAGCTTACTCCTTGCCCCACAGAGCTGTGGAAGGTTTGCCCTTTAATAACCAACTTTACAATGGGGCCCTCCCTTCTCTTGTTAAAAATCTCTTTTTGCATGCAAGTTATTAGCTTGTATGTTTCTTTTTTTCAAGAATGATATATTTTGGGGACACATGTGTGGCTCAGTTGGTTAAGCGTTGACTTGGTTTTGGCTCAGGTCATGATCTCATGGTCTGTGAGTTTGAGCCCCATATCTTGCTCTCTGCTGACAGCACAGAGCTTGCTTGGGATTCCTCTCTCTCTCTCTCTCTCTGCCCCTTCCTGGCTTGCTCTCTGTCTCCCTCAAAAAATAAATAAATAAACATTAAATTTTTTTTAAAAAGAATGATGTGTTTTTCTTTTCTCCCTTTTTTTTCTTTTTAAGATTTTGTTTAAATTCTAGTTAGCTTGTATGTTTCTGTGGCACACACATACATTTACATACACATATATGTATACAAGATAGGGAGATAAAAAGGGAGACAGGGAGAGAAAGAGTAGATTATTTTCTTTGTTTCCAATCAATTATAATATCTCTATCCATCAGGACATCGAGATCAAGATGTAAATGTTTTCTATTTTTTATTAAAATTTTTTTTAATGTTTATTTATTTTTGAGACAGAGACAGACAGAGCATGAATGGGGGAGAGTCATAGACAGAGGGATACACAGAATCTGAAGCAGGCTCCAGGCTCTGAGCTGTTAGCACAGAGTCCGACACGGGGCTTGAACTCACAGTACATGAGATCATGACCTGAGCGGAAGTCGGAAGCTCAATCGACTGAGCCACCCAGGCGCCCCAAGATGTAAATATTTTCTAAATGTTATTCAGATAATTACAGTAACATTCTATGTGCAGCTGAGTAAAGACTGTAATGACAGATCTATTCACATAAAAGGAAATATTTAATAACGTCATGTGAATGTTAATTTAAAAGTTGTCTTTTTATATTAGGGTGACATATACTAGATGTATCGCTTTTCTGAGCTGTGGGATTGAGCATGGCCCACACATGCTTAATGGTACTGATGTTTGTCATTCTTGTATTGTGTTCTACTGTGATTTGCTTGTATTTGAAACAGAATAGAAAAGCCGTTTCCACTTCTAACAAGAAGATGATTATAATACTCGCTATATATTTCCTTTTTCCCCCTCCTTGAAACACTATATATATATATATATATATATATATATATATATATATATATATCCTGGTTGCTCAGCGAGATCTGCAGAAAGAAATACCTTCCAATAGAAGTTACTAGAATCAAAATACTATATACTGTCTGGTCAGACTCTGGGGGTTCACTTTAAGAATTTAAATTTCCTCAGCAAATTTATTATTTATTTTTATTTATTTCCCCTCCACTATTTGCTTTTATTTACTTCTCCTCCAAATTATCTCAAATTCTCAGAGAAGCTATTTATAAGAATGCCATATAATGACATTGCCATGAAACTTAAAAAAAAATGAGTTTTCAGACGAGATTGGGTGCGTTCAGGGTGGTATGGCCATAGACAAAACAGATGAACATAAGGGAAGGGAAACAAAAATAATATAAAAACAGGGAGGGGGACAAAACAGAAGAGACTCATAAATATGGAGAACAAACTGAGGGTTACTGGAGGGGTTGTGGGAGAGGGGATGGGCTAAATGGGTAAGGGGCACTAAGGAATTTACTCCTGAAATCATTATTGCAGTATATGCTAACTAATTTGGATGTAAATTTTAAAAAATAAAAAATAAAATTAAAAAAAAACCTTAAAAAATGAGTTTTCTTAAATTTCCTCAAATTAGTCCTTCTGAGTTAAAAGTTTTGAAAATTCGGTTTGACTCTGCCTCATGGTATACACATGTTCTCCAAAGTTCTAGAACTTTTATTGTTTAAGTGTCCAAAATGACGTATTAAAGTAACCTTTTGTTGAAGACAGATTTAAAATAATCATTACAGTTCTTTATAATGCTCACAAAAGAGAATTTTAATTGCTGAGCATAATACTCAGTAAGTGCTAATAAAATGCTCTGCACAAAACACAAAGGTTTGTTTCACTAGAAAATATTTTGAAATAATTTGCCTTTTACATTTTGCCATGATGGGATGGGGCATTGCCTGCTCTCAGGATTCAAATAAAACACATAATTTCAAGTTAACCTAAGTTTGAGCCATATAAACATTTAATTAAGAATGAATGAAATATTGTACTTGAACAAAATATAAATAAAAAGCATCTGTTGGGCAATTTCTGAAAGGCAAGCCGTATTACATTCTGTTATAGGCATTTTTAAAAGAAATGTATAACATAATTTAAAATGGCAGACATTTTTCCTTATAAATACTGCCAACTAGTTTTATAGATAGTGTTATTCTAGAATGCTTCCCACATCCTGCCAAAGTACATACCAAATAATCTTTTTTTTTCCCCTTAGACTGGCTCTGCCCATCCTACAGAATTTGACTAGTATGGAAGTTGGATTACATAAGATGATATCACCTGCACTGAGTGAGCACCACATTGATCAATTTCACTTCCCACAACTATGAGCTTTTACTCAGATATTCTAATTCATTTTTGGCCATTTATTCAAAAAGGTACCTTTTTTCCCTTTTAAATAGTATCCTTAAAAATGAGGAAAATGCAGCTACACATAAATAGAGAATATTTTTTGGTAAATCACTCTAAAATTTATGGACAATATCTTTAAAGCTTCCTAATAATATAATTAAAAAAAAACTTTTTATTTGGCTAGTTCACACTGGAAACTTTTCTTGTTCTTTTCTGTGTGAAATTTGGCAACAGCTCTTTGAAGTTCATTTTTGTTTTTTAAACTCACCTTTATTGAAGTACCATTTACATACTTAAAACTTATCATTTAAATGTATGATTCAAAGAGTTTTGACAAAGGCATGTAGCTATGTTACTACCACCAGAATCAAGATAATCAAGATAATTAATCATTCCACGATAGTTCTACTATATCCCCTATAGTCAGTCCACTCCCCTAAACCCAGCACATGGCACCACTGATCTGATTTCTAATTATAGCCTTGCCTTTCCCAGAATACCATATGAATGAAATTATACAGTATGTAATCCTTTGTGTCTGGCTTCTTTCTCTGACCATCATGTGTTTGAGATTCATCAAGACTGTTGCACGTATTCACAGTCCATTCCTTTTAATTGCTGAGTAGTATCTCACTGTGATAAACTACAGTTTGTTTATTCACAGGCTGGTTGATTGTTAATACTTTTGAGCTAATTTAAATAATGTTGCTTTGAACATTGGCATACACATGGCGTGTGTTGGTCAGAAGTCTCCAGAGAAACAGAACCAATTATACATATCTATATATCAATATATCTATATCTATATAGATATATATACCTATATCTATATCATCTATCTATACATACATCTAATCTATATCTATATCTGTCTATATCATCTATATCTATAACTTGGTGGCTCATGTTTAAGCATTTAGTCTAACAAGGCCTAGTAGCAAGCCAAAAGCTATTTCTCAAGAGAAGAATAGTTATCAGCAGAGGATGGCAGACCTTTGCTCCATAATCCTAGGGGCATGCACTCTAATTCACCTACAGGGGCCTTGCAAAGGCTCCAAACAGCATTCCTATTTGTCACTGATACTTCAAGCACCCTTGGATCTGCTGGATCACATTGTCCTGGCATCAGAACAGCTTGTATAGCAGCGTGGACCTATTGTGGAACCTTCTCTTGTTCTGGGCCCCACTCAAAACTGGCAGCTTTTTGGGTTACTCAGTAAATGGGCCTGACTGATACATCCAGATGAGGAGTATGTTTGACCCCCAGACTCAAAGAAGCCTGCTAGGTGTTGTGCCACTATTTTATTTTATTTTATTTTATTTTATTTTATTTTATTTTATTTTATTTTATTTCATCTTATGTATGTAGTAGAGGCTGTATGAAAAAACTTATCATTTACCTTCAAAGGTGTATCTCGACATGTCCCATGCTACTGGATTGCTAGAAGTTTCATTGAGGTAGAAGTCCCCTGAGGTTTTGTCAACTTTATTCTCCACTCTCTGACACACCAATGTCTTACCAATAAGTCTGGAGTAGCTGCTACTTCTTGCTCCCTAGTTTCAGTCAGCATAATGCCTTCAGTTTAATGGGCCAGTATGGTATCTTATGGAAGTGAAAAGCAATTAAGATTTCTGCAAACTAAATTATGACTAATTTCCCTGATTAATCACAGTGAAGGTATATTGCTGGCCAGATCAATAGCTACACACTAGGAACCGGAGGATGTGTTAATTTGCTCAAGCAATAAAATTACACCCTGGTATAGCAGTTACCATTGGTGTCACCATGGTTATTCTCTAAGATCCATCTATCTTCTACAAAGCCATATAGGTGAGTTTAATGGAAATGCCGTGGAAATCACCACCTCTGTATCTTTCAAGTCCTTGGTGGTGACGTCAATCTCTGTAATCCCTCCTGAAGTTAGGTATTTCTTTTGGTTTACTATTTTCCTAGGTAGAGGGAATTAAAATGGCTTTTTGGCCTTTCCCACCATTATAGCTCTCACTCAGAGCCTGGGGAACTAACATGGGGATTCTTCCAGCTGACTAAAATCTATTCAAGTTATGCATTCCAGGACTGGGAAAATAATTACAGGATGGGTTCAGGGACTCACTAGGCCCACTGTGAGCAGGGCCTTAGCTAAAACTCCATGGATCACTTGGCCACTATAAGACCCTGCTCTGACTGGTGGACCACAGTGACATTTTCGGTTTCCTGGAAGCAGTGACAGTTCAGAACCAGTGTCCACTAGTCCCCTAAAATTATGATTGTTTTCTCTCTAATGCAGTTACCCTGGTAAAGGAATATAGGCTCCTTTATGGAAGGCTGGGAGAGAGATCAACCATATAAATTTTTAGCACTATATCAGGGTCCTTTCTCAAAACACAGATTCTCCTTCATTCAAGAGGTTTTGGGTCAGTGAGCTGGCTCAAATCTGGTAATTGATGAAATGGCCATGATTCTCTGTCATTATGATTTAGGTTAAACTTTTATTTACTTAACCTAGAACTTTTCTGCTTGTACGAATCAAGGAAGAATTTAATAGACTTCCTACCTATTTTGCTCCTAGGAACACCATGATCAACCAGCCAATTCCATAAATGTTTTTATTTAAAATTATTAATTTATTTAATAAATTATTAAATTAACTTATTTAAAATTATTAAAATGTTTTATAAAGTTTTTATTGATGCTATGACTGCTCTTTATAAAAGAAACCATTCCCATCTTCTCTGAGGTGGTTCAGTGCCTGCCGCTTTCCTTGCCACACCAGGATCCAACTACTCCCATTGCATTTAGGGTTTCCCAGTTCAGTAACTGCAATTCTCACTGTAAGGTCAGGACTATAGGGAAGAACAATCAGAGAACTCTTCAAAGATTCCGTCTTAGTCTTTTTATTCTATTTGGACCATCAATTGGTTGAATGAATGTGACCCACAATAGAGAGGGAAATCTGCTGATTCTTCTGATGCAAAAGTTAATCTCATCCAAGCATACCTGGGTGGCCCAGTCAGTTAAGCAGCCTACTCTTGATTCTGCTACAGGTCATGATCTCACTGTTCTTGGTGAGATGGAACGCATCTAGGACTCTGCATTGTTAGTGCAGGGGGCCTGCTTGGGATTCTCTCCCCCTCTACCTGCCCCTCCCCTGCTCACGAGTATGTGCACTCTTTTTCTCTCTCCCTCAAAAATAAACGTTTTTTTTAAAAAGTTAATCTCATCCAAAAACACCCTCACAGACACACATGGAATGATGTTTGACCAAATATCTGTCCCAATTAAGTTGACATTTTAGGTAACTATTAGGAAATGTTTCATATCTCTTGTGTAAAACTTAGGAGTGCAATTGCTTGATCCTATAATAAGTGCATGTTTATATTTCTAAAAGACTACAAAACCATTTTCCAAAGTGTCTGTACCATGAGACATTTCAAACTGCAATGTACAAGGGTTTGATCTGCTCAGATCCTCACTAACACTTGGTATTATCAATATATGTAATGTAAAGGATTCTTATTGATTTTGTGGTGTAATCTATTTGATGACACTTAAAAGTAACTTAATTGAGGGGCTTCTGGGTGGCTCCGTCAGTTAAGTGTCTGACTTCAGCTCAGGTCATGATCTCATGGTTCATGTGTTCGAGCCCCGCGTCAGGCTCTGTGCTGACAGCTCAGAGCCTGGAGCCTGCTTCAGATTCTGTGTCTGCCTCTCTCTCTCTGCCCTTCCCCTGCTCATTCTCTGTCTCATTCTCTCTGGAAAGTAAACATTAAAATTTTTTTAAAGTAGCTTTATTGCAGTATAATTGATATATAATAAACACATATTTAAAGTGTACAGTTTGATAAGATTTGACATTATCTGTTACAGCCATAAAAACACTACCACAAACATCAAAATATGTGTCCTCCTCAGAAGTTCTCCCTGTTCTTTCCTTGACCCACATACACTGTATATATAATTTTTTGTCTGCATTTTTGCACGTAGCATAAGAACTGTTGTTGTTGCATGTATCAATAGTCCATTCTCTTTCATTATAAAATAGTATTTAATTACATGGTAAACCACAACTGGTGTATTTACTCACCTATTTATGAATATTTAGATTGTATACACTTGTGAAGTATTGGAAATAAATTTGCTATAAACTTTCATGTACAAATTTCTGTATAGACACATACTTCCTTTTCTTTTGAGTAAATACCTGGGTATTGAATGGCTGTATCCCATAGGCTGCATATTTAACATTTTAAGAAATTGTTAAGTCATTTCTCAAAATGGTGGTGGCATTTAAAATTACTGTCAGGGGGCGCCTGGGTGGCACAGTCGGTTAAGCGTCCGACTTCAGCCAGGTCACGATCTCGCGGTCCGCGAGTTCGAGCCCCGCGTCGGGCTCTGGGCTGATGGCTCGGAGCCTGGAGCCTGTTTCCGATTCTGTATCTCCCTCTCTCTCTGCCCCTCCCCCGTTCATGCTCTGTCTCTCTCTGTCCCAAAAATAAATAAACGTTCAAAAAAAATTTTATAAAATTACTGTCAGAAGTATATATGTATTCTGGTTGCTCCACATATTTGTTCTTGTAAATAATGGAGCTATTTTGTCTGATTGCTTTTAAGATTTTCTCTTTATCATAGTTTATAAGCAATTTGATTATGATGTGACAGTGTAGTTTCTCTTCCTCCTCTTCCTCTTCCCCTTTTCTTCTTCCTCTTCCTCCTCCTCTTCTTCTTCTTCTTCTTCTTCTTCTTCTTCTTCTCCTTCTCCTTCTCCTCCTCCTCCCCCTCCTCCTCCTCCTCCTTCCTCCTTCCTCCTCTTCGTCCTCCCCCCCTTCCTCCTCTTGCTTCTCCTCCTTCGTCCTCCTCCTTCCTCCACCTCCTCCTCCTTCTTCTTCTATCTCCTTCTTCTTTCTCCTTCTTCTTCCTCTTCCCCTTCCCCTCTCCTCTTCCTTTTTCTTCCATCTATTCCAGTTATTTTTGTTTTATCATCTTGCACAGAGAGAACATAACTAATCCAGATTTCCCAGATTCTTTCCCCAAATTTCTGTCACAGCCAAGTCCCTTTGGTAAATCCCAAACAGTCTTCTTCTTGTTTTGTTTCTGTCTCTCCCCTCAGGACAGATTTGCAACTATTCTCAAAGAACCAAGAGGGGAGGCTTTGTCATTTCTCACAGAAGAAGGAATTCTCATATGTAGACTCCAAAAGACCTATCCTCATTCAGAGAGGCCCAGAGGAGGTCCTTACTCTGTCAGCCTCTCCAGATTCAGAGTGTGTATAGCCTTTTCCTGTGGCCCACTAGGTACAGTGCCTCCAAAATTCTAGAATTTGTTCATAAAAATATGCATCATTATCACCTGAAGATTTTTTAAATGTAGACCTCCAGACCTAATTCCTAAAGATTCTATTTGGTTACCTGGGGTTGAGGGAGGGGCAGGAGAGGAGCACTCCATTAGGAATTCCATGGGCTTCTCTTTGTTTTTTAACCTTTTGACCTCCTTCACCCATTTCTCTCATACCCCATCCCCAGCCTCTTACAACCAATCTATTCTCTGAATCTGTATCTATGAGCTGTTTCTTTCTTTCTCCATTTTTTTCTCTCTTCCTTTCCCTTTCCTCCCTTTCCTTTTCTTTCTTTCTTTCTTTCTTTCTTTCTTTCTTTCTTTCTTTCTTTCTTTCTTTCTTATTCCACATACGAGAGAGATCATAAGGTATTTGTCTTTTTCTGTCTGCCTTAATATAATGTCTCAAGGTCCATCCATGTTGTTGCAAATAGCAAGATTTTATTTATTTTTATGACTGAATAATATTCCAATTTAGGGTGTGTGTGTGTGTGTGTGTGTGTGTGAGAGAGAGAGAGAGAGAGAGAGAGAGAGAGAATTTTCCTTATTCATTCATTCATTGGACACATAGGTTCCATATCTTGGCTATTGTTAATAATGTTATAGTGAACATGGGGGTGCATATCTCTTTTTGAGTTAGCATTTTCATTTTCTTCAGATAAATGACTAAAAGTCAAATTGCTGGATTATGTGGTAGTTCTATTTTTCATTTTTTTTGAGGAAACTCTGTACTGTTTTCCATAGTGGCTGCCCCAATTTACATTACCACCAACAGTGAACAAAGATCCCGTTTCTCTAAATGCTCACCAACACTAGTTATTTCTTTTCTTCTTGATAAATGTCCATTCTAACAGATGTGAGATGATAGCTGTTGTGGTTTTGATGTACATTTTCCTGTATTAGTGATGTTGAGATCTTTTCATGTACCTGTTGGCCATTTGTATGTTTTCTTTGGAAAAATATCTATTCAGATCTCCTGCCCATTTTTTAATTTTTTAAAAAGTTTATTTAGTTTTGAGAGAGAGAGAGAGAGAGAGAGAGAGAGAGAGAGAGAGAAAGGGGTGAGGAAGGGAGGGAGAGGGAGAATGAGCAGGGGAGAGGCAAAGAGAGAGTAAGACATAGAATCCAAAGCAGGCTTTGGGTTCTGAGCTGTCAGCTCCGAGCCCAACACCGGGCTCGACCTCAGGAACCATGAGATCATGACCTGAGCTGAAGTTGGATGCTTAACCAGGCACCCTCCTGTCCATTTATAATTGGATTGTTTATTACTAGTATTATTAGTATTAGTAGTTGGTATTGAGTTGTAGGAGTTCTTTACATATTTTGGATAGTAGCCCCTTGACCAATAGATGGTTTGCAAATATTTTCTCTCATTTAATACGTTGCCTTTTCATTTTGTTGATGGTTGCCTTTGCTGTGAAGAACCTTTTTATTTGATATAGTTCCACTTATATATTTTCCACTCCTATGGTAGGGGGTTTATCACCTATGTTCTCTTCCAGGACTTCTATGGTTTCAAGTCTTATGTTCAAGTCTTTAATCCATCTGAGTTGTTGCTGGGTTAGTTTTGGTGTTGCTATTTTAATTGGAGTTTATTGAAATATTTGGATCTATGTGATTATAATTTTCATTTCATTTGAAGATTTTTAGTTTTGGTCATTCACTTAATTAAGCATATTTTCTATGTTCTTCCTTCTCCTTTTAGAGATTCCAAATAAGTTTTAGAATGTTCAATATTGTCCACTGCTATCTGGGATTATATTTTTTGGTCTGTTATTTATATTTCTTTTTTTATATTTTAAAGTTTTCTCTTCATTTTGCTGAAATATGTTCTATAGTTTAATGTATGATGATGCTAGGTGAAATAAGCCATACAGAGAAAGACAGATACCATATGGTTTCACTCTTATGTGGATCCTGAGAAACTTAACAGGAGCCCATGGGGGAGGGGAAGGAAAAAAAAAAAAAAGAGGTTAGAGTGGGAGAGAGCCAAAGCATAAGAGACTGTTGAGAACTGAGAGCAAACTGAGGGTTGATGGGGGGTGGGAGGGAGGAGAGGGTGGGTGATGGGTATTGAGGAGGGCACCTTTTGGGATGAGCACTGGGTGTTGTATGGAAACCAATTTGACAATAAATTTCATATATAAATAAAAAAAAATAATGTATGCATTTATTCCATTAATTCTTTGTATTCCAGAAATTATGCTTTTTATTTTGGAACTTTGACTTAGGTCTTAGTTTGTACAATTTTTTTCTCATCATATTCATATTTTTATCTAACTCATTAATATATGTAGTGTATATGGTAGCTGTTTTAACATCCCTGTATGCTAATTTCATCAACTATACTCTTTTTACATTTTTCTATGTTGTATTTTCTTGCTTCCTTCATCTCTAGTCATTTTTTGCCAAGCTCCAGGCATTGTGATTTTAAATAGTTGATTTCTGAAATTTGTTGTATCCCTTTAAATGTTCTTTAGATTATTCTGATATGCATTTAAGTTACTTGGAATCAATTTGGTTGTTTTAAGACTTGTCTTACAACTTCTTTAGGGCTGGTTTTAATTAATTATTAACGTAAGACTAATTTGGCTTAATTACTACAGTAATACTCTTTTGAAGACTCTACCCAATGTCTCATGTATTAAAATGTCATTCCACTCTGACTTGTGGATACACAAACAACTCCCATAATTAAGAGAACCTCAAGATTGTTTCACCTGCATTTTCTGGCAAGATTCTAAATAATATAATTTTGGAAAAACTAATGATATTGATTTTTAGAAACACTAAAACACTATTTTAGTTTATTAACTAATTTTACTATTACTTAAATATAATCAATACCTTATGTATAAACTTGGGAATTCTCAGAGTATAATTTAAATTTACATTAAAAATTGTTATTCACAATATCACACATAGTAGTGTCCCTTGTATGCGTGAAGGGTATGTGGCTCTATGTGTAGTGAATGATGTGGGAAGGTATAAAACAAAGTAAACAATGTGTTTATTTCTGGAAAAGAGAACTAGAAGTTAGGGAATGGAGGTTGAATGGGATTTCCAACTTCATGTAAAAAAAAGTTTACATAAAAATTTTTTAAATGTACGTAGTGTTATTTGATTATTTGATCCAAGAATGGAGTCATTAATTGCTTGAAAAATAAAAAGTAGCATTTGATACATGATTAAATACTATATGTATTTGCCTTTACATTTTAAAGTAAAATAAAAATTAAATTAAACAATAAACCCAGTTATTTCTGCAAGGCTCAATTGCTGGAAATCCCTAGTAGGTACCTGCTCTTACCCTAGGATCTAAGTATAACCATTATGAAATAGCAATAATAATAGCAGCACAGGAAACCTTTCCTCCAAAGAAAATTTAATTATCATTTATAATGTCAATACACTTATTGAAAACATCTGTGAATGTCCATGCAAGGATTTATGCTTTCTTTTCATTTTGTAACCAAACATTCCAATGAACTTTAAAATTGAACGTGGATAACTCCATATCTGCCCACAGCTGAGAAAAAAAAAATTTGAAAGAGTAAACATGGCACATTTATTTTTAGGAACAATTAGATTTGTGCTATTGTGAGTGAACATTGAAGATATATAGTTTTGCATTTGTAACAGTTCTTATAATATAATTTCTAAATGATTTTCTTGTAAATGAGACACTCCTATGATCATTTCCTAGGATATTATAAATTAAGATTTAAATTTATGTTTGTATAAAAAGAGCTGAAAATTTCAGAAATGAAACTTGCCTCCTCTAAATACACTTAACAATTACCACCGGAGAGAGGGAAGATGGCGGCGTAGGAGGACGCTGGGCTCACCGCGCGTCCTGCTGATCACTTAGATTCCACCTACACCTGCCTAAATAACCCAGAAAACCACCAGAGGATTAGCAGAACGGAGTCGCCGGAGCCAAGCACAGACGAGAGGCCCACGGAAGAGAGTAGGAAGGGCGGCGAGGCGGTGCGCGCTCCACGGACTGGCGGGAGGAAGCCGGGGTGGAGGGGCGGCTCGCCGTCCAAGCAGAGCCCCCGAGTCTGGCTTGCAAAAAGCAGAGGGGCCTGACCGACTGTGTTCCGACAGCAAGCGCGACTTAGCGTCTGGGAGGTCATAAGTTAACAGCTCTGCTCAGAAAGCGGGAAGGCTGGAGGACAAAGGGAAGGAGAGCTGCTGAGCCCCTGGACGACAGAGCTCAGTTTGGTGGGGAACAAAGGCGCTCGCCAGCGCCATCTCCCCCGCCCATCCCCCAGCCAAAATCCCAAAGAGAACCAGTTCCTGCCAGGGAACTTGCTCGCTCCGCTCAAACACCCAACTCTGCGCTTCTGCGGAGCCAAACCTCCGGCAGCGGATCTGACTCCCTCCTGCAGCCACAGGGCCCCTCCTGAAGTGGATCACCTAAGGAGAAGCAAGCTAAGCCTGCCCCTCCTGCCCCTGTGCACCTTGCCTACCCACCCCAGCTAAGACGCCAGATCCCCAGCATCACAAGCCTGGCAGTGTGCAAGTAGCCCAGATAGGCCACCCCACCCCACAGTGAATCCCGCCCCTAGGAGAGGGGAAGAGAAGGCACGCACCAGTCTGACTGTGGCCCCAGCGGTGGGCTGGGGGCAGACATCAGGTCTGACTGCGGCTCCGCCCACCAACTCCAGTTATACACCACAGCACAGGGGAAGTGCCCTGCAGGTCCTCACCACGCCAGGGACTATCCAAAATGACCAAGCGGAAGAATTCTCCTCAGAAGAATCTCCAGGAAATAACAACAGCTAATGAGCTGATCAAAAGGATTTAAATAATATAACAGAAAGTGAATTTAGAATAATAGTCATAAAATTAATCGCTGGGCTTGAAAACAGTATA